>NC_058084.1:428645210-428972531 GCF_014858855.1 Bufo gargarizans
AGTCTTCATATCATAGCAGATATTCAGGCTTCACGTCACCCACCACTGTAAGAGTCAATTTTCATAAATTTAGGCCCAGAACCCAGGCAGAGGAGAAAGGTCCCGTAACAGACAATCTGGCTTCATGTCAGCAGAGAATCAGTCTTCATATCATAGCAGAGAATCAGGCTTCACGTCACCCACCACTGTAAGAGTCAATTTTCATAAATTTAGGCCCAGAACCCAGGCAGAGGAGAAAGGTCCCGTAACAGACAATCTGGCTTCATGTCAGCAGAGAATCAGTCTTCATATCATAGCAGAGAATCAGGCTTCACGTCACCCACCACTGCAACAGTCCATTGGCATATATTTAGGCCTAGCACACAGGCAGAGCAGAGAGGTCCCGTAACAGACAATCTGGCTTCATGACAGCAGAGAATCAGTCTGCATGTCATAGCAGAGAATCAGGCTTCACGTCAGCCACCACTGCAACAGTCCATTGTCATAAATTTAGGCCCAGCACCCAGGCAGAGGAGAGAGGTCCCGTAACAGAGAATCTGGCTTCATGTCAGCAGAGAATCAGTCTTCATATCATAGCAGATATTCAGGCTTCACGTCACCCACCACTGTAAGAGTCAATTTTCATAAATTTAGGCCCAGAACCCAGGCAGAGGAGAAAGGTCCCGTAACAGAGAATCTGGCTTCATGTCAGCAGAGAATCAGTCTTCATATCATAGCAGATATTCAGGCTTCACGTCACCCACCACTGTAAGAGTCAATTTTCATAAATTTAGGCCCAGAACCCAGGCAGAGGAGAAAGGTCCCGTAACAGACAATCTGGCTTCATGTCAGCAGAGAATCAGTCTTCATATCATAGCAGAGAATCAGGCTTCACGTCACCCACCACTGTAAGAGTCAATTTTCATAAATTTAGGCCCAGAACCCAGGCAGAGGAGAAAGGTCCCGTAACAGACAATCTGGCTTCATGTCAGCAGAGAATCAGTCTTCATATCATAGCAGAGAATCAGGCTTCACGTCACCCACCACTGCAACAGTCCATTGGCATATATTTAGGCCTAGCACACAGGCAGAGCAGAGAGGTCCCGTAACAGACAATCTGGCTTCATGACAGCAGAGAATCAGTCTGCATGTCATAGCAGAGAATCAGGCTTCACGTCAGCCACCACTGCAACAGTCCATTGTCATAAATTTAGGCCCAGCACCCAGGCAGAGGAGAGAGGTCCCGTAACAGAGAATCTGGCTTCATGTCAGCAGAGAATCAGTCTTCATATCATAGCAGATATTCAGGCTTCACGTCACCCACCACTGTAAGAGTCAATTTTCATAAATTTAGGCCCAGAACCCAGGCAGAGGAGAAAGGTCCCGTAACAGACAATCTGGCTTCATGTCAGCAGAGAATCAGTCTTCATATCATAGCAGAGAATCAGGCTTCACGTCACCCACCACTGTAAGAGTCAATTTTCATAAATTTAGGCCCAGAACCCAGGCAGAGGAGAAAGGTCCCGTAACAGACAATCTGGCTTCATGTCAGCAGAGAATCAGTCTTCATATCATAGCAGAGAATCAGGCTTCACGTCACCCACCACTGCAACAGTCCATTGGCATATATTTAGGCCTAGCACACAGGCAGAGCAGAGAGGTCCCGTAACAGACAATCTGGCTTCATGACAGCAGAGAATCAGTCTGCATGTCATAGCAGAGAATCAGGCTTCACGTCAGCCACCACTGCAACAGTCCATTGTCATAAATTTAGGCCCAGCACCCAGGCAGAGGAGAGAGGTCCCGTAACAGAGAATCTGGCTTCATGTCAGCAGAGAATCAGTCTTCATATCATAGCAGAGAATCAGGCTTCACGTCACCCACCACTGTAAGAGTCAATTTTCATAAATTTAGGCCCAGAACCCAGGCAGAGGAGAAAGGTCCCGTAACAGACAATCTGGCTTCATGTCAGCAGAGAATCAGTCTTCATATCATAGCAGAGAATCAGGCTTCACGTCACCCACCACTGTAAGAGTCAATTTTCATAAATTTAGGCCCAGAACCCAGGCAGAGGAGAAAGGTCCCGTAACAGACAATCTGGCTTCATGTCAGCAGAGAATCAGTCTTCATATCATAGCAGAGAATCAGGCTTCACGTCACCCACCACTGCAACAGTCCATTGGCATATATTTAGGCCTAGCACACACACAGGCAGAGGAGAGAGGTCCCGTAACAGACAATCTGGCTTCATGACAGCAGAGAATCAGTCTGCATGTCATAGCAGAGAATCAGGCTTCACGTCAGCCACCACTGCAACAGTCCATTGTCATAAATTTAGGCCCAGCACCCAGGCAGAGGAGAGAGGTCCCGTAACAGAGAATCTGGCTTCATGTCAGCAGAGAATCAGTCTTCATATCATAGCAGAGAATCAGGCTTCACGTCACCCACCACTGTAAGAGTCAATTTTCATAAATTTAGGCCCAGAACCCAGGCAGAGGAGAAAGGTCCCGTAACAGAGAATCTGGCTTCATGTCAGCAGAGAATCAGTCTTCATATCATAGCAGAGAATCAGGCTTCACGTCACCCACCACTGTAAGAGTCAATTTTCATAAATTTAGGCCCAGAACCCAGGCAGAGGAGAAAGGTCCCGTAACAGACAATCTGGCTTCATGTCAGCAGAGAATCAGTCTTCATATCATAGCAGAGAATCAGGCTTCACGTCACCCACCACTGCAACAGTCCATTGGCATATATTTAGGCCTAGCACACAGGCAGAGCAGAGAGGTCCCGTAACAGACAATCTGGCTTCATGACAGCAGAGAATCAGTCTGCATGTCATAGCAGAGAATCAGGCTTCACGTCAGCCACCACTGCAACAGTCCATTGTCATAAATTTAGGCCCAGCACCCAGGCAGAGGAGAGAGGTCCCGTAACAGAGAATCTGGCTTCATGTCAGCAGAGAATCAGTCTTCATATCATAGCAGAGAATCAGGCTTCACGTCACCCACCACTGTAAGAGTCAATTTTCATAAATTTAGGCCCAGAACCCAGTCAGAGGAGAAAGGTCCCGTAACAGACAATCTGGCTTCATGTCAGCAGAGAATCAGTCTTCATATCATAGCAGAGAATCAGGCTTCACGTCACCCACCACTGTAAGAGTCAATTTTCATAAATTTAGGCCCAGAACCCAGGCAGAGGAGAAAGGTCCCGTAACAGACAATCTGGCTTCATGTCAGCAGAGAATCAGTCTTCATATCATAGCAGAGAATCAGGCTTCACGTCACCCACCACTGCAACAGTCCATTGGCATATATTTAGGCCTAGCACACAGGCAGAGCAGAGAGGTCCCGTAACAGACAATCTGGCTTCATGACAGCAGAGAATCAGTCTGCATGTCATAGCAGAGAATGAGGCTTCACGTCAGCCACCACTGCAACAGTCCATTGTCATAAATTTAGGCCCAGCACCCAGGCAGAGGAGAGAGGTCCCGTAACAGACAATCTGGCTTCATGTCAGCAGAGAATTAGTCTGCATGTCATAGCAGAGAATCAGGCTTCATGTCAGCCACCACTGCAACAGTCCATTGGCATATATTTAGGCCTAGCACACAGGCAGAGGAGAGGTTCATTCAACTTTGGGTAGCATCGCAATATAATGGTAAAATGAAAATAAAAATAGGATTGAATGAGGAAGTGCCCTGGAGTCCAATAATATATGGTTATGGGGAGGTAGTTAATGTCTAATCTGGACAAGGGACGGACAGGTCCTGTGGGATCCATGCCTGGTTCATTTTTATGAACGTCAGCTTGTCCACATTGGCTGTAGACAGGCGGCTGCGTTTGTCTGTAATGACGCCCCCTGCCGTGCTGAATACACGTTCAGACAAAACGCTGGCTGCCGGGCAGGCCAGCACCTCCAAGGCATAAAAGGCTAGCTCTGGCCACGTGGACAATTTAGAGACCCAGAAGTTGAATGGGGCCGAACCATCAGTCAGTACGTGGAGGGGTGTGCACACGTACTGTTCCACCATGTTAGTGAAATGTTGCCTCCTGCTAACACGTTGCGTATCAGGTGGTGGTGCAGTTAGCTGTGGCGTGTTGACAAAAGTTTTCCACATCTCTGCCATGCTAACCCTGCCCTCAGAGGAGCTGGCCGTGACACAGCTGCCTTGGCGACCTCTTGCTCCTCCTCTGCCTTGGCCTTGGGCTTCCACTTGTTCCCCTGTGACATTTGGGAATGCTCTCAGTAGCGCGTCTACCAACGTGCGCTTGTACTCGCGCATCTTCCTATCACGCTCCAGTGCAGGAAGTAAGGTGGGCACATTGTCTTTGTAGCGTGGATCCAGCAGGGTGGCAACCCAGTAGTCCGCACAGGTTAAAATGTGGGCAACTCTGCTGTCGTTGCGCAGGCACTGCAGCATGTAGTCGCTCATGTGTGCCAGGCTGCCCAGGGATAAGGACAAGCTGTCCTCTGTGGGAGGCGTATCGTCATCGTCCTGCCTTTCCCCCCAGCCACGCACCAGTGATGGACCCGAGCTGCGTTGGGTGCCACCCCGCTGTGACCATGCTTCATCCTCATCCTCCTCCACCTCCTCCTCATCCTCGTCCTCCTCGTCCTCCAGTAGTGGGCCCTGGCTGGCCACATTTGTACCTGGCCTCTGCTGTTGCCAAAAACCTCCCTCTGAGTCACTTCGAAGAGACTGGCCTGAAAGTGCTAAAAATGACCCCTCTTCCTCCTCCTCCTCCTCCTCCTGGGCCACCTCCTCTTCCATCATCGCCCTAAGTGTTTTCTCAAGGAGACATAGAAGTGGTATTGTAACGCTGATAACGGTGTCATCGCCACTGGCCATGTTGGTGGAGTACTCGAAACAGCGCAACAGGGCACACAGGTCTCGCATGGAGGCCCAGTCATTGGTGGTGAAGTGGTGCTGTTCTGTAGTGCGACTGACCCGTGCGTGCTGCAGCTGAAACTCCACTATGGCCTGCTGCTGCTCGCACAGTCTGTCCAGCATGTGCAAGGTGGAGTTCCACCTGGTGGGCACGTCGCATATGAGGCGGTGAGCGGGAAGGCCGAAGTTACGCTGTAGCGCAGACAGGCGAGCAGCAGCAGGATGTGAACGCCGGAAGCGCGAACAGACGGCCCGCACTTTATGCAGCAGCTCTGACATGTCGGGGTAGTTGTGAATGAACTTCTGCACCACCAAATTCAGCACATGCGCCAAGCAAGGGATGTGCGTCAAATTGGCTAGTCCCAGAGCTGCAACGAGATTTCGCCCATTATCACACACCACCAGGCCGGGCTTGAGGCTCACCGGCAGCAACCACTCGTCGGTCTGTTGTTCAATACCCCGCCACAACTCCTGTGCGGTGTGGGGCCTGTCCCCCAAACATATGAGTTTCAGAATGGCCTGCTGACGTTTACCCCGGGCTGTGCTGAAGTTGGTGGTGAAGGTGTGTGGCTGACTGGATGAGCAGGTGGAAGAAGAGGAGGAGGAAGCCGAGAAGGAGGAGGTGGCAACAGGAGGCAAAGAATGTTGCCCTGCGATCCTTGGCGGCGGAAGGACGTGCGCCAAACAGCTCTCCGCCTGGGGCCCAGCTGCCACTACATTTACCCAGTGTGCAGTTAGGGAGATATAGCGTCCCTGGCCGTGCTTACTGGTCCACGTATCTGTGGTTAGGTGGACCTTGCCACAGATGGCGTTGCGCAGTGCACACTTGATTTTATCGGATACTTGGTTGTGCAGGGAAGGCACGGCTCTCTTGGAGAAGTAGTGCCGGCTGGGAACAACATACTGTGGGACAGCAAGCGACATGAGCTGTTTGAAGCTGTCTGTGTCCACCAGCCTAAATGACAGCATTTCATAGGCCAGTAGTTTAGAAATGCTGGCATTCAGGGCCAGGGATCGAGGGTGGCTAGGTGGGAATTTACGCTTTCTATCAAATGTTTGTGAGATGGAGAGCTGAACGCTGGCGTGTGACATGGTTGAGACGCTTGGTGACGGAGGTGGTGGTGGTGGTGTTGGTGGTACATCCCCTGTTTGCTGGGCGGCAGGTGCCAACGTTCCTCCAGAGGCGGAGGAAGAGGCCGAGGCGGCAGCAGCAGAATAGGCCGAGGCGGCAGCAGCAGAAGAGGTAGCAGGGGGAGCCTGAGTGACTTCCTTGGTTTTAAGGTGTTTACTCCACTGCAGTTCATGCTTTGCATGCAGGTGCCTGGTCATGCAGGTTGTGCTCAGGTTCAGAACGTTAATGCCTCGCTTCAGGCTCTGATGGCACAGCGTGCAAACCACTCGGGTCTTGTCGTCAGCACATTGTTTGAAGAAGTGCCATGCCAGGGAACTCCTTGAAGCTGCCTTTGGGGTGCTCGGTCCCAGATGGCGGCGGTCAGTAGCAGGCGGAGTCTCTTGGCGGCGGGTGTTCTGCTTTTGCCCACTGCTCCCTCTTTTGCTACGCTGTTGGCTCGGTCTCACCACTGCCTCTTCCTCCGAACTGTGAAAGTCAGTGGCACGACCTTCATTCCATGTGGGGTCTAGGACCTCATCGTCCCCTGCATCGTCTTCCACCCAGTCTTGATCCCTGACCTCCTGTTCAGTCTGCACACTGCAGAAAGACGCAGCAGTTGGCACCTGTGTTTCGTCATCATCAGAGACATGCTGAGGTGGTATTCCCATGTCCTCATCATCAGGAAACATAAGTGGTTGTGCGTCAGTGCATTCTATGTCTTTCACCGCTGGGGAAGGGCTAGGTGGATGCCCTTGGGAAACCCTGCCAGCGGAGTCTTCAAACAGCATAAGAGACTGCTGCATAACTTGAGGCTGAGACAGTTTCCCTGGTATGCATGGGGGTGATGTGACAGACTGATGGGGTTGGTTTTCAGGCGCCATCTGTGCGCTTTCTGCAGAAGACTGGGTGGGAGATAATGTGAACGTGCTGGATCCACTGTCGGCCACCCAATTGACTAATGCCTGTACCTGCTCAGGCCTTACCATCCTTAGAACGGCATTGGGCCCCACCATATATCGCTGTAAATTCTGGCGGCTACTGGGACCTGAGGTAGTTGGTACACTAGGACGTGTGGATGTGGCAGAACGGCCACGTCCTCTCCCAGCACCAGAGGGTCCACTAACACCACCACGACCATGTCCACGTCCGCGTCCCTTACTAGATGTTTTTCTCATTGTTATGGTTCACCACAACAACAAATATATTATTTGGCCCAATGTATTGTATTCAAATTCAGCGGGATATAAATTTGAGGCCTAGTATTTAGGCGCTGGGTGACCGGTATGGATTTAGTGACAGAATTAGACTTGGAAATGCACAGAAGCGTGTGTGTGAAGTTATTCTGAATGACCCTATGTGCACCTTCAATATGATCTACCCTTTTAGGGATAGATTTCAAATAGCTCTGATATAGCAGAAACGACTAAATTATGAAATTGCTAAATTGGGAATTGTATTTCAACCCAGAACAAAAAATGTGCTTTGACGGACACTAAATAACTTTCCCAGCTACAACAGGACAGCGGTAACGAGAGATTTAGCGGGATATAAATTTGAGGCCTAGTATTTAGGCGCTGGGTGACAGGTATGGGTTTAGTGACAGAATTAGACTTGAAAATACACAGTAGCGGGTGTGTGTGAAGTTATTCTGAATGACCCAATGTGCACCTTGAATATTATATACCCTTTTAGGGATAGATTTCAAATAGCTCTGATATAGCAGAAACCACTAAATTATGAAATTGCTAAATTGGGAATTGTACTTCAACCCAGAACAAAAAATGTGCTTTGACGGACACTAAATAACTTTCCCAGCTACAACAGGACAGCGGTAACGAGAGATTTAGCGGGATATAAATTTGAGGCCTAGTATTTAGGCGCTGGGTGACAGCTATGGGTTTAGTGACAGAATTAGATTTGGAAATGCACAGTAGCGGGTGTGTGAAGTTATTCTGAATGACCCAATGTGCACCTTGAATATTATATACCCTTTTAGGGATAGATTTCAAATAGCTCTGATATAGCAGAAACCACTAAATTATGAAATTGCTAAATTGGGAATTGTATTTCAACCCAGAACAAGAAATGTGCTTGAACGGACACTAAATAACTCGCCCAGCTACAGCACTAAGGACAGATTTAGCGGGATATAAATTTGAGGCCTAGTATTTAGGCGCTGGGTGACAGGTATGGGTTTAGTGCCAGAATTAGACTTGGAAATACACAGTAGCGGGTGTGTGTGAAGTTATTCTGAATGACCCAATGTGCACCTTGAATATTATATACCCTTTTAGGGATAGATTTCAAATAGCTCTGATATAGCAGAAACCACTAAATTATGAAATTGCTAAATTGGGAATTGTACTTCAACCCAGAACAAAAAATGTGCTTTGACGGACACTAAATAACTTTCCCAGCTACAACAGGACAGCGGTAACGAGAGATTTAGCGGGATATAAATTTGAGGCCTAGTATTTAGGCGCTGGGTGACAGCTATGGGTTTAGTGACAGAATTAGATTTGGAAATGCACAGTAGCGGGTGTGTGAAGTTATTCTGAATGACCCTATGTGCACCTTGAATATTATATACCCTTTTAGGGATAGATTTCAAATAGCTCTGATATAGCAGAAACCACTAAATTATGAAATTGCTAAATTGGGAATTGTATTTCAACCCAGAACAAGAAATGTGCTTGAACGGACACTAAATAACTCGCCCAGCTACAGCACTAAGGACAGATTTAGCGGGATATAAATTTGAGGCCTAGTATTTAGGCGCTGGGTGACAGGTATGGGTTTAGTGCCAGAATTAGACTTGGAAATACACAGTAGCGGGTGTGTGTGAAGTTATTCTGAATGACCCAATGTGCACCTTGAATATTATATACCCTTTTAGGGATAGATTTCAAATAGCTCTGATATAGCAGAAACCACTAAATTATGAAATTGCTAAATTGGGAATTGTATTTCAACCCAGAACAAAAAATGTGCTTTGACGTACACTAAATATCTTGCCCAGCAACAACAGTACAGCGGTAACGAGAGATTTAGCAGGATATAAATTTGAGGCCTAGTATTTAGGCGCTTGGTGACAGGTATGGGTTTAGTGACAGAATTAGACTTGGAAATACACAGTAGCGGGTGTGTGTGAAGTTATTCTGAATGACCCAATGTGCACCTTGAATATTATATACCCTTTTAGGGATAGATTTCAAATAGCTCTGATATAGCAGAAACCACTAAATTATGAAATTGCTAAATTGGGAATTGTACTTCAACCCAGAACAAAAAATGTGCTTTGACGGACACTAAATATCTTTCCAAGCAACAACAGTACAGCGGTAACGAGAGATTTAGCAGGATATAAATTTGAGGCCTAGTATTTAGGCGCTGGGTGACAGGTATGGGTTTAGTGACAGAATTAGACTTGGAAATACACAGTAGCGGGTGTGTGTGAAGTTATTCTGAATGACCCAATGTGCACCTTGAATATTATATACCCTTTTAGGGATAGATTTCAAATAGCTCTGATATAGCAGAAACCACTAAATTATGAAATTGCTAAATTGGGAATTGTACTTCAACCCAGAACAAAAAATGTGCTTTGACGGACACTAAATATCTTTCCAAGCAACAACAGTACAGCGGTAACGAGAGATTTAGCAGGATATAAATTTGAGGCCTAGTATTTAGGCGCTGGGTGACAGGTATGGGTTTAGTGACAGAATTAGACTTGGAAATACACAGTAGCGGGTGTGTGTGAAGTTATTCTGAATGACCCAATGTGCACCTTGAATATTATATACCCTTTTAGGGATAGATTTCAAATAGCTCTGATATAGCAGAAACCACTAAATTATGAAATTGCTAAATTGGGAATTGTACTTTAACCCAGAACAAAAAATGTGCTTTGACGGACACTAAATAACTTTCCCAGCTACAACAGGACAGCGGTAACGAGAGATTTAGCGGGATATAAATTTGAGGCCTAGTATTTAGGCGCTGGGTGACAGGTATGGGTTTAGTGACAGAATTAGATTTGGAAATACACAGTAGCGGGTGTGTGTGAAGTTATTCTGAATGACCCTATGTGCACCTTCAATATGATCTACCCTTTTAGGGATAGATTTCAAATAGCTCTGATATAGCAGAAACCACTAAATTATGAAATTGCTAAATTGGGAATTGTATTTCAACCCAGAACAAAAAATGTGCTTTGACGGACACTAAATAACTTTCCCAGCTACAACAGGACAGCGGTAACGAGAGATTTAGCAGGATATAAATTTGAGGCCTAGTATTTAGGCGCTGGGTGACAGGTATGGGTTTAGTGACAGAATTAGACTTGAAAATACACAGTAGCGGGTGTGTGTGAAGTTATTCTGAATGACCCAATGTGCACCTTGAATATTATATACCCTTTTAGGGATAGATTTCAAATAGCTCTGATATAGCAGAAACCACTAAATTATGAAATTGCTAAATTGGGAATTGTACTTCAACCCAGAACAAAAAATGTGCTTTGACGGACACTAAATAACTTTCCCAGCTACAACAGGACAGCGGTAACGAGAGATTTAGCGGGATATAAATTTGAGGCCTAGTATTTAGGCGCTGGGTGACCGGTATGGATTTAGTGACAGAATTAGACTGGGATATGGCCAAAAAATAACCACACTATTGCTGGTTAAATGCACTTGGTGACGGGCGCAGCTTGCCCCTGATGTAGTATATGGCCAAAAAATGAACAGACTATTGCTGGTTAAATGCACTTGGTGTCACAGCTTGACCAACCACACTACTGAGGGTTAAATGCACTTGGTGACGGGCGCAGCTTGCCCCTGATGTAGTATATGGCCAAAAAATAAACAGACTATTGCTGGTTAAATGCACTTGGTGTGACAGCTTCACCCTGATGTAGGCTTTAGCCAGAAAACAACCACACCATTGAGGGTTAAATGCACTTGGTGACAGGCGCAGCTTGCCCCTGATTTTGTATATGGCCAAAAAATGAACAGACTATTGCTGGTTAAATGCACTTGGTGTGACAGCTTCACCCTGATGTAGGCTTTAGCCAAAAAACAACCACACCATTGAGGGTTAAATGCACTTGGTGACAGGCGCAGCTTGCCCCTGATTTTGTATATGGCCAAAAAATGAACAGACTATTGCTGGTTAAATGCACTTGGTGTGACAGCTTCACCCTGATGTAGGCTTTAGCCAAAAAACAACCACACCATTGAGGGTTAAATGCACTTGGTGACAGGCGCAGCTTGCCCCTGATTTTGTATATGGCCAAAAAATGAACAGACTATTGCTGGTTAAATGCACTTGGTGTGACAGCTTCACCCTGATGTAGGCTTTAGCCAAAAAACAACCACACCATTGAGGGTTAAATGCACTTGGTGACAGGCGCAGCTTGCCCCTGATTTTGTATATGGCCAAAAAATGAACAGACTATTGCTGGTTAAATGCACTTGGTGTGACAGCTTCACCCTGATGTAGGCTTTAGCCAAAAAACAACCACACCATTGAGGGTTAAATGCACTTGGTCGCAGCTTGTGCTGGCGCACCACAAGACACAAAATGGCCGCCGATCACCCCAGAAAAATGTGACTGACAAACGGTCTGGGCAGCCTAAAAACAGTGAGCAATTGAGGATCAGCAGCTCAATGATCCACAGCTGCAGATCGATCAGTTAATCAAGTCCTTTGGAGGAGTTAATCTGCCTAATCTCGCCCTACTGTCGCAGCCGCAACCTCTCCCTACGCTAATCAGAGCAGAGTGACGGGCGGCGCTATGTGACTCCAGCTTAAATAGAGGCTGGGTCACATGGTGCTCTGGCCAATCACAGCCATGCCAATAGTAGGCATGGCTGTGACGGCCTCTTGGGGCAAGTAGTATGACGCTTGTTGATTGGCTGCTTTGCAGCCTTTCAAAAAGCGCCAAGAAAGCGTCACAAAAGCGCGAAGAAAGCGACGAACACCGAACCCGAACCCGGACTTTTACGAAAATGTCCGGGTTCGGGTCCGTGTCACGGACACCCCAAAATTCGGTACGAACCCGAACTATACAGTTCGAGTTCGCTCATCCCTAATCATTAGATAATCTAGTAAATAATAACCTGGTGCAGAACAAAGCTAGAACCAGCCCTGAAACTCACATGGATCCAGACATCTCCCCATTCATTGCTCCTTGTTCTGCTAGATTTATTTCAAGCTGTGAGTTCAGGGCGCATGTCCTTTCGCAGAGGGCATATTCTGTCTGCTGCAGTCAGTGGCAGTTGAAGGATGGAACTGTGCATGAGCTTCCACCTCAGTGAGGAGGACAGAGAAATTAGAAAAATAGCTGAATGTACTGTATATATTGAGAGAGATAAGCAAATTTGTAAAAAATTAGATTCGGCCGGTTCGCCGAATAAAAAAGAAAAATTTGGTTTGATTTGAATTTATTCGCTGTGAATCGCGCTAAACAACGGCTATTTCCTGGCTGCAGAGAGCCTTTATAGTGGTGTAGAACACTGTGCCTTGCAGTAACACGCATAGGGAGTCTGCTGGGTTAGTGAAATAATACTGAGAGTCAGTATGATATGCAGATGACAGGCGTCGCTCCTAGAATCACTGCACACTTCACTTATTAGGGCAGTCATGGGGCCAAAACTGACCAAATAACTCAAGTATGAACTTAGCCTTACAGGTCAATGTTAGCGCCAAGAAGAAGCGCACTCCTTTTACACCGTCAGCTGATTCCACATAGATGTCTACAGAACCTGTTCTATTAAAGGCTTATACAAGTAGAGCCCCCCGACAGAGTGGAGAGGGTATCAGCAGTAAGTTTGTGTTGACGTCACTGATTATTTTGCCCGTCCTCTGATCCGTCAGAACAATAATCCCCAAAAAACGGATCCTGTCTGTGCATCCACCTTCACTCGGTCAGCATTTGGTCAATAATCCATCAGTATTGCTAATGCCAAAAAATTCAAAAAAATTAATAAAAAGGAAATTAAAACACCCCAAAAAAATCTGTAATGTTCTAACTTCACATCAGCTAATAAGCCCTTTTTCTTTTCCACTTATACACGCCAAGAAGGGCTGTAATTTTCTCACTTCACCACACAATAGCAAATACTTTTTTTGTGCCACGAATACATGCAAAAGAGGGCTTTAGAACATATAACTGCACCGCTCAACGGCAAATAGGCCCTTATTTTTTTCCACTGATACAGGCCACGGAAGGCTTTAGAACATATAACTGCACCGCACAAGGGCAAATAAGACATGGAAATATTTCCTTGTAATAAACCCTGTTAATGCCTGTATCAAACAGCACTTGCATTCCAATAACAATAACGGTTTGCTGGAATTACAGAGCTGTATAATGGCAATTTGGATCCGCAGTCAGTGCAGCAAGGTGTAATAGGATTGTTCCTATTACCCAGGCTGTAACCTTCCTTACTGAACCCTGTTCTACATAAGTGCTGTGGAATAATTCCTCCCTATCCTTTCACTGCACCTAGAATAATCTTTCCCTGCACTTGTAAATTTTTTTTTAGCACAATCAAGTTTTTTCTACCACTGTCCCTAGCGCCTGCAGACGTCTCTCCCTGCACTGGAAAATGGCAGAATCAAAGATGGCTGAGGGTATTTATAGGGCTGTGACATCACAGGACTGGATGGCTGCTGATTGGCTGCATGTATGGCATTATGGGTGATCTCGCCTTCCCAGAGTTCCTTGCTTCATGTCCTCACACATGCAGCAGCCATTTTAGTAAAAAATTTCGATTCGTTACCACGAAGCGTGAAGAAATTCGGATTCGGTGCAAATCTAATTTTTACTGACAGTCGGATCGAATTCCACTTCGTCAATTTCGATTTGCTCATCTCTCTCTCTCTCTCTATAAATATATATATTTATATATATATATACAGTTGCAAGAAAAAGTATGTGAACCCTTTGGAATGATATGGATTTCTGCACAAATTGGTCATAAAATGTGATCTGATCTTCATCTAAGTCACAACAATAGACAATCATAGTCTGCCTAAACTAATAACACACAAAGAATTAAATGTTACCATGTTTTTATTGAACACACCATGTAAACATTCACAGTGCAGGTGGAAAAAGTATGTGAACCCCTAGACTAATAACATCTCCAAGAGCTAATTGGAGTGAGGTGTCAGCCAACTGGAGTCCAATCAATGAGATGAGATTAGAGGTGTTGGTTACAGCTGCCCTGCCCTATAAAAAAAAACACACCAGTTCTGGGTTTGCTTTTCACAAGAAGCATTGCCTGATGTGAATGATGCTTCGCAGAAAAGAGCTCTCAAAAGACCTACGATTAAGAATTGTTGACTTGCATAAAGCTGGAAAGGGTTATAAAAGTATCTCCAAAAGCCTTGCTGTTCATCAGTCCACGGTAAGACAAATTGTCTATAAATGGAGAAAGTTCAGCACTGCTGCTACTCTCCCTAGGAGTGGCTGTCCTGTAAAGATGACTGCAAGAGGACAGCGCAGACTGCTCAATGGGGTGAAGAATCCTATAGAGTCAGCTAAAGACTTACAAAAGTCTCTGGCATATGCTAACATCCCTGTTAGCGAATCTACGATACGTAAAACACTAAACAAGAATGGATTTCATGGTAGGATACCACAGAGGAAGCCACTGCTGTCCAAAAAAAAAATTGCTGCACGTTTACAGTTTGCACAAGAGCACCTGGATGTTCTACAGCAGTACTGGCAAAATATTCTGTGGACAGTTGAAACCAAAGTTTAGTTGTTTGGAAGAAACACACAACACTATGTGTGGAGAAAAAGAGGCACAGCACACCAACATCAAAACCTCATCCCAACTGTGAAGTATGGTGGTGGGGGCATCATGGTTTGGGGCTGCTTTGCTGCGTCAGGGCCTGGACGGATTGCGATCATCAAAGGAAAAATGAATTGCCAAGTTTATCAAGACATTTTGCAGGAGAACTTATAGCCATCTGTCCAGCTGAATCTCAACAGAAGATGGGCGTTGCAACAGGTCAACGACCCAAAGCATAGAAGTAAATCAACAACAGAATGGCTTAAACAGAAGAAAATACGCCTTCTGGAGTGGCCCAATCAGAGTCCTGACCTCAACCCGATTGAGATGCTGTGGCATGACCTCAAGAAAGCGATTCACACCAGACATCCCAAGAATATTGCTGAACTGAAACAGTTCTGTAAAGAGGAATGGTCAAGAATTACTCCTAACCGTTGTGCACATCTGATCTGCAACTACAGGAAACGTTTGGTTGAAGTTATTGCTGCCAAAGGAGGTTCAACCAGTTATTAAATCCAAGGGTTCACATACTTTTTCCACCTGCACTGTGAATGTTTACATGGTGTGTTCAATAAAAACACGGTAACATTTAATTCATTGTGTGTTAATAGTTTAAGCAGACTGTGATTGTCTATTGTTGTGACTTAGATGAAGATCAGATCCGATTTTATGACCAATTTGTGCAGAAATCCATATCATTCCAAAAGGTTCACATATTTTTTCTTGCAACTGTATAGTGGGAATTCGCTCTGGTAGGCAGATTAGCGGACGCAGTACAGAGGCTAAAACAAAGTCTTTGACTTAAACAGTGCAGTAGAAAAATTGTTGGAGGGCACTTAATTACCTGGAAACATCGGTGTAGGTTGTCAATAACCTTATTTAATGAACATAAAAAAACTGACATAAAGCTATACATCCATAAAAAAGGTATACATCCATAAAAGTGCAACATGTACCCAAAAGACCCTAAAACACTATAAAATGCAAGAGCACAAATGACCGCGAATGCAGGTTGTGGACCTGATCCCGATGTGGGCAGTCTGAGTCCAGCTACAATATCCTTTGCAGAAGTGCGATATTGCTGGTCCGAATGTAGGCGTGTAACCATATATAGACAATATATAGATGAATACAGCCTCGTAGGGCAGAGTATGTTACCCCTCTTGTGTGGCTGGAAGGAGATAGGTGGGTAGATAGGTAGCTGTCCTTATTCTGCAGCTTGGACTCACATCGGCGTCCCATGTGGTCTCAAGGTCTCAAACGCGGCGTCCCACGTGACCTAGCGGAGCACCACGTGATCCACGCGACTCCTTGGATAGCTGAAAAAATGCTGGGTCCTAGAGTCCGGACTGTGTGCTGTCAATGGCACATAAATCCACTCAGCGAGGGTCCAGGGAGCTGCCTTTAGATGTCGGCACCTCAGGACTTGAACGTAAACTTTGCTGTCGTATACCGGACGCGTTTCGGGGGCCAAGCCCCCTTCCTCAGCGGTAATGACAGCCTTTACATTCTCTTTGCCTTATAAACCCTCCTTTGATTCAGCGAGGGATTCTGGGACCTCAATCACATTGAAATCCTGATGTGGATCATTTCTTTGGGCAACGTTCTTATATTTCACAACCGCAAATGCGGTATTCCTTCTTATCTTATCTCATTAGATCCATTTTCGCAAACATGTCTATCATCTGAGATACTGTGCATGGACATTCAAGGAGGTAAATAACATTTTGTGAATCACATGTTAATGTTTCCCTAACCTCAATTTCAAAATCATTTTGTGAAGATTTTACTTTCATGGTTTTTTGGGGAAAAGAAGTGTAAGAACAAGAACAAGAACACCATGAAAGTAAAATCTTCACAAAATGATTTTGAAATTGAGATTAGGGAAACATTAACGTGTGATTTACAAAATGTTATTTACTTCCTTGAATGTCCATGCCGGAAGCAGTATGTAGGCAGAACCAAAGGGCCCCTGAAAAAGAGGGTGAGGGAACACATGTTGAAGATTGCAAAGGGAGATGAATTACATTCAATCTCTAAACACTATAAAATCTTCCACAACTGTGACCCATCCTCTCTCCACTTTACAGCCATTGAAAAAGTACATCAACCAAAAAGAGGAGGGAATCCTATTATTCGTATGTCTAGACAGGAGTCCCGCAGGATATTTGAGTTCAATACGCTGGCCCCAAAGGGGTTAAACGCAGAAATGGAGTTGTTTGGGTCCCTTTGATTGAACTAAATACATATCAGAAACAGGGGGGTTGCCTGGTGGGGACATGGGACACAAGTCAGGCTGTTCTTTCCAGCACTTGGATCCCCTCTCCCTGCCGGACCACCCCTCAGGCTCATCACTATTGTCTGAACCCATCTCTCCAGTTATAATTCATGTTCCTGTCTACTTTGAAGTTATATATATGTTTTGTATGTATTTTAAGGAATTATAAGCTATTTTTATGTGTGATCCGGCCATAACCTGTGATCCAGTAGCATGGCCCCAACAAACGCACCTGGGCCCCCAAAAATGCACTGATACCGCAAGTGCGTTTCTTCAAACAGGAGGCGCTTTTGTGCCACATGTGCGTTTTTGGGGGAAATAATTGTATGGGACAACCAGATCTAGTCATATTTGGACATACATTGAGGTCACAATATGTTTTTGATGTAATTTTATATACGAGCGCAACAAGCGGTTACATTGCATTGTATTTTAGTGCACAGTATCTCAGATGATAGACATGTTTGCGAAAATGGATCTAATGAGATAAGATAAGAAGGAATACCGCATTTGCGGTTGTGAAAGATAAGAACGTTGCCCAAAGAAATGATCCACATCAGGATTTCAATGTGATTGAGGTCCCAGAATCCCTCACTGAATCAAAGGAGGGTTTATAAGGCAAAGAGAATGTAAAGGCTGTCATTACCGCTGAGGAAGGGGGCTTGGTCCCCGAAACGCATCCGGTATACGACAGCAAAGTTCCCGTTCAAGTCCTGAGGTGCCGACATCTAAAGGCAGCCCCCTGGACCCTCGCTGAGTGGATTTATGTGCCATTGACAGCACACAGTCCGGACTCTAGGACCCAGCATTTTTTCAGCTATCCAAGGAGTCGCGTGGATCACGTGGTGCGCCGCTAGGTCACGTGGGACCCTGCGTTTGAGACTTTGAGACCACATGGGACGCCGATGTGAGTCCAAGCGGCAGAATAAGGACAGCTACCTATCTACCCACCTATCTCCTTCTAGCCACACAAGAGGGGTAACGTACTCTGCCCTACGAGACTGTATTCATCTTTATATTGTCTATATACGGTTACACGCCACACACAGCGATTGAGTGCGGTCCTACATTCAGACCAGCAATATCGCACTTCTGCAAAGGATATTGTAGCTGGACTCAGACTGCCCACATCTGGATCAGGTCCACAACCTGCATTCGCGGTCATTTGTGATCTTGCATTTTATAGTGTTTTGGGGTCTATTGGTGCATGTTGCACTCTTTTATGGATGTATAGCTTTTTGATGGATGTATAGCTTTATGTCAGTTTTTTATGTTCATTAAATAAGGTTATTGACACCCTACACCAATGTTTCCAGGTAATTGAGTGCCATCCAACAATTTTTCAATTTTTACATTTCCATATCCGGATTTGGGTGAATCCGTGGAGTGAGCACCGGGTCCTTTGAGGGAGTTTGGGGTGAGCCACTGATTATTGATATATTAAACAGTGCAGTGTTTATGAATAGAGTTGAGCGAACACCTGGATGTTCGGGTTCGAGAAGTTCGGCCGAACATCCCGGAAATGTTCGGGTTCGGGATCCGAACCCGATCCGAACTTCGTCCCGAACCCGAACCCCATTGAAGTCAATGGGGACCCGAACTTTTCGGCACTAAAAAGGCTGTAAAACAGCCCAGGAAAGAGCTAGAGGGCTGCAAAAGGCAGCAACATGTAGGTAAATCCCCTGCAAACAAATGTGGATAGGGAAATGAATTAAAATAAAAATTAAATAAATAAAAATTAACCAAAATCAATTGGAGAGAGGTTCCATAGCAGAGAATCTGGCTTCCCGTCACCCACCACTGGAACAGTCCATTCTCAGATATTTAGGCCCCGGCACCCAGGCAGAGGAGAGAGGTCCCGTAACAGACAATCTGGCTTCATGTCAGCAGAGAATTAGTCTGCATGTCATAGCAGAGAATGAGGCTTCACGTCAGCCACCACTGCAACAGTCCATTGGCATATATTTAGGCCCAGCACACACACAGGCAGAGGAGAGAGGTCCCGTAACAGACAATCTGGCTTCATGTCAGCAGAGAATCAGTCTGCATGTCATAGCAGAGAATCAGGCTTCACGTCACCCACCACTGCAACAGTCCATTGTCATAAATTTAGGCCCAGCACTAGTGTTGAGCGGCATGTCCCATATTCGAATTCGCGAAATTTTGTGAATATTCGAAAGAATATTCGTAAAATATTCGCGATTATTCAAATTCGTTATTATTTCGCATATGCGATAATTCGAATTTTCGCATCGCATTATACATATATTTTATGCAAAATTCACATGTGCGCTAATGAAATCGCCTTACGAAGATTCGCAACTCAATTCAATCACTAATGTATGAATGCAATGCCCTTTGCCTCTGTTCTGGGACAAGTGTAGATATTCGCATGTGCGCTAATAAAATCGCCTTACGAAGATTCGCACCTCAATCACTTTCTAGGGAATGTGAGACTTTTGGGAATCAATCGAGATACAGTGGGGGGTGATGACAGTAGTTGACAGAGTACAGATCAATGTAATCTGTAAGGTGGAAAGTAAAATAAAAAATACGAATTTTCGTTAATCGAATTTTACGAAGTTCTACGTATTCGCGAATATGGTGCTATACTATATGAATGCACAGGCCTTTGCCTCTCTGTTCTGGGGACAAGTGTAGATATTTGCATTTGCGTTAATAAAATCGCCTTACGAAGATTCGCAGCTCAATTCAATCACTAATGTATGAATGCAAAGCCCTTTGCCTCTGTTCTGGGACAAGTGTAGATATTCGCATGTGCGCTAATAAAATCGCCTTACGAAGATTCGCAACTCAATTCACTAATGTATGAATGCAAAGCCCTTTGCCTCTGTTCTGGGACGTGCCGATATTCGCATGTGCGCTAATAAAATCGCCTTACGAAGATTCGCGCCTCAATCACTTTCTAGGCAATGTGAGTAAGATCTGAGCTGTTGGACCTTTGGGAAACAATCAATTATATGTGTACTGTAATTTTGTGGGGGGGGGGGGGAAAAACAAAAAACGAATATTCGTTTTTACGAATATATAGCACTATATTCGAAATATTCGCGAAATCGCGAAGTTGCGATATTCGCGAAAAAAATTTGCTTTTCGAATATTCGCGCTCAACACTACCCAGCACCCAGGCAGAGGAGAGAGGTCCCGTAACAGACAATCTGGCTTCATGTCAGCAGAGAATCAGTCTGCATGTCATAGCAGAGAATGAGGCTTCACGTCAGCCACCACTGCAACAGTCCATTGGCATATATTTAGGCCCAGCACACACACAGGCAGAGGAGAGAGGTCCCGTAACAGAGGATCTGGCTTCATGTCAGCAGAGAATCAGTCTGCATGTCATAGCAGAGAATGAGGCTTCACGTCAGCCACCACTGCAACAGTCCATTGGCATATATTTAGGCCCAGCACCCAGGCAGAGGAGGGAGGTCCCGTAACAGAGAATCTGTCTTCATGTCAGCAGAGAATTAGTCTGCATGTCATAGCAGAGAATGAGGCTTCACGTCAGCCACCACTGCAACAGTCCATTGGCATATATTTAGGCCCAGCACACACACAGGCAGAGGAGAGAGGTCCCGTAACAGAGAATCTGGCTTCATGTCAGCAGAGAATCAGTCTGCATGTCATAGCAGAGAATGAGGCTTCACGTCAGCCACCACTGCAACAGTCCATTGGCATATATTTAGGCCCAGCACACACACAGGCAGAGGAGAGAGGTCCCGTAACAGAGGATCTGGCTTCATGTCAGCAGAGAATCAGTCTGCATGTCATAGCAGAGAATCAGGCTTCATGTCAGCCACCACTGCAACAGTCCATTGGCATATATTTAGGCCTAGCACACAGGCAGAGGAGAGGTTCATTCAACTTTGGGTAGCATCGCAATATAATGGTAAAATGAAAATAAAAATAGGATTGAATGAGGAAGTGCCCTGGAGTCCAATAATATATGGTTATGGGGAGGTAGTTAATGTCTAATCTGGACAAGGGACGGACAGGTCCTGTGGGATCCATGCCTGGTTCATTTTTATGAACGTCAGCTTGTCCACATTGGCTGTAGACAGGCGGCTGCGTTTGTCTGTAATGACGCCCCCTGCCGTGCTGAATACACGTTCAGACAAAACGCTGGCTGCCGGGCAGGCCAGCACCTCCAAGGCATAAAAGGCTAGCTCTGGCCACGTGGACAATTTAGAGACCCAGAAGTTGAATGGGGCCGAACCATCAGTCAGTACGTGGAGGGGTGTGCACACGTACTGTTCCACCATGTTAGTGAAATGTTGCCTCCTGCTAACACGTTGCGTATCAGGTGGTGGTGCAGTTAGCTGTGGCGTGTTGACAAAAGTTTTCCACATCTCTGCCATGCTAACCCTGCCCTCAGAGGAGCTGGCCGTGACACAGCTGCCTTGGCGACCTCTTGCTCCTCCTCTGCCTTGGCCTTGGGCTTCCACTTGTTCCCCTGTGACATTTGGGAATGCTCTCAGTAGCGCGTCTACCAACGTGCGCTTGTACTCGCGCATCTTCCTATCACGCTCCAGTGCAGGAAGTAAGGTGGGCACATTGTCTTTGTAGCGTGGATCCAGCAGGGTGGCAACCCAGTAGTCCGCACAGGTTAAAATGTGGGCAACTCTGCTGTCGTTGCGCAGGCACTGCAGCATGTAGTCGCTCATGTGTGCCAGGCTGCCCAGGGATAAGGACAAGCTGTCCTCTGTGGGAGGCGTATCGTCATCGTCCTGCCTTTCCCCCCAGCCACGCACCAGTGATGGACCCGAGCTGCGTTGGGTGCCACCCCGCTGTGACCATGCTTCATCCTCATCCTCCTCCACCTCCTCCTCATCCTCGTCCTCCTCGTCCTCCAGTAGTGGGCCCTGGCTGGCCACATTTGTACCTGGCCTCTGCTGTTGCCAAAAACCTCCCTCTGAGTCACTTCGAAGAGACTGGCCTGAAAGTGCTAAAAATGACCCCTCTTCCTCCTCCTCCTCCTCCTCCTCCTGGGCCACCTCCTCTTCCATCATCGCCCTAAGTGTTTTCTCAAGGAGACATAGAAGTGGTATTGTAACGCTGATAACGGTGTCATCGCCACTGGCCATGTTGGTGGAGTACTCGAAACAGCGCAACAGGGCACACAGGTCTCGCATGGAGGCCCAGTCATTGGTGGTGAAGTGGTGCTGTTCTGTAGTGCGACTGACCCGTGCGTGCTGCAGCTGAAACTCCACTATGGCCTGCTGCTGCTCGCACAGTCTGTCCAGCATGTGCAAGGTGGAGTTCCACCTGGTGGGCACGTCGCATATGAGGCGGTGAGCGGGAAGGCCGAAGTTACGCTGTAGCGCAGACAGGCGAGCAGCAGCAGGATGTGAACGCCGGAAGCGCGAACAGACGGCCCGCACTTTATGCAGCAGCTCTGACATGTCGGGGTAGTTGTGAATGAACTTCTGCACCACCAAATTCAGCACATGCGCCAAGCAAGGGATGTGCGTCAAATTGGCTAGTCCCAGAGCTGCAACGAGATTTCGCCCATTATCACACACCACCAGGCCGGGCTTGAGGCTCACCGGCAGCAACCACTCGTCGGTCTGTTGTTCTATACCCCGCCACAACTCCTGTGCGGTGTGGGGCCTGTCCCCCAAACATATGAGTTTCAGAATGGCCTGCTGACGTTTACCCCGGGCTGTGCTGAAGTTGGTGGTGAAGGTGTGTGGCTGACTGGATGAGCAGGTGGAAGAAGAGGAGGAGGAAGCCGAGAAGGAGGAGGTGGCAACAGGAGGCAAAGAATGTTGCCCTGCGATCCTTGGCGGCGGAAGGACGTGCGCCAAACAGCTCTCCGCCTGGGGCCCAGCTGCCACTACATTTACCCAGTGTGCAGTTAGGGAGATATAGCGTCCCTGGCCGTGCTTACTGGTCCACGTATCTGTGGTTAGGTGGACCTTGCCACAGATGGCGTTGCGCAGTGCACACTTGATTTTATCGGATACTTGGTTGTGCAGGGAAGGCACGGCTCTCTTGGAGAAGTAGTGCCGGCTGGGAACAACATACTGTGGGACAGCAAGCGACATGAGCTGTTTGAAGCTGTCTGTGTCCACCAGCCTGAATGACAGCATTTCATAGGCCAGTAGTTTAGAAATGCTGGCATTCAGGGCCAGGGATCGAGGGTGGCTAGGTGGGAATTTACGCTTTCTCTCAAATGTTTGTGAGATGGAGAGCTGAACGCTGGCGTGTGACATGGTTGAGACGCTTGGTGACGGAGGTGGTGGTGGTGGTGTTGGTGGTACATCCCCTGTTTGCTGGGCGGCAGGTGCCAACGTTCCTCCAGAGGCGGAGGAAGAGGCCGAGGCGGCAGCAGCAGAATAGGCCGAGGCGGCAGCAGCAGAAGAGGTAGCAGGGGGAGCCTGAGTGACTTCCTTGGTTTTAAGGTGTTTACTCCACTGCAGTTCATGCTTTGCATGCAGGTGCCTGGTCATGCAGGTTGTGCTCAGGTTCAGAACGTTAATGCCTCGCTTCAGGCTCTGATGGCACAGCGTGCAAACCACTCGGGTCTTGTCGTCAGCACATTGTTTGAAGAAGTGCCATGCCAGGGAACTCCTTGAAGCTGCCTTTGGGGTGCTCGGTCCCAGATGGCGGCGGTCAGTAGCAGGCGGAGTCTCTTGGCGGCGGGTGTTCTGCTTTTGCCCACTGCTCCCTCTTTTGCTACGCTGTTGGCTCGGTCTCACCACTGCCTCTTCCTCCGAACTGTGAAAGTCAGTGGCACGACCTTCATTCCATGTGGGGTCTAGGACCTCATCGTCCCCTGCATCGTCTTCCACCCAGTCTTGATCCCTGACCTCCTGTTCAGTCTGCACACTGCAGAAAGACGCAGCAGTTGGCACCTGTGTTTCGTCATCATCAGAGACATGCTGAGGTGGTATTCCCATGTCCTCATCATCAGGAAACATAAGTGGTTGTGCGTCAGTGCATTCTATGTCTTTCACCGCTGGGGAAGGGCTAGGTGGATGCCCTTGGGAAACCCTGCCAGCGGAGTCTTCAAACAGCATAAGAGACTGCTGCATAACTTGAGGCTGAGACAGTTTCCCTGGTATGCATGGGGGTGATGTGACAGACTGATGGGGTTGGTTTTCAGGCGCCATCTGTGCGCTTTCTGCAGAAGACTGGGTGGGAGATAATGTGAACGTGCTGGATCCACTGTCGGCCACCCAATTGACTAATGCCTGTACCTGCTCAGGCCTTACCATCCTTAGAACGGCATTGGGCCCCACCATATATCGCTGTAAATTCTGGCGGCTACTGGGACCTGAGGTAGTTGGTACACTAGGACGTGTGGATGTGGCAGAACGGCCACGTCCTCTCCCAGCACCAGAGGGTCCACTAACACCACCACGACCATGTCCACGTCCGCGTCCCTTACTAGATGTTTTTCTCATTGTTATGGTTCACCACAACAACAAATATATTATTTGGCCCAATGTATTGTATTCAAATTCAGCGGGATATAAATTTGAGGCCTAGTATTTAGGCGCTGGGTGACCGGTATGGATTTAGTGACAGAATTAGACTTGGAAATGCACAGAAGCGTGTGTGTGAAGTTATTCTGAATGACCCAATGTGCACCTTGAATATTATATACCCTTTTTGGGATAGATTTCAAATAGCTCTGATATAGCAGGAACCACTAAATTATGAAATTGCTAAATTGGGAATTGTACTTCAACCCAGAACAAAAAATGTGCTTTGACGGGCACTAAATAACTTTCCCAGCTACAACAGGACAGCGGTAACGAGAGATTTAGAGGGATTTAAATTTGAGGCCTAGTATTTAGGCGCTGGGTGACAGGTATGGGTTTAGTGACAGAATTAGACTTGGAAATACACAGTAGCGGGTGTGTGTGAAGTTATTCTGAATGACCCAATGTGCACCTTCAATATTATATACCCTTTTTGGGATAGATTTCAAATAGCTCTGATATAGCAGGAACCACTAAATTATGAAATTGCTAAATTGGGAATTGTACTTCAACCCAGAACAAAAAATGTGCTTTGACGGACACTAAATATCTTGCCCAGCAACAACAGTACAGCGGTAACGAGAGATTTAGCGGGATATAAATTTGAGGCCTAGTATTTAGGCGCTGGGTCACCGGTATGGATTTAGTGACAGAATTAGACTTGGAAATGCACAGAAGCGTGTGTGTGAAGTTATTCTGAATGACCCTATGTGCACCTTCAATATTATATACCCTTTTAGGGATAGATTTCAAATAGCTCTGATATAGCAGAAACCACTAAATTATGAAATTGCTAAATTGGGAATTGTACTTCAACCCAGAACAAAAAATGTGCTTTGACGGACACTAAATATCTTGCCCAGCAACAACAGTACAGCGGTGGGTAACGAGAGATTTAGAGGGATTTAAATTTGAGGCCTAGTATTTAGGCGCTGGGTCACCGGTATGGATTTAGTGACAGAATTAGACTTGGAAATGCACAGAAGCGTGTGTGTGAAGTTATTCTGAATGACCCTATGTGCACCTTCAATATTATATACCCTTTTAGGGATAGATTTCAAATAGCTCTGATATAGCAGAAACCACTAAATTATGAAATTGCTAAATTGGGAATTGTACTTCAACCCAGAACAAAAAATGTGCTTTGACGGACACTAAATATCTTGCCCAGCAACAACAGTACAGCGGTGGGTAACGAGAGATTTAGAGGGATTTAAATTTGAGGCCTAGTATTTAGGCGCTGGGTCACCGGTATGGATTTAGTGACAGAATTAGACTTGGAAATGCACAGAAGCGTGTGTGTGAAGTTATTCTGAATGACCCTATGTGCACCTTCAATATTATATACCCTTTTAGGGATAGATTTCAAATAGCTCTGATATAGCAGAAACCACTAAATTATGAAATTGCTAAATTGGGAATTGTACTTCAACCCAGAACAAAAAATGTGCTTTGACGGACACTAAATATCTTGCCCAGCAACAACAGTACAGCGGTGGGTAACGAGAGATTTAGAGGGATTTAAATTTGAGGCCTAGTATTTAGGCGCTGGGTCACCGGTATGGATTTAGTGACAGAATTAGACTTGGAAATGCACAGAAGCGTGTGTGTGAAGTTATTCTGAATGACCCTATGTGCACCTTCAATATTATATACCCTTTTAGGGATAGATTTCAAATAGCTCTGATATAGCAGAAACCACTAAATTATGAAATTGCTAAATTGGGAATTGTACTTCAACCCAGAACAAAAAATGTGCTTTGACGGACACTAAATATCTTGCCCAGCAACAACAGTACAGCGGTGGGTAACGAGAGATTTAGAGGGATTTAAATTTGAGGCCTAGTATTTAGGCGCTGGGTCACCGGTATGGATTTAGTGACAGAATTAGACTTGGAAATGCACAGAAGCGTGTGTGTGAAGTTATTCTGAATGACCCTATGTGCACCTTCAATATTATATACCCTTTTAGGGATAGATTTCAAATAGCTCTGATATAGCAGAAACCACTAAATTATGAAATTGCTAAATTGGGAATTGTACTTCAACCCAGAACAAAAAATGTGCTTTGACGGACACTAAATATCTTGCCCAGCAACAACAGTACAGCGGTAACGAGAGATTTAGAGGGATTTAAATTTGAGGCCTAGTATTTAGGCGCTGGGTGACAGGTATGGGTTTAGTGACAGAATTAGACTTGGAAATACACAGTAGCGGGTGTGTGTGAAGTTATTCTGAATGACCCAATGTGCACCTTCAATATTATATACCCTTTTTGGGATAGATTTCAAATAGCTCTGATATAGCAGGAACCACTAAATTATGAAATTGCTAAATTGGGAATTGTATTTCAACCCAGAACAAGAAATGTGCTTGAACGGACACTAAATAACTCGCCCAGCTACAGCACTAGGGACAGATTTAGCTGGATATAAATTTGAGGCCTAGTATTTAGGCGCTGGGTGACCGGTATGGATTTAGTGACAGAATTAGACTGGGATATGGCCAAAAAATAAACAGACTATTGCTGGTTAAATGCACTTGGTGTGACAGCTTCACCCTGATGTAGGCTTTAGCCAAAAAACAACCACACCATTGAGGGTTAAATGCACTTGGTGACAGGCGCAGCTTGCCCCTGATTTTGTATATGGCCAAAAAATGAACAGACTATTGCTGGTTAAATGCACTTGGTGTGACAGCTTCACCCTGATGTAGGCTTTAGCCAAAAAACAACCACACCATTGAGGGTTAAATGCACTTGGTGACAGGCGCAGCTTGCCCCTGATTTTGTATATGGCCAAAAAATGAACAGACTATTGCTGGTTAAATGCACTTGGTGTCACAGCTTCACCCTGATGTAGGCTTTAGCCAAAAAACAACCACACCATTGAGGGTTAAATGCACTTGGTGACAGGCGCAGCTTGCCCCTGATTTTGTATATGGCCAAAAAATGAACAGACTATTGCTGGTTAAATGCACTTGGTGTGACAGCTTCACCCTGATGTAGGCTTTAGCCAAAAAACAACCACACCATTGAGGGTTAAATGCACTTGGTCGCAGCTTGTGCTGGCGCACCACAAGACACAAAATGGCCGCCGATCACCCCAGAAAAATGAGACTGACAAACGGTCTGTGCAGCCTAAAAACAGTGAGCAATTGAGGATCAGCAGCTCAATGATCCACAGCTGCAGATCGATCAGTTAATCAAGTCCTTTGGAGGAGTTAATCTGCCTAATCTCGCCCTACTGTCGCAGCCGCAACCTCTCCCTACGCTAATCAGAGCAGAGTGACGGGCGGCGCTATGTGACTCCAGCTTAAATAGAGGCTGGGTCACATGGTGCTCTGGCCAATCACAGCCATGCCAATAGTAGGCATGGCTGTGATGGCCTCTTGGGGCAAGTAGTATGACGCTTGTTGATTGGCTGCTTTGCAGCCTTTCAAAAAGCGCCAAGAAAGCGTCACAAAAGCGCGAAGAAAGCGACGAACACCGAACCCGAACCCGGACTTTTACGAAAATGTCCGGGTTCGGGTCCGTGTCACGGACACCCCAAAATTCGGTACGAACCCGAACTATACAGTTCGAGTTCGCTCATCCCTATTTATGAACACATAAACAAAAATGACAGTTCGTCGTCTTTGTGTTCATTCACACCATGGCAAGTCCACAGAACAAAAAGCATTCATCTTTTCAGCGGTTTTGGCAGTAGCGGTCCCCTACAGGCTTTAGGGCCTGCTTCCCAGCAATGCAGCTCTTAGCCCTTTAGTACGGCACAGCAGATCTCAAACCACAGAGACTCCACAGATTCACAGTGAAAAGGATGATAATCCACACCCAGCTGAGACTGCTGGCCGGGTTTTATATCCCTAACCAAAACCCGGCCTGGGACGTGGGGAACAGCCACCCACCCTGCAGTTTGGCTGCTCCCAGTAAGAGCCGGCCCAGATTGGCTTTACAGCCACACTAAATAACCAATAGTGTCAGTCAGCACTAGCTGCCGCTGACACTTAAAATTACCAGCTCTTACCTCACCAAGGCCAGGAACCTCGGTACACATATCTTCCGTCAATGACGACCCCTTCCTAGAATATATATATATATATATATATATATATATATATATATATATATTGCAATTCCATTCCGCATTCCAAAGACAAAAAAGTCAATTTAATTTGAAATATTTATGTCATGCACATGAAAAATCTGCCTGCCTCGAGATAGATAGACAGACAACGGATGCATAGGCAGATGGGTGGATGGATGGACAGACCAATAGATAACTCCCCCTGGAGGTGAGCACCAGTCAAAGCCTGCTGCAGCAATATATCCTGCAGGAAAGTAGAAACTCTCCTTCCAGCATGAGCATTATCCAAATTGTGCAATAGCATCAAATTGGCATGTGCATCGTCCTGCCACTAGTATGTCAAAGTAGAAGAGCTGCAGACCAGGTCGCAAACTGAGAGCTTAGGAGTGAGTGCAGTAGCTAGGGTTACCCATAAAGCTGAAGATGAGGCAAAGCCTATGCATTAGTCCCTGGGAACACTGGAGAAGCAGGAGGAGTAATAACTTGGTCAAGTGTGACAGATGCATATAGAGTATAGACCCCAAGCAAAGGCACTTAAGCCCTTAAGACTAAACATTGTCTTTGGATCAGGGAGTGCTACACCCTCATATTGAGTAAAGTAACTGTGAAGTATATGGTCTATATAGATATGTGTTAATGCCATGTTTGAAAGCTACCATGCCCTCTTCTTGATTGAATATATGCAATATACAGTATATGTAATGCTATTGCACAGAATTTATATGCCTTGAGCCTTCTTCTGTTGCTACTGCTGCTGTGCCTGCTGCTTGTGGAGAAGGGAAAGGGGTTGACTCTGTGCGTGGCAGAGAGGGTCGTCCCTTTCCAATATGCTTGTGGCTGGCGTCTGCTTGCCGAAAGCTGCAGCAAGCTTAGAACACAGTGTTTCCTGGTAATAACGTAATTTGGCCTCCCTGTCAGAGAAAGCCAAAACATTTCCTCATTTTTGATAGCAAGGGTCTAAAACATGACTGCTTGATGTCAATGATAAGCCTGACATCGTAGCAAGCAAACAAGTGTACAGGTTGCCATTCTGGCCAGTGTGACCATGGAGCCAGTTAATTCCAACTCTTCCCCCCCACTGAGACAATTGGGTGTTGTTGCTGAGGTCATCATCGTCGTCATCCTCCAACTCCAACTCCTCCTTTTCCTCCAGTGCCCGCACCTCATTCTCATCTTCCTCATCCATGGGAGTTTCTCCTTGAGGGTCCCCAACAGCTACAGGATAGACAGCAAGATGCGTTAGCTGTTCTTCTTCCTCCATCATCCCCTGCTACATGAGCTTCAGCATCAGTTCTAAGATACATATGTGGGAGGTGAGGGACAACTAGAGCATGAAAGGCAAGAGCTGTCACTGCCCAACCTGGAAACAAAACAAGCTCCCTGCTGCTGAGGCAGTCTGGTGCATGACAAAAAGCTTGACTTATAGAAGAAGGAGGAGTGGGAGTAATGCTGTGCCTAGTTGCTGTGAGCCATCCAATCCACAATCTCATCTTCTTTTTCCTTAATGATAATGTTGCGCCTTTCCGAAGGCGGCCTACTTCTAATACTAGTTCTGGCTGGATAGCTGGTGCTGCTACTACCCACATTTTGGCTCTAGGTCTTTTGTTTGGAACCCTTCTGTATTCCTGAAATTTTTGGGCCTAAATGTAAACAGTCTACAAAATATGGGACAGTTTGCAAATCTGTTTTCTGTAACTTAAAGACAGGGAGGCGCAATAAAATGTTGTTTAATTTCCACAATCATAGTGAAGACACTGCTACTGACAATTGACTTTGGAAATAATGCAATATCAGCACGACTAATAGATTTGGGCTTAATGTATTTTGCGTGTTCAAATATGCATTTTCAGAGATACAAACCACTACTCTTTGTATTATAAGACACACATACAGTATATTGCTATGTTACCAACCCCCCCCCCCCCCCAAAAAAAAAAAAAAAAACGGTCTGTAGATGCACCAACATGGATTTTGGACTAGTATTTCATGTTATCAGTCAGAGATATAAACCTTTACCTTTTGTATTGTAAGATACACGTATATGCTATTTTCCCAAACCCATACACAAAAAGAAAAACAATTTGAACTGTCTGGAGATGCACCAAAGCAATTTCAGACTCGTATTTCACCTTTCCTCAAACACACTGAAGACAATTGACTTTGGAACTAATGCCATATCGGCACCACTAACAGATTTGTACTGACATATAGGAGACATCACCACCATGTACCATAGCAAAAAGGAGACTTGCCGCTGATATGTTGCGGTTCTCATGGTGCGGTATGTCTGATATATGTTTTCTGATAAGTGTTTTTATTGTGTTTGTTGTACATCCTACATACTGCAGCATGCAACTTGTGCAAGTTATACAATAAATCACACAGGTGGTGTTACAGTTTAAAAAGGATTTTATTTTAAAAACCTGGCCATTAGTACTGGATTCAAAACTTTGACAAATTTTCATATATTTACAGCAAGTGCAGATGGAGTGTCCACATTTATAGTTTCCTTTTGTTGACAGCCATGTACTTTTTGTTGTTCTAGATTTATCTTTTTTGAAAAGGGATGGGCTCACAAAGCTGGCTACGGTGGGTGCCTTCCGTGCTGCACATTTAATGCCTTTTTGTGCCATTGTTGCCCATTTTTTGTCACATGCTAGCACTGGGAATTGCTTTTTAACAATATTGCAAATTTGGATATATTCATTGCTATATTGTGTGACAAAAATATTTTTCTTTTCACATTTGGAAATCTCTCTGGTTTTTTGTCCCCTAGTTCCCACATGTGTAGCCAGCAATGTGTTTCTGTTCATATTTGAAATATCTCTGTTGCATTTTTTCATCATTTTTTCTGAATATGCTCTGTGTGCTAACCTTCTCATAATTTCTTGCACCTCTGTCTCATAGGCTGTCTCGTCGCTGCAATTTCTTCTAGCCCTGATTAGTTCTCCTTTGGGTATATTTTTGATGGTGTGAGTAGGGTGGCTTGATTTCGCATGCAATAACGTATTTCCTGCTGTTGGTTTTCTATATGTGCTGGTGTATATGGAGGCTGTGGCGGAGTCCCCCCTGAGACGGAGATCCAGGAACTCTATGTTCCTGGCGCTGTGTTGAACAGTAAATTGGATACCGTTCACACACGCGTTCAGATATTCTGCAAAAGATGGTATGGCCGCCACATCCCCAGACCAGATAAAGATCAGGTCATCGATATAACGGCCATACGATCTTATGCTATCTTAAAATGGGTTGGTGTCGATAAGGAGAAAGCACCTCTCCCAGCATGCCATAAAAATATTAGCTATGGAGGGAGAGAACTTGGCCCCCATCGACACCCCCGATGTCTGCAGGAAAAACTTTCCATCAAACATAAAGTAATTTCGTCTCAGAAGGAAGTCCACCACAGCCACCACATATTCTGTAAGTACTGCCGGAAAATTTCCAAAATTCTCCAAAAACCACCCTAGAGAAATGTTAACCAGGTTATGGGGGATACTAGGGTAAAGTGCAACCACATCCGCTGTCACCCATAAGTATTCTTGGGACCACTCTAAATTTTGTACTGCTTGTAAGACGGATTTTGTATCCCTCAAAAAACCAGGGATATTTGGGATCAGGGGTTGCAGTAATGAGTCTACCCATTGGCAGAGGCGTTCTGAATATGACCCTATACCCGAGACGATTGGTCTCAGGGGAGGGGGAAAAATTGATTTGTGCACTTTTGGCAGAGCATGTAAAATTGGAATAACTGGAAATGCAACAAAGATATAGTCATGTTCTTTTTGGTTGAGAACACCTATGTTAAATCCATGTGATAACAGATCTTTTTATTCTTTCTGGAAAGTGGGGAGCGGGTCACCCGGTAAGGCGCTATAGATCCTATCATTGTGTAACATCTGGTGAATAAGGGATCTATATAGTTCACTATCCAGGATGACCACCGCTCCCCCTTTATCAGCTTGTTTCACAACAATGTCATCCCTATTGCTGAGATTACGCAATGCTAGGGATTCTTTTTTAGATAAATTATTTGAGCTAAATTTCTTGTGTTGTGAAACAACAGAATTGTTCAATGAGACTAGATCCCTTTCAACTAGTTCTTGAAACCTATCCAGTGCATGTGATCTGGACTGCACTGGATATAAATCGCGGTTGGAAGGGTTAAAGTCTGGCGAACAATGAACAGGATTGACAGGAGGACACATGTTTCCCAATTCTAGTAGGTCATATACATGTAGCATTTCATTGAAAGACATACTGGCTGAATCCAATGTATACTCCGGTATTGAGGTTGTATTATTGGTCGCTAAATCAAAATCTGCATTGGAGGTGAGCACATCGGCTGTAGCATCTCCCGGACTACACACCTGTGCGTCTATTGATTGGAAGTGCTGCTGCAGGGTTAGACTGCGAGCCAATCTGTTTACGTCCAATATAGTTTTGTACAAATCGAAATGGCATGACGGTGCAAAGGTTAGACTTTTCCCAAGAATCTTAAGTTTATGGTCCGACAATAGGCAGGCTGACAGATTTATTATTTGTAGTTCATTTTCCCCCTTCTGAATCTCGCGGGATAGCGGCGACTTACGGTGTTGTCGACCTCCTCTGCATTTTTTGCCGCCTGTCTGTGTGAATTGGTTCCTTGTATAGGGCGGTTGCTAGATGTTTCTATCTGTGTCGCGTTGGTATCGCATTCTGATTCAGGTGAATCTGCCTCCGTGGAGCTAAATGAGACTCTACGGCGTTGACCTTTTTTGGATCGCAGGCCTCTTAGTATAGATCTTGGTGTATGTATTCGCATTTGCGACCAGGTGTATACTTCTTTGCGGCTGTAGTCCAGCAGACCTCTATTAAATTCTCGACATCCCCCTAACATGGATGCACCAACATGGATTTTGGACTAGTATTTCACCTTTTCACTCAGAGATTTAAACTGCTATCCTCTGTAATGTACATGCATATGTTATTCCCCCCCCCCCAAAAAAAAAAAATGTCTGGAGATGCACTGACATGGATTTTGGCTTAGTATTTTACGTTATTACTCAGATATATAAACCGCTACCCTTTGTACTGTAAGACACATGTATGTGCTATTTTCTCAAACCCAAACAAAAACGATAAAAATTTGAACTGTCTGGTGATGCGCCGACACGGATTTCAGCCTGTATTTTAAGACACATACAGGGAGTGCAGAATTATTAGGCAAGTTGTATTTTTGAGGATTAATTTTATTATTGAACAACAACCATGTTCTCAATGAACCCAAAAAACTCATTAATATCAAAGCTGAATATTTTTGGAAGTAGTTTTTAGTTTGTTTTTAGTTTTAGCTATTTTAGGGGGATATCTGTGTGTGCAGGTGACTATTACTGTGCATAATTATTAGGCAACTTAACAAAAAACAAATATATACCCATTTCAATTATTTATTTTTACCAGTGAAACCAATATAACCTCTCAACATTCACAAATATACATTTCTGACATTCAAAAACAAAACAAAAACAAATCAGTGACCAATATAGCCACCTTTCTTTGCAAGGACACTCAAAAGCCTGCCATCCATGGATTCTGTCAGTGTTTTGATCATTTCACCATCAACATTGCGTGCAGCAGCAACCACAGCCTCCCAGACACTGTTCAGAGAGGTGTACTGTTTTTCCTCCTTGTAAATCTCACATTTGATGATGGACCACAGGTTCTCAATGGGGTTCAGATCAGGTGAACAAGGAGGCCATGTCATTAGATTTTCTTCTTTTATACCCTTTCTTGCCAGCCACGCTGTGGAGTACTTGGACGCGTGTGATGGAGCATTGTCCTGCATGAAAATCATGTTTTTCTTGAAGGATGCAGACTTCTTCCTGTACCACTGTTTGAAGAAGGTGTCTTCCAGAAACTGGCAGTAGGACTGGGAGTTGAGCTTGACTCCATCCTCAACCCGAAAAGGCCCCACAAGCTCATCTTTGATGATACCAGCCCAAACCAGTACTCCACCTCCACCTTGCTGGCGTCTGAGTCGGACTGGAGCTCTCTGCCCTTTACCAATCCAGCCACAGGCCCATCCATCTGGCCCATCAAGACTCACTCTCATTTCATCAGTCCATAAAACCTTAGAAAAATCAGTCTTGAGATATTTCTTGGCCCAGTCTTGACGTTTCAGCTTGTGTGTCTTGTTCAGTGGTGGTCGTCTTTCAGCCTTTCTTACCTTGGCCATGTCTCTGAGTATTGCACACCTTGTGCTTTTGGGCACTCCAGTGATGTTGCAGCTCTGAAATATGGCCAAACTGGTGGCAAGTGGCATCTTGGCAGCTGCACGCTTCAGAAGCTTTGCAATTTTAAGAGTGCTGCACCCTCTGCAAGATATCTCACTATTTTTGACTTTTCTGAGCCTGTCAAGTCCTTCTTTTGACCCATTTTGCCAAAGGAAAGGAAGTTGCCTAATAATTATGCACACCTGATATAGGGTGTTGATGTCATTAGACCACACCCCTTCTCATTACAGAGATGCACATCACCTAATATGCTTAATTGGTAGTAGGCTTTCGAGCCTATACAGCTTGGAGTAAGACAACATGCATAAAGAGGATGATGTGGTCAAAATACTCATTTGCCTAATAATTCTGCACTCCCTGTATAACACATATACACTATTTTCCCAAACCCAAACAAAAAAATATATATATGAACTGTTTGGAGATGCATGGATTTTGGACTAGTATTTCACCTTTTTACTCAGAGATTTAAACTGCTACTGTCACACCCATGTGTGGGAGGGAGACACCAAACCGGACGAAGAAGTAGAGGGAACAAGGTACAAGACCTGAAAGCTAAGGAAGAAAGCAGGACACCTCCTAGTCAAACCCCTAGTCACAGTTCTGACAGGCTATCAGTATGAACAGACCCCAAAGGTAGGTGAGCTCATACGCAGGACTAACTAGAGTCCTAACTAACCCTATAATACCCTGGCGATAGTGACAGGACTGAGACTACCTGTTTATATAGAAAGGAAGGACGAACAGGAGTCTTCCTCAGGCCTACAACAAAAAGCGGGGGGGAAACAACACACAGATAAACCAAAACAAAATGCAAAAGGGAAAGGAAACACTTAACTTTCCAGTAGCTATGGCAGCAACAGGAACTCAGCCGAGAACCAAACACCAGCAGACCACAGATACCACTGAAGCTATAAACTGCACAGCATTGTGGGAGAAGCAACTATAAATAAGGAAAGTTAAATGACCACTATAGCAACACCTGGAGGTTAGAGGTGTTGCCAGTATCTGAAACATCACAGACTCCTATTGATCCTCAAGGAAACTTGTCAGATCAAAGCACATGTTGCCAGTTTCACAGATCTTCTGCCACCCACTGTTGCGGGGACGTCCTTATGTCTCTGTATGTTCGTGACAGCTACCCTCTGTATTGTAAGGGTACTTTCACATCTGTATTTTTGCTGGATCCAGCAGAGTATTAGCAAAAATGCATCTAGTCCATAATACAACTGTCCGCATCCGTTCAGAATGAATCCGGTTGTATTATTTCTAAAACGAACAAGACGGATCCAGCACTAAAGTCAATGGGCGCCGATCAATTTTGAATAAATGTCTGAATAAATGGATCTGGCACCATTGACTTACATTATCTTTCATGGCAGATCTGTCTTGATCAGTATCCCATGATTCACACTAAAACGCTGCTTGCAGCAGTTTTGTGTCCGGCATGGGAACGCAACTAAACGGAACGAATTCTGGTGCACTCTGTTCCGGTTTGTTCAGTTTTGTCCCCATTAACAATGAATAGGTACAAAACTGAAGGTTTTCCTCAGATGGATCTCAAAACCAGTAAAATGGAGAAAATAAAAGAAATGTCCTTGTAGGTAGCTGTTTTTGAGGTTCTACAGCCGCTTTAGCTTTGCTATAAAGCAGTAAATGCAGCTAGAAGGCACTGCTGTGCACACCCAGCCTCAGTTCCTCACTTCCCTGGCTGACAGCTTTCCCTGCTTTTCCCTATTCTACATAATTCTTCTTCTTTCTAGCCTTTCCATTCAATGTCCCTCACACTAAAGCAGAAGTGTGAAGATGACTCAACCATCCTTATTCACAGCCCAATAAAGAATGATGTTCGTCTTCTTCCACCCTAGTGCTTTTTCCCACCGACATGTGCAGTAAAATGGTGCTGCGCGCGTTTTACTGGATTTGGCCCCAAAAAATCTGAAACGCTTTGGGTTTGTATGCCAACCAAAATTTTGGGAGACATTATCCTTGCATTCTGATGCTCTGTTTATTAACACTGTGCTGTAACTCCCTTAGTAATTCTCTGTGATATCACTATATTTGCTATGCCTGCTTTGTGGCATGATGCCTGTCCTGTTACATCACTGGATTTACTATTTCTGCTTTGTGGCATGATGCCTGCCCTGTGAAATCACTAGGTTTACTATGCTTTCCTTGTAGCATGTTGCCTGTCCTATGACATCAATGTGTTTACTATGTCAGCTTTGTGGTATTATGCCTATCCTGTGACATCACTGTATTTACTATGCCTGATTTTTTGCAAACATTCTGCCCTGTGACATCACTATGTTTACCCTGCCTGACATTACTAGGTTTACTATGCTTGCCTTGTGGCATGATGCTTGCCCTGTGACATCACTGGATTTTCTATGCTTGTCTTGTGGCATGATGCCTGCCCTGTGACATCACTGTGTTTACTATAGCTGGTCTGTAGCACGATGCCTATCCTGTGACATCACTGTGTTTACTATGCCTGCCCTGTGACATCACTGTTTTTACTATGCCTGCTTTGTGGCATGATGCCTATCCTGTGACATCACTGTGTTTGCTATGCCTGGTCTGTAGTACGATGTCTATCCTGTGACATCGTGCTACCTACTCGGGTAAAGGGACGGAGGGACAGTCCTGTATTGAAGGGAGTCTCTGAAAGAGAGGGCAGTTTTTAAATTATTTTAACTTGCTCCCCAGCACTTTGCTTAAAAAAAAACCTCAGAAAACCTTTAAGCAGTTCCCCATAGAAACTCCTTGCTTTAAATGAAATAAGTGAAAACATTCTATAAGAACGACCTAATCTCAGAAAGCATAGCAGAGCTACAACAAATACTGTGTTTCTAATTTATAAGCTTGTAGAAGTAAATTAGTGGAGTGTTGTGACATATTAATAGAAGTGTGAACCAATATTCTTAAAGTGTTACATTATGTTATCAGTTCAGATTCTCTAGAGCCATAAAATATAGAAATTCATATTTTTGATAAGTGACAAACTAACATAATGACAGATTGATTTTTTTCTACTTGTGTAATGTCTTTACTTGGAAATTAACAGTTCTGATTACAAAGATAAGTGTTTGTTTTTTTTGCCATCCACGTTTAACATACTGCACCATCTCACTCATCATAGAAACATGGCATGATTTGGAAAGACTGGCTTCTAGTAGATATAAAGGTAGTCCGTGCCTACTGACACCTCTCTCCTCTGGGTGAACTGCTGGTATGCTTACCTTGTTTTCCCAGGGGTTTGTCCACTCCACTCAGGCTGAAGCCTGCTATTTGCCTGCTCTGATTCTCTGGACCCGAATTAGGCTACTTTCACACTAGCATTAATATTTCCATCATAGGGGCTCATTATATATCTGTCATAGGGGCTTAATACCGGAAAAAAAATGCTTCAGTTTTGTCCCCATTCATTGTCAATGGGGACCAAATTGAACTGAACAGAATGCTCCAAAATGCATTCCGTTCCGTTTAGTTGCGTTCCTATTCCAGAGAGCAAACCACAACATGTTGTAGTTTGCTTTCCATCCTAGGATGCGGAGCAAGACGGATCCGTCATGGCCCACAATGCAAGTCAATGGGGACGGATCCATTTTCTCTGACACAATCTGACACAATAAAAAACAGATCCGTCCTCCATTGACTTTCAATGGAGTTCATGACGTATCCGTCTTGGCTATGTTAAAGATAATACAACCGGATGCTGATGGTTGTATTATCACTAGCGGAAGCATTTTTGCTGAACCCTGCCGGATCCAGCAAAAATGCTGGTGTGAAAGTAGCCTTACATGCTCATGCCTATTCAAGCTCTTAAAGGCCAGTGTCCATCCACACCAGTCTTCCTCTAAGGTATTTAAAGCACCTCCGCCTGTGGGAAGGTTCCCAAGCAATAGGTTCTAGTTGTCTACTTTCCTGCAAAGGTGTGCTACACCTTTTGTTAGCTCTCCCATGTTACCAACTTTTACCTGTCTCTGGATTTGACTCTTTGCTGTCTAACCTGACCTCTGCTAGATTTTTGTACTGACCCTGAGCTGCCTGACCAGACCTTGGCCTGTCTCAGACAATGATTTTGCCTGACCCCTCAGTGTTTTGCACCAGTATCTCTTGCCCCCCCCCCCCCCATGGGTCAGCAGTCTACTGAACATAAACTACTCTCAGAGGTAACAGCCTAGTCGTTCCCCTACAACAGAATCCAGATTAGGAGTCCACTTAGTTAATGCCATTAGGTGTGACCCCAAGTCAAATGTTATTCAGTACTTCTATATGCGTATACAAGGGCATGCTATGAAAGAAGAGTCTCCAGGCTATTAGGTACTAGATCAGTAGACATCACATTTCGGGTAATAGTAGTTTCCCTGGAATTAATAAGATAATAACTACAGTGCTTGTTCCCACAGACAAAGAACAAAGGTGTGCATGCGATAAAGAAAAAACATTTAGCTTCTTTGGGGACCTTTGGAGACAGAAGACCTAGTCTTGGTTGATTCCCATCCCCTTCGAAATTTAGTGGTAAAAATCTTTGCAAAACCCCTATCTCCATTGGCATTATATTGTTACATGGTCAGGGTCAGGAAAAATAGTTAAAGGGTGTGGAAGGGGAAGAGAGTACCGAGCCCTTCTGTGTTGGATGGGGGCAAAGAGCACCATAATGAATTGCACTCTCTTCTATGTACCTGATGACAAAAAAGGTCTGTCATTGTAATCCTGCCTGTGATCATAATGACAAACATTTGTAATGTGCTTTCCTCACAGGGCCTCAAAGTGCAGAGAAAGTTGTGTGGCTGGGACAACTCCCTGGGAAGTCAGTGGCTGCCATATAGGTACCCAACCCCAACCCACACTAGGTCAGTTTCATAAGAAGACAATTTACCTAGTTGTATATAGTTGGAGTGTGAGAGGAAACCTACGCAAACATGGGGAATACATACAAACTCCTTGCAGATGTTGTCCCTGATTGGATTTGAAGCTAGGAACCCAGTGCTGCAAGGCACCAGTGCTAACCACTGAACCACCATATGCCTGCTGAAATGAGCTCAGTACAGACCAAGAAGTGGTGCCGATGATTTGACTTCATGGCCAGTACAAAAACTGCAGTATTTTAGAATTTTGTGACATAGAAAATGAACTGAAATTCTTTAAAATATGTCTAACATAAAAACTTGATATAAATAAGTAAATTTTTGGTGAGGCATTCAAGTTAGATGAACATCTGCCAGACCAGCTAATTTCCAGTCAACCATACAATGTGTAAGGTGGTGACCCAACTCTCTCCTGCCTGCAGATGTTGAACGAGAAAAGCCTTGGTCATGTTGGATTTCAGATCTTTGTTCGCACAAGAAATAAGCTTTGTCTGACTGCAATGTATTCCTCACGAGTAGGGATGAGCGTACTCGAACTGTATAGTTCGGGTTCGTACCGAATTTTGGGGTGTCCGTGACACGGACCCGAACCCGGACATTTTCGTAAAAGTCCGGGTTCGGGTTCGGTGTTCGTCGCTTTCTTCGCGCTTTTGTGACGCTTTCTTGGCGCTTTTTGAAAGGCTGCAAAGCAGCCAATCAACAAGCGTCATACTACTTGCCCCAAGAGGCCATCACAGCCATGCCTACTATTGGCATGGCTGTGATTGGCCAGAGCACCATGTGACCCAGCCTCTATTTAAGCTGGAGTCACATAGCGCCGCCCGTCACTCTTCTCTGATTAGCGTAGGGAGAGGTTGCGGCTGCGACAGTAGGGCGAGATTAGGCAGATTAACTCCTCCAAAGGACTTGATTAACTGATCGATCTGCAGCTGTGGATCATTGAGCTGCTGATCCTCAATTGCTCACTGTTTTTAGGCTGCACAGACCGTTTGTCAGTCTCATTTTTCTGGGGTGATCGGCGGCCATTTTGTGTCTTGTGGTGCGCCAGCACAAGCTGCGACCAAGTGCATTTAACCCTCAATGGTGTGGTTGTTTTTTGGCTAAAGCCTACATCAGGGTGAAGCTGTCACACCAAGTGCATTTAACCAGCAATAGTCTGTTTATTTTTTGGCCATATCCCAGTCTAATTCTGTCACTAAATCCATACCGGTCACCCAGCGCCTAAATACTAGGCCTCAAATTTATATCCAGCTAAATCTGTCCCTAGTGCTGTAGCTGGGCGAGTTATTTAGTGTCCGTTCAAGCACATTTCTTGTTCTGGGTTGAAATACAATTCCCAATTTAGCAATTTCATAATTTAGTGGTTCCTGCTATATCAGAGCTATTTGAAATCTATCCCAAAAAGGGTATATAATATTGAAGGTGCACATTGGGTCATTCAGAATAACTTCACACACACCCGCTACTGTGTATTTCCAAGTCTAATTCTGTCACTAAACCCATACCTGTCACCCAGCGCCTAAATACTAGGCCTCAAATTTAAATCCCTCTAAATCTCTCGTTACCGCTGTACTGTTGTTGCTGGGCAAGATATTTAGTGTCCGTCAAAGCACATTTTTTGTTCTGGGTTGAAGTACAATTCCCAATTTAGCAATTTCATAATTTAGTGGTTTCTGCTATATCAGAGCTATTTGAAATCTATCCCTAAAAGGGTATATAATATTGAAGGTGCACATAGGGTCATTCAGAATAACTTCACACACACGCTTCTGTGCATTTCCAAGTCTAATTCTGTCACTAAATCCATACCGGTGACCCAGCGCCTAAATACTAGGCCTCAAATTTAAATCCCTCTAAATCTCTCGTTACCCACCGCTGTACTGTTGTTGCTGGGCAAGATATTTAGTGTCCGTCAAAGCACATTTTTTGTTCTGGGTTGAAGTACAATTCCCAATTTAGCAATTTCATAATTTAGTGGTTTCTGCTATATCAGAGCTATTTGAAATCTATCCCTAAAAGGGTATATAATATTGAAGGTGCACATAGGGTCATTCAGAATAACTTCACACACACGCTTCTGTGCATTTCCAAGTCTAATTCTGTCACTAAATCCATACCGGTGACCCAGCGCCTAAATACTAGGCCTCAAATTTAAATCCCTCTAAATCTCTCGTTACCCACCGCTGTACTGTTGTTGCTGGGCAAGATATTTAGTGTCCGTCAAAGCACATTTTTTGTTCTGGGTTGAAGTACAATTCCCAATTTAGCAATTTCATAATTTAGTGGTTTCTGCTATATCAGAGCTATTTGAAATCTATCCCTAAAAGGGTATATAATATTGAAGGTGCACATAGGGTCATTCAGAATAACTTCACACACACGCTTCTGTGCATTTCCAAGTCTAATTCTGTCACTAAATCCATACCGGTGACCCAGCGCCTAAATACTAGGCCTCAAATTTAAATCCCTCTAAATCTCTCGTTACCCACCGCTGTACTGTTGTTGCTGGGCAAGATATTTAGTGTCCGTCAAAGCACATTTTTTGTTCTGGGTTGAAGTACAATTCCCAATTTAGCAATTTCATAATTTAGTGGTTTCTGCTATATCAGAGCTATTTGAAATCTATCCCTAAAAGGGTATATAATATTGAAGGTGCACATAGGGTCATTCAGAATAACTTCACACACACGCTTCTGTGCATTTCCAAGTCTAATTCTGTCACTAAATCCATACCGGTGACCCAGCGCCTAAATACTAGGCCTCAAATTTAAATCCCTCTAAATCTCTCGTTACCCACCGCTGTACTGTTGTTGCTGGGCAAGATATTTAGTGTCCGTCAAAGCACATTTTTTGTTCTGGGTTGAAGTACAATTCCCAATTTAGCAATTTCATAATTTAGTGGTTTCTGCTATATCAGAGCTATTTGAAATCTATCCCTAAAAGGGTATATAATATTGAAGGTGCACATAGGGTCATTCAGAATAACTTCACACACACGCTTCTGTGCATTTCCAAGTCTAATTCTGTCACTAAATCCATACCGGTGACCCAGCGCCTAAATACTAGGCCTCAAATTTATATCCCGCTAAATCTCTCGTTACCGCTGTACTGTTGTTGCTGGGCAAGATATTTAGTGTCCGTCAAAGCACATTTTTTGTTCTGGGTTGAAGTACAATTCCCAATTTAGCAATTTCATAATTTAGTGGTTCCTGCTATATCAGAGCTATTTGAAATCTATCCCAAAAAGGGTATATAATATTGAAGGTGCACATTGGGTCATTCAGAATAACTTCACACACACCCGCTACTGTGTATTTCCAAGTCTAATTCTGTCACTAAACCCATACCTGTCACCCAGCGCCTAAATACTAGGCCTCAAATTTAAATCCCTCTAAATCTCTCGTTACCGCTGTCCTGTTGTAGCTGGGAAAGTTATTTAGTGCCCGTCAAAGCACATTTTTTGTTCTGGGTTGAAGTACAATTCCCAATTTAGCAATTTCATAATTTAGTGGTTCCTGCTATATCAGAGCTATTTGAAATCTATCCCAAAAAGGGTATATAATATTCAAGGTGCACATTGGGTCATTCAGAATAACTTCACACACACGCTTCTGTGCATTTCCAAGTCTAATTCTGTCACTAAATCCATACCGGTCACCCAGCGCCTAAATACTAGGCCTCAAATTTATATCCCGCTGAATTTGAATACAATACATTGGGCCAAATAATATATTTGTTGTTGTGGTGAACCATAACAATGAGAAAAACATCTAGTAAGGGACGCGGACGTGGACATGGTCGTGGTGGTGTTAGTGGACCCTCTGGTGCTGGGAGAGGACGTGGCCGTTCTGCCACATCCACACGTCCTAGTGTACCAACTACCTCAGGTCCCAGTAGCCGCCAGAATTTACAGCGATATATGGTGGGGCCCAATGCCGTTCTAAGGATGGTAAGGCCTGAGCAGGTACAGGCATTAGTCAATTGGGTGGCCGACAGTGGATCCAGCACGTTCACATTATCTCCCACCCAGTCTTCTGCAGAAAGCGCACAGATGGCGCCTGAAAACCAACCCCATCAGTCTGTCACATCACCCCCATGCATACCAGGGAAACTGTCTCAGCCTCAAGTTATGCAGCAGTCTCTTATGCTGTTTGAAGACTCCGCTGGCAGGGTTTCCCAAGGGCATCCACCTAGCCCTTCCCCAGCGGTGAAAGACATAGAATGCACTGACGCACAACCACTTATGTTTCCTGATGATGAGGACATGGGAATACCACCTCAGCATGTCTCTGATGATGACGAAACACAGGTGCCAACTGCTGCGTCTTTCTGCAGTGTGCAGACTGAACAGGAGGTCAGGGATCAAGACTGGGTGGAAGACGATGCAGGGGACGATGAGGTCCTAGACCCCACATGGAATGAAGGTCGTGCCACTGACTTTCACAGTTCGGAGGAAGAGGCAGTGGTGAGACCGAGCCAACAGCGTAGCAAAAGAGGGAGCAGTGGGCAAAAGCAGAACACCCGCCGCCAAGAGACTCCGCCTGCTACTGACCGCCGCCATCTGGGACCGAGCACCCCAAAGGCAGCTTCAAGGAGTTCCCTGGCATGGCACTTCTTCAAACAATGTGCTGACGACAAGACCCGAGTGGTTTGCACGCTGTGCCATCAGAGCCTGAAGCGAGGCATTAACGTTCTGAACCTGAGCACAACCTGCATGACCAGGCACCTGCATGCAAAGCATGAACTGCAGTGGAGTAAACACCTTAAAACCAAGGAAGTCACTCAGGCTCCCCCTGCTACCTCTTCTGCTGCTGCCGCCTCGGCCTATTCTGCTGCTGCCGCCTCGGCCTCTTCCTCCGCCTCTGGAGGAACGTTGGCACCTGCCGCCCAGCAAACAGGGGATGTACCACCAACACCACCACCACCACCTCCGTCACCAAGCGTCTCAACCATGTCACACGCCAGCGTTCAGCTCTCCATCTCACAAACATTTGAGAGAAAGCGTAAATTCCCACCTAGCCACCCTCGATCCCTGGCCCTGAATGCCAGCATTTCTAAACTACTGGCCTATGAAATGCTGTCATTCAGGCTGGTGGACACAGACAGCTTCAAACAGCTCATGTCGCTTGCTGTCCCACAGTATGTTGTTCCCAGCCGGCACTACTTCTCCAAGAGAGCCGTGCCTTCCCTGCACAACCAAGTATCCGATAAAATCAAGTGTGCACTGCGCAACGCCATCTGTGGCAAGGTCCACCTAACCACAGATACGTGGACCAGTAAGCACGGCCAGGGACGCTATATCTCCCTAACTGCACACTGGGTAAATGTAGTGGCAGCTGGGCCCCAGGCGGAGAGCTGTTTGGCGCACGTCCTTCCGCCGCCAAGGATCGCAGGGCAACATTCTTTGCCTCCTGTTGCCACCTCCTCCTTCTCGGCTTCCTCCTCCTCTTCTTCCACCTGCTCATCCAGTCAGCCACACACCTTCACCACCAACTTCAGCACAGCCCGGGGTAAACGTCAGCAGGCCATTCTGAAACTCATATGTTTGGGGGACAGGCCCCACACCGCACAGGAGTTGTGGCGGGGTATAGAACAACAGACCGACGAGTGGTTGCTGCCGGTGAGCCTCAAGCCCGGCCTGGTGGTGTGTGATAATGGGCGAAATCTCGTTGCAGCTCTGGGACTAGCCAATTTGACGCACATCCCTTGCTTGGCGCATGTGCTGAATTTGGTGGTGCAGAAGTTCATTCACAACTACCCCGACATGTCAGAGCTGCTGCATAAAGTGCGGGCCGTCTGTTCGCGCTTCCGGCGTTCACATCCTGCTGCTGCTCGCCTGTCTGCGCTACAGCGTAACTTCGGCCTTCCCGCTCACCGCCTCATATGCGACGTGCCCACCAGGTGGAACTCCACCTTGCACATGCTGGACAGACTGTGCGAGCAGCAGCAGGCCATAGTGGAGTTTCAGCTGCAGCACGCACGGGTCAGTCGCACTACAGAACAGCACCACTTCACCACCAATGACTGGGCCTCCATGCGAGACCTGTGTGCCCTGTTGCGCTGTTTCGAGTACTCCACCAACATGGCCAGTGGCGATGACACCGTTATCAGCGTTACAATACCACTTCTATGTCTCCTTGAGAAAACACTTAGGGCGATGATGGAAGAGGAGGTGGCCCAGGAGGAGGAGGAGGAGGAGGAGGAAGAGGGGTCATTTTTAGCACTTTCAGGCCAGTCTCTTCGAAGTGACTCAGAGGGAGGTTTTTGGCAACAGCAGAGGCCAGGTACAAATGTGGCCAGCCAGGGCCCACTACTGGAGGACGAGGAGGACGAGGATGAGGAGGAGGTGGAGGAGGATGAGGATGAAGCATGGTCACAGCGGGGTGGCACCCAACGCAGCTCGGGTCCATCACTGGTGCGTGGCTGGGGGGAAAGGCAGGACGATGACGATACGCCTCCCACAGAGGACAGCTTGTCCTTATCCCTGGGCAGCCTGGCACACATGAGCGACTACATGCTGCAGTGCCTGCGCAACGACAGCAGAGTTGCCCACATTTTAACCTGTGCGGACTACTGGGTTGCCACCCTGCTGGATCCATGCTACAAAGACAATGTGCCCACCTTACTTCCTGCACTGGAGCGTGATAGGAAGATGCGCGAGTACAAGCGCACGTTGGTAGACGCGCTACTGAGAGCATTCCCAAATGTCACAGGGGAACAAGTGGAAGCCCAAGGCCAAGGCAGAGGAGGAGCAAGAGGTCGCCAAGGCAGCTGTGTCACGGCCAGCTCCTCTGAGGGCAGGGTTAGCATGGCAGAGATGTGGAAAACTTTTGTCAACACGCCACAGCTAACTGCACCACCACCTGATACGCAACGTGTTAGCAGGAGGCAACATTTCACTAACATGGTGGAACAGTACGTGTGCACACCCCTCCACGTACTGACTGATGGTTCGGCCCCATTCAACTTCTGGGTCTCTAAATTGTCCACGTGGCCAGAGCTAGCCTTTTATGCCTTGGAGGTGCTGGCCTGCCCGGCAGCCAGCGTTTTGTCTGAACGTGTATTCAGCACGGCAGGGGGCGTCATTACAGACAAACGCAGCCGCCTGTCTACAGCCAATGTGGACAAGCTGACGTTCATAAAAATGAACCAGGCATGGATCCCACAGGACCTGTCCGTCCCTTGTCCAGATTAGACATTAACTACCTCCCCATAACCATATATTATTGGACTCCAGGGCACTTCCTCATTCAATCCTATTTTTATTTTCATTTTACCATTATATTGCGATGCTACCCAAAGTTGAATGAACCTCTCCTCTGCCTGTGTGCTAGGCCTAAATATATGCCAATGGACTGTTGCAGTGGTGGCTGACATGAAGCCTGATTCTCTGCTATGACATGCAGACTGATTCTCTGCTGACATGAAGCCAGATCCTCTGTTACGGGACCTCTCTCCTCTGCCTGTGTGTGTGCTGGGCCTAAATATATGCCAATGGACTGTTGCAGTGGTGGCTGACGTGAAGCCTCATTCTCTGCTATGACATGCAGACTGATTCTCTGCTGACATGAAGCCAGATTCTCTGTTACGGGACCTCTCTCCTCTGCCTGTGTGTGTGCTGGGCCTAAATATATGCCAATGGACTGTTGCAGTGGTGGCTGACGTGAAGCCTCATTCTCTGCTATGACATGCAGACTAATTCTCTGCTGACATGAAGACAGATTCTCTGTTACGGGACCTCCCTCCTCTGCCTGGGTGCTGGGCCTAAATATATGCCAATGGACTGTTGCAGTGGTGGCTGACGTGAAGCCTCATTCTCTGCTATGACATGCAGACTGATTCTCTGCTGACATGAAGCCAGATCCTCTGTTACGGGACCTCTCTCCTCTGCCTGTGTGTGTGCTGGGCCTAAATATATGCCAATGGACTGTTGCAGTGGTGGCTGACGTGAAGCCTCATTCTCTGCTATGACATGCAGACTGATTCTCTGCTGACATGAAGCCAGATTGTCTGTTACGGGACCTCTCTCCTCTGCCTGGGTGCTGGGTAGTGTTGAGCGCGAATATTCGAAAAGCAAATTTTTTTCGCGAATATCGCAACTTCGCGATTTCGCGAATATTTCGAATATAGTGCTATATATTCGTAAAAACGAATATTCGTTTTTTGTTTTTTTCCCCCCCCCCCCCACAAAATTACAGTACACATATAATTGATTGTTTCCCAAAGGTCCAACAGCTCAGATCTTACTCACATTGCCTAGAAAGTGATTGAGGCGCGAATCTTCGTAAGGCGATTTTATTAGCGCACATGCGAATATCGGCACGTCCCAGAACAGAGGCAAAGGGCTTTGCATTCATACATTAGTGAATTGAGTTGCGAATCTTCGTAAGGCGATTTTATTAGCGCACATGCGAATATCTACACTTGTCCCAGAACAGAGGCAAAGGGCTTTGCATTCATACATTAGTGATTGAATTGAGCTGCGAATCTTCGTAAGGCGATTTTATTAACGCAAATGCAAATATCTACACTTGTCCCCAGAACAGAGAGGCAAAGGCCTGTGCATTCATATAGTATAGCACCATATTCGCGAATACGTAGAACTTCGTAAAATTCGATTAACGAAAATTCGTATTTTTTATTTTACTTTCCACCTTACAGATTACATTGATCTGTACTCTGTCAACTACTGTCATCACCCCCCACTGTATCTCGATTGATTCCCAAAAGTCTCACATTCCCTAGAAAGTGATTGAGGTGCGAATCTTCGTAAGGCGATTTTATTAGCGCACATGCGAATATCTACACTTGTCCCAGAACAGAGGCAAAGGGCATTGCATTCATACATTAGTGATTGAATTGAGTTGCGAATCTTCGTAAGGCGATTTCATTAGCGCACATGTGAATTTTGCATAAAATATATGTATAATGCGATGCGAAAATTCGAATTATCGCATATGCGAAATAATAACGAATTTGAATAATCGCGAATATTTTACGAATATTCTTTCGAATATTCACAAAATTTCGCGAATTCGAATATGGGACATGCCGCTCAACACTAGTGCTGGGCCTAAATTTATGACAATGGACTGTTGCAGTGGTGGGTGACGTGAAGCCTGATTCTCTGCTATGACATGCAGACTGATTCTCTGCTGACATGAAGCCAGATTGTCTGTTACGGGACCTCTCTCCTCTGCCTGGGTGCCGGGGCCTAAATATCTGAGAATGGACTGTTCCAGTGGTGGGTGACGGGAAGCCAGATTCTCTGCTATGGAACCTCTCTCCAATTGATTTTGGTTAATTTTTATTTATTTAATTTTTATTTTAATTCATTTCCCTATCCACATTTGTTTGCAGGGGATTTACCTACATGTTGCTGCCTTTTGCAGCCCTCTAGCTCTTTCCTGGGCTGTTTTACAGCCTTTTTAGTGCCGAAAAGTTCGGGTCCCCATTGACTTCAATGGGGTTCGGGTTCGGGACGAAGTTCGGATCGGGTTCGGATCCCGAACCCGAACATTTCCGGGATGTTCGGCCGAACTTCTCGAACCCGAACATCCAGGTGTTCGCTCAACTCTACTCACGAGTCGAGCTGAACATACCAAACATGTATGTGGGGGTGGGAGTCAGGAGGAATAGCTGTCGAGAGCTATCTAAAGTGTATAAGTTTACTCTGTGGTTTCAGGGCAAGCTTGCACCACTTTTTTGAAGAAAGGAATTCACGTAAATGTTCAAATCATCCAGACAAATAAACTCCACTTACAGTAAATTAGGCATTGGTTATGTTAATCTGCTAGCTAGTCACCACATGGTTCATGTTTTATCACTTTTTAATGTCTGGCTGCGAAAAAAAAAAACAATGTTTAGAGATACCAAGTCCAGTAAAATTACTCTTCATCAATCATGCATGCTGGGCGTGGACAGCAAGCCTCAGAGTGTGAAAAGCGTTGCTACCACTTACTGATACTATTACCTAATTCTTGACATCAGCATTCACTTATAGGCTGGTGTGGGTCCAGAGAGATATGCTGATACTCCCAGTTGCAGTTGCTGAATCGTTAAGCATCCCTTGATGCGTCTGATTAAAGCAATTGATCAATACTAAACTCTGAGAAACATTGGTGTGGGTATGTTACAGACGACATCCCATGAATAAATAACTGAGATAATAGCATTTGTTTTACTATAAAGCTCATTCATAATTTAGCACAAATATATTCCATTACAAAAGGGGGAGAAATGCAGGCAACACAAAGTGATTACTGACAAAATACTGAGTTGATTGGTGTCCAAGTTCTGGGAACTCACTGGAAATAACAAAAAGGATGGGAAAACACATTACTTATAGATGTGAAATACCTGTTATGTGTCTGCCTTGCTTTCTTGGAGTATTGCAACTGAGACATTAGGATATAACAGACTGATTTTGTCTCAGAGTTTCTGCCCTCATTAAACATTTATGGTTGTGATTATCTCATGATCTGAAAAGAAAGTTTATCATGTAAAGTCTTCAGACGGATGAAGCGAGACAAAAGTTTTCCCCTTCTCTTAATAAGAAAAATGTAGATGCATCCACTTCTGGGCTTTGTCGGCTGGGTTTCCTATGATCTTGCTCTCATCTTTGTTCTTTTGTTCTCTATGTTTCCATTTCAGAGTCCATCAGTTTTTGGCTTCTCGTCTTTATAAATATCACCAAGTCTCTATGGTACTTGTTTTCAAGCTTTGTAGTCAGACAGCAACATGCATTTGATGGTAGCAATTTATTTAGAGGCTATGGTTTGAGTTGACAAGTCTACAGTTGTATAGTCTGAGGAAAAGATTGGTCTAAAAGTTGAAAGAAGAGGTATCTTTCTTATGAATAACACTATACACAGCCATAGGCTTACAGATCATGGGGCTCATAAGTGCAAATTTGTGATGCATAAGGATGCAAAGTACTTAAAGGCTATGCACAGCTTTGAGGGCAATTTGTTTAATTATTGCACTGTACTCATTTGGAGCTAAAAATAATTTATTAAAAGTATGGCTTTTTTCTGTACAGAGATGAGATGCTCTAGAACAGTGTTTCCCAACCAGTGTGCCTCTAGCTGTTGCAAAACTACAACTCCCAGCATGCCCGGACAGCCTTTGACTGTGCGGGTATGCTGGGAGTTGTAGTTTTGCAACAGCTGGAGGCACACTGGTTGGGAAACACTGCTCTAGAAGCACCCTTTGGATTTTCAGTCTTTTCAGTCACCTGGGGAGCAGACAGACTCCTTATCTCTGCTTTCTAACCTCCTAAATACTCATTATAGCTCAATCATTATCTTACTTATAAAAATGTTGCTTAAATAAGTGTTTATGACCTCTCAGTAGTGATGGACGAACAACGGTCGGGACGATCAAATGTTCGCGAACTGCACGTTCCCGGCGGGCCCCATTAACTTTAATTGGCAGGCAAACCTGAAAAACCTTCAGGTCATTTTTGCAGCCACCAAATACTTACTAGAAGTGCACGAATAGTTCCACAAAAAGGGAGACGGATCAATAGCAAAAATTCCCACAAAAAATATGTATTTTAATCAGGGGCCATTTTTATGCATCTTAAAGGGAAACTCTCAAAAATGTGCCCTGCTGGAGCCTAGAAGGATTTTATTTTAGGCCAGTGTAGTACAGGCCCCAAAAATTATGCATTCAACTGACAGAAAAGAACAAGTGATTATGTGGCTGGAGGTATATTAGACGGTCAGTGGATAACAATTTTACTGTAGGCCAGTGGAGTACAGGCCCCAAAAATTAGACATTCACCTGACAGAAAAGAACAAGTGATTATGTGGCTGGAGATATATTAGACGGTCAGTGCATAACAATTTTACTGTAGGCCAATGGAGTACAGGCCCCAAAAATTTGGCATTCACCTGACAGAAAAGAACAAGTGATTATGTGGCTGGAGGTATATTAGACGGTCAGTGGATAACATATTTTCTGTAGGCCAGTGCAGGCCCCAAAAATTAAGCATTCACCTGACAGAAAAGAACAAGTGATTATGTGGCTGGAGGTATATTAGACGGTCAGTGGATAACATATTTTCTGTAGGCCACTACAGGCCCTAAACATTAGGCATTCACCGGACAGAAAAGATCAAATGATTATGTGGCTCTAGGTATTTTAGGCAGTCAGTGGAGAACAATTTTACTGCAGGCCAGTGGAGTACAGGCCCCAAAAATTAGGCATTCACCTGACAGAAAAGAACAAGTGATTATGTGGCTGGAGGTACATTAGGCAGTCACTGAATAACAATTTTACTGTAGGCCAGAACAGGCCCCAAACATTAAGCATTCACCTGACAGAAAAGAACAAGTAATTATGTGGCTGAAGGTACATTAGGCGTTCACTGAATAACAGTTTTACTGTAGGCCAGTGGAGTACAGGCCCCAAAAATTAGGCATTCACCTGACAGAAAAGAACAAGTGATTATGTGGCTGGAGGTATATTAGGAGGTCAGTTGATAACAATTTTACTGTAGGCCAGTGGAGTACAGGCCCCAAAAATTAAGCATTCACCTGACAGAAAAGAACAAGTGATTATGTGGCTGGAGGTATATTAGGCAGTCAGTGGATAACAATTTTACTGTAAGCCAGTCGAGTACAGGCCCCAAACATTAGGCATTCACCTGACAGAAAATAACAAGTGATTATGTGGCTGGAGGTACATTAGGCGGTCACTGAATAACAATTTTACTGTAGGCAAGTGGAGTACAGGACCCAAAAATTTGGCATTCACCTGGCAGAAAAGAATAAGTGATTATGTGGCTGGAGGTATATTAGACGGTCAGTGGATAACAATTTTACTGTAGGCCAGTACAGGCCCCCAAAATTAGGCATTCACCTGACAGAAAAGAACTTGTGATGATGTGGCTGGAGGTACATTAGTCAGTCATTAGATAAACATTTTACTGTAGGCCAGTGGAGTACAGGCCCTAAAAATTAGGCATTCACCGGACAGAAAATGCCTTTTATGCCACTGTATATACATAAGACAAGAACCATTCTTTGTGTGTGGTGAGGGATATTTGTGGGCTGGCATGAGGAAATTTATTTACACGTGGTCGTCACAGGTGTTGAATTCCTCCTAGATCCATGCCTCATTACCCTGCTACACTGAACGTACTTTCGGACAGGACACTTGACAAGGGGCAAGCCAAGAGTTCCATGGCAAATTGTGCCAGCTCAATTCACAAGCGTTCACATCCACTAGTCCACATGTTTCTTGCTCTCAGAGTGTCCACATCGGTCGTTAACCCGTCGGTCTAGGCGTTCCCTGAGGCAGGATCCGGAGGACGGCTGTCGATGGGTTGGTTGCAAGAATGATCTCATATCCAAAGTGACCAACACATCTTCAAACCGCCCTCTTCTTCCATGCGCTGTTGGATTGGTACCCGCAACTGTTCCTCTGTGAGTGGAAATTCCTCTGCCAGCACCCTCAAAAGCAGAATGCAGCATCTCTCACAGAAAGGCCTGGAAATGCTGCATTCTGACAGCCCTCTGTGATGCTGGTAACATGTCTTCCATTCTGTGTTTCTACCGGAGGTCTAAGTACTGTGCCTCCCAGTACTGGTCCTTGCCCTTTATGCTTTTTATACGGGTGTCCCTCTTCAAACACTGGAGCATGAAAGCCCCCATTTGCACCAAATTGGAAGCGGTGGAGCGCACTGGCTCCTGTTCATCGCCCAGGAGAATGTCGTCCTTTGTCTCCTACCCCAACGACAGACAACACCAGGGATTCACGGAAAATTTTAAAGTCCCCCTTAAAACCTGCCCTTCTTGCTCCTCCTCCTCCTCCTCCCCCCAGCCACCATCCTCTTCTGAATCCTCTTCAGACTCCTGCTGACTTGTCTCAGATGGAGTAGCCTGCCCCGGGAATTCATTCAGCATTGCGACTTCCTCATCTTCCAGCTCCTGCTCCTCGAAGACTTGATCAATGACATGACGCAATGCACGCTCCAGAAAGAAGGCGTAAGGTATGATGTCACTGAGGGTGCCCTGGCTGCGACTGACCAGTTTGGTGATCTCATCAAATGGCCGCAGAAGTCTGCATGTGTCGTGCATGACTTCCAGGCATAACAGCCGCAGCACAGCATGGCAACATCTCACCTGGCACGTCGAATAGGTTATGGGGAGCTTGGGGGTTGCAGCGGAAGAGGCGGTAGCAGTGGAAAAGGAGGAGTCAGCCAAGGAGGAGACGGGGGATGGAGTAGGAGGAGGAGAAGAAGAGGCAGGCCTGCATGCAATCCGTGATGGTAACACCAAATCCACACGGGTGCCACGGGTTACATGCTTGACAACCGTCAGAAGGTTCACCCAGTGGGCAGTAAAAGTTATGTACCTTTCCTGCCCGTGTTTGCTAAACCACGTGTCTGTGGTCAGATGTATCTTGGCACCGACACTGTGTGCCATAGATATATTCAATTGCCGCTGAATGTGGCCATATAGCTCTGGGATGCCCTTCTGGGAGAAATATTTCCTTCCGGGGACCTTCCATTGCGGCAAACCAATGGCCACAAATTTTCTAAAGGCCTCCGAGTCCACCAGTTTATATGGCAGTAGTTCTGACAAGCCAGCGGTCAGCTGTTGGGCAAGAGGGTTATCTGGCGTCATCAACTTTTTGCGCTCGAACACTTGGACCACAGAAGCCTGCGAAAGGCACCATGGAAGGTGGAGTGGAGGACAAATCGGAGGAGAGAGGAGAAGAGGAAGGACGTGGAGAGCTGGGAGTGTGGCTTTGTGGGTTCTGACGGCATTGCTTCCACTGGGCTCGGTGATGGGAGGCCAGGTGCCTTCTTAAGGCAGTCGTCCCTAGGTGAGTGTTGGGCTTACCGCGACTTATGCGTTGACAGCACAGGCTACAGATGGCAACACTATTGTCAGCACCTGACACGTTAAAAAAGCCCACACTGAGAAGCCATGTGCTGCAGTCATGGAAGCGCTAGATGAGACCGTGCATAGTGGATGGCTCGCTCTAGATACATTTGCAGTCTGCTTTTTTCTTCCTGTGCACTGCGAGTTCTGCCTGCTTCTCCACCTTCTTCTCCTTAATTGCTGCTCCGTCTCTCCCTCTGAACTCCGCTCCTCTTCCTCTCTTGTTCGCACCCACGTGACATCCATCGACACGTCATCATCGTCACCTTCACCACCACTGACATTAGAGATCTCGGAGTAAGCAGCAACAGCGGGGACCACCCTCTTTGGGCCGATCTGTGTACCGTCAGACCGCTGGGTGGCGGCCTTTGCTACCAACTCTTCTTAATCCAATGCCAAGAATGGCTGCGCATCGGAAAGGTCTGGGAATGGAAGGGAAAATAATTACTCTGACTTGAGTGGAGGGGCTATGGTGGTGCTGGTGTCTTTGGGGGTGCACACAGCAGAGAGTGAGGAGGGTGCAGATACAGAGGATGAGGAGGGTGCAGAAGCGTAAAGTTGAGTGAGCCACTCAACCAACTCTGGTTACTTCCTTTGACGTAATCACATGCACCTTCTCCAACTTCCATTTCGGCTCCGGCATGGTGTACTCACCCCTACCACCTCTGCGGAACGGCCTGACTCTTCCTCTGCCTGTCATTTTTAAAATGACCCTGTGCCAAAGTCCCAGTATTGACTGTTAGGTTTAGGTTAGTTTAGGCCCCTTTGGTAGGTAGTTAGCTTCAGTTAGCGCCCAGCCCACCGCACCGCAGTCACTGATTCGCTGATTAGCGTATCGCAGCGAATCGCTAATCAGCATTGGTACTTTATAGTATCTGTAAGTGATAAGAACTGATCACAATCAGATCTATAATAGTATTAGTGTCACCTTAGCTCGCCCTCCACCCAAAACGCAGTGTTTGCTTGATCAGGCCTGATCAGTCGCCCACACGTGCGTTCACCCACGCCCGCCCCGCCGCAGTGACAAAAATTTTATTTATGTTTTTATCACTGTACAATCACTACACGAGCGCTGCGGCGATAAAAAAAAAATCAGTTTTGATATTTTTTATCAATCGCAGAGGCTTCCTGTACTTCGCTAGCCTCCCATTTGTAAGACAGGCTCCTATATCCTGGCAAATGCCTTTCCCCTCTTTTTTTTTTTGCACATTTTTTTGGCAGTGATTTTTTCATCCACATTGATCGATGCGAATGAAGAAATCTGTGCCGTTCAATTTTTCTTTCAGCCCAGAGGCTGAACGAAAAAAAAAAAAATCTCTTTACCCATATGCTCAATATAAGGAGAATAGCAGAAACTCCTAATGCTGGCCATACATGTAATGATTGTGGAGACCCTCAAATGCAAGGGCAGTACAAACACCCCACAAATGACCCCATTTTGGAAACAAGACACCCGAAGGTATTCGCTGAGGGCATATTGAGTGCATGAAAGATTGAACTTTTTGTCACAAGTTAGCGGAAAGGGAGACTTTGTGAGCAAAAAATTAATAAATCAATTTCCGCTAACTTGTGCCAAAAAAAATAAATAACTTCTATGAACACGCCATGCCCCTCACGGAATACCTTGGGGTGTCCTCTTTCCAAAATGGGGTCACATGTGGGGTATTTATACAGCCCTGACATTTTAGGGGCCCTAAAGCGTGAGAAGAAGTCTGGAATCCAAATGCCTAAAAATGCCCTCCTAAAAGGTACTCATTGGAATTTGGGCCCCTTTGTGCACCTAGGCTGCAAAAAAGTGTCACACATGTGGTATCACCGTACTCAGGAGAAGTAGGGCAATGTGTTTTGGGGTGTATTTTTACATATACCCATGCTGGGTGAGATAAATATCTCTGTAAAATGACAACTTTGTATAAAAAAATGGGAAAAGTTCTCATTTACAGAGATATTTTTATATGTAAAAATATACCCCAAAACACATTGACCTACTTCTTCTGAATACGGCGATACCACATGTGTGACACTTTTTTGCAGCCTAGGTGCGCAAAGGGGCCCAAATTCCAATGAGTACCTTTACGATTTCACAGGGCATTTTTTACGCATTTGGATTCCAAACTACTTCTCACTACTTCTCATGCTTTAGGTCCCCTAAAATGCCAGGGCAGTATAAATACCCCACAAGTGACCCCATTTTGGAAAGAAGACACCCCAAGGTATTTCGTGAGGGGCATGGCGAGTTCATGTAAAATTTTATTTTTTGTCACAAGTTGAATATGAGACTTTTTTAAGAAAAAAAAAAAGAAAAAATTCCATTTCCGCTAACTTGTGACAAAAAATAAAAACTTCCATGAACTCGCTATGCCCATCAGCGAATACCTTAGGGTGTCTACTTTCTGAAATGGGGTCATTTGTGGTGTGTTTCTACTGTCTGGGCATTGTAGAACCTCAGGAAACATGACAGGTGCTCAGAAAGTCAAAGTGCGTAAATTCTTTTTTTTGCACCATAGTTTGTAAACACTATAACTTTTACCCAAACCAATAAATATACACTTATTGCATTTTTTTTATCAAAGACATGTAGCACAATACATTTTGAGAAAAATTTATATAGAAATGTAGTTTTATTTGAAAAATTTTACAACAGAAAGTGAAAAATGAAATTTTTTGGCAAAAATGTCGGTCATTTTCGATTAATATAAAAAAAAGGTTAAAATGTCAGCAGCAATGAAATACCACCAAATAAAAGCTCTATTAGTGAGAAGAAAAGGAGGTAAAATTCATTTGGGTGGTAAGTTGTATGACCGAGCAATAAACCATGAAAGTAGTGTAGTGCAGAATTGTAAAAAGTGGTCTGGTCATTAAGGGGGTTTAAGCTAGGGGTGGTTAAAGAGGTATTTCCCTCATCCTATGTGAAGGCATATCCTTAGGGTATTAATTATGAATTCAATATCAGAATAAGGCCTCATGCACACGACCGTTTTTCAGGTCCGCATCCGAGCTGCAGTTTTTGCTGCTCGGGTGTGGACCCATTCACTTCAATGGGGCTGCAAAAGATGCGGACAGCACTTCGTGTGCTGTCCGCATCCGTTGCACCGTACCGTGGCACCGCCAAAAAAATATGGCATGTCTACAATGGGCCTCCCGTTCCCAATGGGCACACAGGCGGCTTCCATCTTTTGCAGATCCACGGTTTGCTGACCACAAAAAACAGCACGATCGTGTGCATGAGGCTCAAACAGGAGTCGGACTCCTGGCTCCCTAGTGGATCAAATCCTAGGTTACTGCAGCACTGGTCCCATTAAAGTAAACAGGTGCAGTGTTGTAGTAACCAGGCATGGCCACTACACAGTGTATAAAAGTGAGACATTGCGGTTCCCAGTTCCAGCACACAGCGTCTCATGCCGGGAGTCAGACCCCACTGATCTGATATTGATGACTATTTCCTATGGAAAGGTAATCAACATCAAAGTAACTGTAAACCCCTTTAACTATATGATTGTAAAGGTCTCACCTCTGGATTTCCCCCTCAATAAAGATCATCAGTGCACAGTGGTGCTACTAACCAAGTGAATTGCACTGTGCCCCAGTTCCCCGTGTTGCTGTGCAGAGAAAAACTGTAAAGGCACCAAGCACATCAAGAAGTGATTCTTGAGAAACTATGCTCTAAACAACCATCCAACAAACCTATCAAACAATGGTCCATCAAAAATGCCCTGCCACCCAACCACCCAATCTATGAATCTGTGAGTGACCTACAGATCATTTAGTTCTGCTTCTGAAATGCTATTAAGAAACCTTTACAAACTGTTCTCCATTTATTAGCGAGAATGTTCAGATAAGGAAATACAACAGGTTTTGAATTTTCAGTGCTAATCAGCAAATATAAGATTTTTTAAATGAATTTTAAAGTCAGATTTGCTTTCCCCCAACATCTAGTATAAAAGTGTATAAAGTTGGAACCAAAATTTGTGAAGAAGAAAATATTGTACTTTAAAGGTCTGGCCCATCAGAATGTGGCCACCACAGTGATCGGCATTGCCCCAAAAGAAGCAAATTTTGCCTTGGCAGACAACAACAAGATAGGCACTTCCACTGAAGCAGCCAGTGCAAGGGAAATGTATTATTGCATGGCAGTCATTAACATGATTGGTCACCAATGTAATGCAAGAATCTCTTGAGTCCACCAGAAGGAAGCCACTGTCAGAGTGGCTTATCATTATGGCAAATAGAAGTGTTCCCAAGCGAGGAACCCACCATATGAACCTATGTAATACTCCTTGGTACCAACCTAGGTAAGCAGAGTTTCTTGTAGTTCTCATCTCATTATGGTGTATTGCTCCACCCGAATCTTGCTGGCAGGTCTTCAGGAATGCAGGATAGTCTTTGTCTTCTGCCAGGATTCAACTCAGGAAACTCTCGCCTAAGCTCAGTTCACACTCAATAGAGATAGGGATAAAAGGGCTAAGGAGAAGGAATACACTTACAGATCAAGTGCAGCTTGATCACAGGTACACTCTGGAGTAAATCACACGCCTAGTGGTAGAAAATAGAGTATATACTGTATATGCCAAGCCTGGTTAGGCTAACAATATAACATTAGCAAGCTTGACAAAAAAAGGCCTACCATGCACCTGCTATTAAGCACATATAACTGTAAAACACTGTTGATGATCATATACACTTAGGAGGTCAGGCAGAGACACACAGTATTATAAATCATTATAATGTCATGCAGTCCAGTTAAGGAAGCAGATCTCTCTATGGGAATTCATGAACCCACAAGGAGTATTTAGGATATGGTCACACGGTCAGGTTTCTGCATGCGGTTTTGGAAGCCAAAACCAGGAGTGAATTTGAAAAAGAGGAGAAATCATATTTGTACTTTATATTTCCTCTTCTTTTAAGATCCTCTGCTGATTATGGTTTTCCAAAACTGCATGCAGAAACCTGACCCTGTGAATGTACCCTTATACCGCGCTAACTTATAGTAATGTGCAGCAAGGCCCTCAGGAGCCGGTGCAGAGAATGGGAGTGGTAGTGGCCCTGATGGGATGTTGCTGTGTCACGGTGTCCTACCTTAGGCTATCACTACATGAGGTTCGGTACAGTGAATAAGTAATGTGAAGGAACCAGGTAGAGATTATTGAACAAAGAACATCTTTCTTTACTAAAAGCAAAAAACAAATGTCAGCACTTCCAGCAACAGCTCCAACAAAGCGCAATTTCTCCTCCCAGATAATGGAGTATGATGGCTGGCGATGTGGCTGAAGTTTCCTAGCTGACAATGTCTCTCTCCTGATGGCCTTCCCTATAGCTTTAATCTGGCACTTGTGGATGTAGATGTCCGGTGTGGTGTATGATGTAGGCTTCTAGTTATGCCTGTCCTAAACTGGGGGGGATGGTGTCTTAAAGTATTATTCCCATCTAACACATTGGAGGCATATTGCTAGGATATGCGACAACTGTCTGATAGCTGCTAGGGGACATATCCTAGCGATATGCCCCCAATGTCTGAGAAGGGAATAATGTTTTATCCACCACCTTGAAGCTGTCTTGATGGCTTGATCACTTTCCTGACACAAATACACCGTAGTTTGCAAACCTTCTGTAGCCTAGGACCCTTCAGGCTCTCTGTGGCAGTTAGCCACCTAGATGAGCAGCCTCTGCAGTCCACATGGCCTGGAGGAGCGGGAGTTGGATTGTGTGCTCCCTCACTCCTCACTATCCTCTCTACAATTTACTTTAACTAGCTCTGCCCCTCCTTTGACAGGAAGCTAGACCAGCCCACTCCTTCCAAAAGGGCAGGAATGGGATGGTAAGTCCTATTTCTGTTGCCAAACACTGCCAATCATACTCCATTTGCTGGTGAATAAGGTGTATAGGATGACATTACATTACATGGCATTAAAGTTGCAATAGTAGTACCCCCAGGTCTGGGGTACTCCAAAATGCAGCAATGCTATAAACAAACCATTGGGACCCAGTTGCTGTGGACATTAACAATCTTAATTTTATGAACCCAGTCCTCTAAGCAACAGTTCTGTCCTATAAATGTGTCCCACCCAGCAGATATCTCTGTTATATCACTTTCTCCAGATAACACAATGTATCAAAAGTGACTCATCCTCAAGGAGCCCATCATTGCACCCTGTGGCAAATCTGTGTTGATATTCACCTGCTATAAGTTATATACCCATAGAAAACCATCTGGGGGAAGATTTGCATTGTCCATTGTTGGAAACATGCTCTGAGACTGTTGGAAGTACTACAACCCTCAGTATAGAGAGATGTGTTTTCTGTTAAATCCAGCCTAGTTACTGACTCCTACATCATATGCCGGCCATTGCACATCTTACATGTCCTGCCTTGCACCCATACAAACATTAACACATAGGGTACTCTAAACTACCATCAGACAGGAGCAACCAGGGAGTGCGGAGAGGGAAGAAAATGTGTGTCCTACTTTCACTGCACCGGCCCTAAGGAGCAACAATGTGAGGAAAGCTACTGTGATAGACTTTATGCAGCCAGAGCCACTACTACTCCCATCCTCTTCTACGGCTACTCAGGGGATTCTTTCTAGGAGAAGTATGCAAACTTTGGGTGCCCTTCCCTATTTATCAAGGCATCTTACCCTTTCAATGAATAAAGATGTCCGTAGGCGCAAGGATTTGTCTAATTATGGTCATTATTGGAACAATCTTTTAATTCAATTTCTATTCTAAGAATCATTTTTGTACTTCCATCAGAGGATACTAATAGAACATTGCCATTGGAAAGACAACCTCATTTGGGCTTCTGGAAGTCCTAAAGAAGAGCCTCTTGCTTTGCCCCCCCCCCCCCCCCCATTAGCCCAGGTAAAGAGATGCTGTAAAGACAATAGTACTCAGCATGAACGTGCATTAGAGTAGAACTGATATGAAAAGTCACTCCCAAACCATAGGACCTAACATGAACTTGTAGGTTGTAAGCCCTCGTGGGCAGGCCCCTCTCTCCTTCTGTACCAGTTTGTACCGTGTCTTGTTCATGCTTAGTGCAATTGTCTGTATTATGTATGTGCACCCCTTATCATATGTACAGCGATAAGGAATGAATGACGCTTTAATAATAAATATTAATAATAATGAATGTGTAATACATGGTTGACTATTTATTGAAATGCCTAGTATGTAATACTACATCACACCTGCAGCAGTCGGCAGATGATCGCCGAGGTCAAAAAAGTCAGAACCACATGAGAGAACTCTGGAATGCTAATTTTTGGTCATCTCAGCAAAATTCTCTTTGTTTCTTTTGATATAAATGCTTTGTATTGTGTGTCAAATTTGTGTTATCAGATTGGACCCATCACTTCTCCTGATTTGTATATCATTGTCAGTAATTGTATTCCCCATAATATAACAATTCTGGAGCATCTTTTCATATAAGGGCTCATGCACACAAACATATTTTTTGTCCGTGTCCGTTTCGTGTTTTTTTTGCGACCTGTATGCGGAACCATTCATTTCAATGGGGCTGCACAAAAACGGAAATGACTCAGTATGCATTCCATATCCAAGGACAGACATTGTTACAATAGATTCGCAAAAAAACAACAACTATGTAACACGGACTTCACAGGGATGTCTTTATTTTTATTTTATTTTTTTGCGGATCCGTGTTTTGCAGACCACAAAATACAGAAAATTGGTACGCATGAGCCCTAATTGTGTGCTGTGCCATTGCTCAAGTATTACTCCTAGAAATGTATGAATAAATTGACAACTGGATGTTAACAATTGGGGACATGTGCATACACTGTCACTGTCCAGTCAGAGCTTACAGTGTAAGGACACAACCCTTTCAAAAGAAGAAGAATAACACCCAGTTTATTCAGAAATTTCTAGGATGAATAGAAGAAGACTGACACAACAAGAGTTATAGGAAAAGATGATCCAGAATTGTTATTTCATGGGGAATGTAGGAAATGACTAGGAGAGCTGACCGATCCTTTTTAACGTCAATACTGTTCACAATGGCTTTTAGTTCCGTATGTGGCCTTATTGACACGGGGGTCTTCTCTCGTTCCCCTGCCCCCATTAACCACTTACTTGTTTTTTTGTTCCTGAGAAAGGTCAACAAGGCATCTACATATTCAATCTGCAATCAGATGCTCCTGCTTTGTGGCCTACCACTGTGAGCCATCGCTGATCTAAAAAAATAAAAGAAATCAGCGCTCATATCAACCCTGCAATTTTCAGCATACTTAAGATAATTCTGCTTTAGACCCCTACTGAAAGGAGCCACACTAATAACTGAAATTACATTTTATGTTCTTCATGTATAAAGAAATCCACTGTTTGATCTGTTCAAAAAAGTTTAAAAAAATTGGTTTAAAGAGGTGCATTAACTAAAGAGCAGATCCTAGACAATGGAACTACAAAGGAGTCATTTAAAAGCAACTCTATGGATTTCAGTTTTATAACGTGGAACCATTTATCTACCATTCGGGCAAATAATTCAATTGTTTATTTTCAGACCCTTTTTGTTATTTGTTTTTTGTAGTCTATACTACAATATACTTAGTCTCCTTCTGTACCCCTTTAGAAAGGCAGTCCATACTCTGTTCTACTCTTTCATATCATAATGACCAGATCTGGGGGAACATCAGGGTATACAGAGGTACTGAACCCACATGGGCCCTAAAACCTGAGGTGCCCAAAGACCTGTCACCCACATGAGAAGTCACCAATATCATGAATGGAACAGTATAGAAGGGAAGCCCTGTTAGATAGATAGATAGATACTACATAGATAGGAGATAGATAGATAGATAGATAGATAGATAGATAGATAGATAGATAGATAGATAGATAGATACTACATAGATAGGAGATAGATAGATTGATAGATAGATACTACATAGATAGGAGATAGATAGATACTACATAGATAGGAGATAGATAGATAGATAGATAGATAGATAGATACTATATCGATCTAGCTATCTATTTATCTATCTGCAGTATACCTAACAGGTAGCTAGAAAAAGAGTGAAACTACAGGGCAAGGCCACTGTAGGGAAAGTTAACAAAATATATAAGCAACTGAATCAATAGTATCTTACAATATCTATTAATCCCCTTTACCATCCAGTCCTTCAACAGTTCCATTCTCCATCTCCCAAACCTCCCCCAACATCTGTCATCATGGAAAGTCAGGACACCTTGATATACTATATTAGATAGTCAGCTGTTACTATTGTATTTGGCCATAAGCCCACTTGGACCTTCCACACCTGTCTACTACCAGTGACCATTTGATGAGTATCAGAGATATTACAGAGAATAGTAATTCCTATGCCTACATGAATTTAAGTCAAGCCTATTTCGCCCTTTTAATTTCCCTTTGTATCTGATTCCCTCAGTGCATTACAAGTTATTAGCATAAATGCCATAAATACAAACAAAGGTCAATGATATAAGGCCCCGACGTAAACCATAGCCCCTCTTCCCAAAGACATGTCATGAAAATATTTAGCCTTGGCACGCTTAATTAGCATAACTTAATATACGTGAAACTCTCCACTGGAATTCATAATGAGATATAAATTCTTGGGAGTAAACAGGCATAATTACAAGGAATAATATATAATCTGGTTATACAGAGAGTTTTGTTTGCATCAGAGGCTTTGCTTATATGCTTATCTGCTGGAAATTCAACATTTTCCACAGTTCCCCAGACATAATATCACTGAAGATGAAACAAGGGTCTTTACTAATCTGTTTTACATATATACGTCTTGCCGGAGAAAGGATCGAAGAAAAAGATGCTTGCAACAAAGTCACATCAAGAAGACTTCTCCTTGTAATGAACTGGTGGAAAGTTACATGGAAGTCAATTTGGATTAGTTTGTGGTATTGTAACTTTGTGGAGGGCATAAGGCAGAATGACAGAAACCGCACGTTCTGCATAGACAGACCAGGGCCAGTATGGAAGAATATTAGTAATGATAGAACTGACATATGATACGGCACTAGCTAGGGGCTGTGAAGATATAGATACGGAATTATGTAATATGATCAGGGCAATTATCAGCAAGGAGCGTTCTTTGTAAAGCTCCTTCCCAATAATTGCCCTGTCTGAAGGTGCCACCAATCACACAATGAACGAGCAAATGCTCAGTCATTGGGTTGAACGTCACTGATGAGGTCACCTAAATCAAAGTTTCTGGGCAGCAGATAGTGCTATCTAAACAGTGAACAATGAATATGTAGTGGAGGTGATTGCTGCATGTAAATGCACCAACTGCAACAAACAGGCAGTTATCGGGAATGATAGTCGCTTGCTTCCCATATGAAGGGAAGATTGTGTTCAGGTAGTACTACAGTCTAGGGTCAGGGCTAATGGATTCAAAGACAGGGGATAAAACTATTCTGTCAGCTGCCACCTGCCTGGTAAAGTTGTATGGGCTCCATTTAATAGGCAAACATGTGCAAACATGGGGCACATCAATTTCATAGGCCCCAGATAGCCGTCTCTTCTCCAAAAAAAAAAAAGACCTCAAATATACAGTATGGGTCTAAAAGAATCAATACAGATTATATTATTCACTTCCATTTTCTCCAGAGGAGCAAACAGATTAATGTTGTATGGGAAGATGGATAACATAATGTTCATGCTTCATAATGATCATGTTACTCTCCCTTAGATGTACATAATGGGGTAAAAGATGTGTGTGGAGTCCCAGGAACTTTGACCTTTTGCTGTATGGGACCCAGATGCTTTCAATGGCTGGCATGATTAGATTTTTACCCTAATATCATGAGAATAGGTCATCTATATCTGATCAGTGGGGTTCCAACATCACTGGTCTAAGAAGAGGCTGCAGTGCTTACAGCTCAAACAGCTGATCAGCTGGGACACCAGGAGTCTGACCCCCACCAATCAGATATTAATAGTCATCAATAGTTTACTCCTGGAAAACCTATTTAATATAAAGATATGCTTGTCTTAGAACAGATATAGGGGTTGGCAAACTGGGCAACTGTCCATATTTCTTAGAGGGCCTCCTACAGGAACCTGAATTAACATATGACTCTTTTATTGTCCAAAAACCACTAGGGTATGTAAATCTTAAAACTTGCCTTAGGTTGACTTTACATCTGCTTTGTCATTTCCAGTTTTCTGTTCCATCATAGGAGCAGGAAAACAAAAATGCAGGAGTGCCAGGTGTTGCCTGGTGGACCCCATTGACTTATAATAAGGTATGTTCATTTCTATCACGCTGTCTGGTATTTTGGTAGAAAAGATACCACTGCATGCTGCACTATTTTTCCAATAAATTAAAGAATTAAATCCACAATAAATGGAAAATTTCAGCCCGCACAACCCCTAGCAGGTGCAGATTGCTATGGCGAAATAAAGATATAAATGTAAAAACACAAAATGCAATCGCACACTGCAACCAGCACTCTGCCTTGCCTTTATGCTGGATGTTGAATAAGGCATTGGTGTACATTTTGGCCAAAGCGTAATAAGCCACTCACCGCGTCAAGGTTGCCCCATAACAGGTAGGAACTAGTGTTAGGGACCACTCATGAAGGCAACCTTGACGCGGTGAGTGGCTTATTACGCTTTGGCCAAAATGTACACCAATGCCTTATTCAACATCCAGCATAAAGGCAAGGCAGAGTGCTGGTTGCAGTGTGCGATTGCATTTTGTGTTTTTACATTTAAATCCACAATAAAGTCTCCTAACAGAACTTCTAATGCAGATATGAATGGAATGTTAGACAACCAGTTTATTTACAATCAATCGTTTACCGACCTTAATCATTAAAGTCAAATACTGACTAGTGGTAGGATTTTTACTTTTTTTGGTGCTCAGGTCCCTTTTTCTGAAGAACCGCTGACCATAAGTTGGCAAGAAAATATTCTTCATGTAGATTCTGACCAATATGTGTATATATAAATATATATATATATATATAACAATTCTGATAAAGACTGAGGTTCTGTTAGGAGGGTCCACTCTGAAGTCTGATAAAGATTGGGGGTCTGATTTGGGGGTCTAATGAAGATTAGGGGGTCTGAACTGAGGTCTGATTAAGATTGGGGGTCTGATTTAGGGGTCTGATAAAGATCAAGGGTCTGATCTGAGGTCTGATTTTATTTTTTTATTTTTTCCTACTCTATAACCGAGGTGTGTCTCATAAAGTGAAATATATGGTATATAGGATACTTTGTAATATATCTTATCAAAGAAAAAATTCCCCCCCCCCCAACTAACATTCTCTGCTGAGTCCATCTTGAGATACAAGAAGGCTGTCAGCTCACTAAAGAATCAGATGACATGCTGCCTACAGAAGTCTATGAAGAAGGGAAGGGGAGGGGAAGGAATCAAGTGCAGAGAGACATAAACAGATATGCTTTCCATAGACATCTATAGAGAGGGGAGGAGTGAGCTGCTATAGGGAGAAAAATGTGTTTTCCCCGATAGGATATATTGCAAAGTTTCTTATATTCACCTGTACCATTCATTTATGCAAACTTTTTTGAAAGTACAGTCACCATTTAATGAACGTTTTAGGCTAGATTCCCATCTGTGGCAACAATTCCAGCAGGCTGTTCCAGCAGAGAACAACCTGCCAGAATTCTTTGGATCCCGCACTGCCAGATGCAGGCGGGATACCCGTCGCCCCCATTAACTATAATGGGGTCCGCCGGAGATCCGGCACATATGCAGAGAATTCAAACAACCATCAGAAACAGATGGGGTGGCACTGCCCAAACTACCTTATTTAGCAGATTTCTGCTTTTGCTCCTAAGTCCTTATACACATATCCCACAGAAGAAAAGCACATTAGCGGCAATCACCAAAAAGATGGGTTTCTTTATTTATTAGTTTTCACATCAGGACAGGCATGGGCGGATCAGCATACCGCAGGCTGTAACTCGTGGCGATGGCCACTTCCTCAGGCCACTGACGTTCTGATGTACAGATGTCATCTTTATGCAACAGAGCCTCTGACCGGCACATGCTAGTGACGTCACCAGAGGTTCTGTACGTCTGTACGTCAGAACGCCAGTGGCCTGAGGAAGCGCTGAGGCGTGAAATGGCCGTCGCCATGAGTTACTGCCTGCGGTATGCTCATCCGCCCCATGCCTGTACTGATGTGAAAACTAAGATATGCAGAGAATTGACCAGATAGAAACCACTGCACATTGCAGTTTGTGTCTGGCCGACTGGTGGCTGGATCACAATCTCGCAGATGTGGAAGTAGCCTAACAATATTCAATCTTCTTGGGGCATCTGTATGATGCTCTCCAAAGGTAAATGAACACTCCTTCAATAAAAGAGTACGAACAGTGGAAGGAGCCCTCACATGGAAATTAAACTTAAATGGGTTGTCTGGGCTACAGATATCAATGACCTATACTCAGGAAAGATTATCACTATCGATGGGGGTCCAACACATGCCACCCCAACCAATCAGCTGTTTCAAGAAGCCACAGCACCATAAACAGTTTAGTAGCAAGAGATACTGCAGCTCCATTCAAGTAAATAGGGGTTGTGTTGCAGTATACTGGCTACAGAAACAAAACAGTGTACAGAACCTTCTGCTTCCATGGTGTATAGTTTCCAGTGCCAAGACTGCCTAAAACAGTTGATTGGTGGAGGTCCACACTGATCTGATATTGATGACCTATCTTGAGAACAGGTCATCAATACCTGTAACCTGGACAAACTCTTTAACATTTAATTTCTGGGACCACAGTTAGGTCATAATTGTACCCCCTGGACTACTTTTACACATAAAGGTATAAACCACATTGCACTCACGCGAAAAATATTATTAAGGGTTCATTCACATGTCCGTATGAATGGGTCCGCATCCGTTCTGCAATTTTGCGGAACGGGTGTGGACCAATTCATTTCAATGTATGCTGCCCACATCCACACTTCCATTACGCGGCTCCGCATGTCCTATTCTTCTCCAGAGCCACGGACAAGAATACGCATTTCTGTCATAGTGTCGGCCGGTGTCCGTGTTTTGCGGATCCGCAATTTGTGGACCACAACATTCTTGCGGATGTGTGAATGGACCCTTATGTGCACCATTTCAGAAATTTGGTACATGCACACAAACTTCAAAGTAAAAATATTCGGGTTTTTTTCGAATATTCGCTATATTGCTATAACTTAGTTTTTCGAATATTCGTAATATTCTAAAACAAGAATATATAGCAATATAGCGAATATTTGAAAAAAAACGAATATAGAGCAATTTAGCTAATATAGTGCTATAATCTTCTTTGTCTAATAGTTGTAATTTTCTTTTCATCTGAAGTTCTATAAAAAAATTTTTATTAAAGCACTATATTAGCTAAATTGCTCTATATTAGTTTTTTCGAATATTCGCTATATTGCTATATATTCTTGTTTTAGAATATTACGAATATTCAAAAATATTCAGTGAATATTAGAAAAAAACAAATATAGTGCAATTTAGCTAATATAGTGCTATAGTCCTTTTTTTTAATAGTTGTTTTTTTTCCCCATCTGAAGTTCAGATTGGAAAAAAATTACAACTATTAAAAAAAAGATTATAGCTCTATATTAGCTAAATTGCTCTATATTAGTTTTTTTTTCGAATACTCGCTATATTGCTATAACTTTGTTTTTTCGAATATTCGTAATATTCTAAAACAAGAATATATAGCAATATAGCGAATATTCGAAAAAAAAGAATATAGAACAATTTAGCTAATATAGTGCTATAATCTTTTATAGTTGTAATTTTTTTCCAATCTGAACTTCAGATGAGAAAAAAATTACAACTATTAGACAAAGAAGATTATAGCACTATATTAGCTAAATTGCTCTATATAATTTTTTTTCAAATATTCGCTATATTGCTATATATTCTTGTTTTAGAAGATTACGAATATTCAAAAAAACTAAGTTATAGCAATATAGAGAATATAAAAAAAAAATGAATATAGAGCAATTTAGCTAATATAGTGCTATAATCTTCTTTGTCTAATAGTTGTAAGTTGAAAAATTCGCAATAAAAATTAGCATTACGAGAATTCGCAAACAACACTACTCCTAAAGTCAAATATACTGCAGCCTTCTTATTGGCCCACAAGCTAGAAGCAGGGAGGGATCATGTGTACTGATTAAAAAAAAAATTTAATGTTCGAAATTACAAATATATATCACTATATTCGAAATATTCGCGAATTTTCGAAGTACCTATATTTGTGTAAAAAATTTAAAATTTGCATATTCGTGATCAACACTATCATTCATATATACTACTGATTTATGTATAAAGAGCTATAGGCAATTCTAAGGTGCAGACCTTCTCCTGTTATTCAGGACAATAACAGAAAAAACTTGCATTGTGACCATTTTCTTTATCGCAATCATTCGGAGTACCAGTATAGATAATTTGGAACAGATGTCAACTTCAGGCAGTTTTCAAATAGTCATAATACAGCTGCTTTTTTGCACCCACATTACGGATGCAACACCCGGACTTCCTGTGGTTCATCAGAATTAGAGTTAGGCTACTTCCACATCTACGCTTTGGTTTCAGGTTTTGAGATCCAGCAGAGGATTTCAAAACCGGACTAAAACAGTTCTGTTTGATTTAACACATCAGGATGCATCTGTTCCGCTAGGATGCAGTTGTGTTAAATTGAAATGGAACAGACTGGATCAGTCACTAAAAACAATGTAAGTCAATGGTGATGGATCCGGGTTTTTTTTAAGATCTGGAAACAACAGATCTGACACCATTGACTTATATTGTTTTAAGTGATTGATCTGGTTTGTTCTGTTTCAATGACCAGACAGAAAACCTCAGCTTACAGCGGTTTTGTGTCCGGTCACAAAACGGAATGCTGTCGGAACAGAATGCATACTGATGCATCCTGAAAGGAGCATACCCCATTCACAGTACATTGGCTTTAAATGGCACCGCTTTGGCCTGGTTTTAACACCGTCTGCCGGATCTCAAAACCGGAATGCCAGAACGCTGATGTGAAAATGGCCTTAGATCAGCATAAAAGCCTATGTTGCTCTAAATCCGGTTCCGATGAACTGCAGGAAGTAGAGGTGTTGCATCTGTATTGCGAACACTTCTGAATGCGACTTAAAGTTACGAGCTGACTGAGTAATCATGGGAGACAATAATATGCCTCGAGTTGGGAAATATCAATTCAACACAAGGGAAAGGTGCAGCTCCTCTTCAGCAGTAACACAACTTTTAAAAACAACACATTATTTAAGCTCCATGTCTCTTGGCATCAATTCATACATGTCAAAGTGATAAATGTGTGTTTTATACTGACATAAATCAGATTTGCAGACTCAGCTTCCACTGACTTTATCTTAAAGGGAGATAGGTCTTCTCTTCATAGGCACTTTTCTAAGAAAATTCTGAATATTTCAGAGTTAAAATCTACATAAAATGTTTCCGAGAAATATGTTGTTTTCTTCACCATTCACGACAAAATTAAGGAAATATTTTGCTAGTTTCTTCTTGAGATCTATATGCAATATACACACATTCTATAGATGTTTCTGGCGTCGCTAAATAAAAGTTATTAATTTTATCATGATAAATGCTATTTTGTGTATCAATTTCCTTTTTGTTTTTAAAGGGCATCTGTCAGCAGTTTTGTCCCTATGACACTGACTGACCTGTTACATGGGCACTTGGCAGCTGAAGGCATCTGTGTTGGCCCCATGTTCATATGTGCCCACATTGCTGAGAAAAAAGATGTTTTAATATATGCAAATGAGCTATAGGAGCAACGAGGGCGTTGTCATTACACCTAGAGGCTCTGTTCTCTCTGCAACTGCAGCCCCTCTGCACTTTAGTTGTTAGGGTCAGGCAAGATGAGCTTTTCACTGCCTGGCCCTGTCAATCAAAGTGCAGAGAGTACGGCAGTTGCAGAGAGAACAGAGCCTCTAGGTTTAACATCAACGCCCCCATTGCTCCTAGAGGCTCATTTGCATATAATAAAACATATTTTTTCTCAGCAATGTGGACACATATGAACATGGGACCAACACAGATGTCTTCAGCTGCCAAGTACACATGTAACAGGTCAGCCAGTTTCATAGGTACAACTCTGCTGACAGATGCCGTTTAAGATCTCTGCTTACTTTTATTATTTATTTACAAAGAGAAAAAGTCATGGGTACCTGATAATCAAATAGTTGTATAGATCATTGCAAGAGAGACCTTGGATAACTATTCTGTAACTGTATTGGCCAAAACACCTGTGTGTGCCCATCATGGAAGTAAAAGATAAAACTTGCAATTTAGAGATCAACAGAATCAGAATTTATTAGATTTTATTATAATCAGAATTTTAGGTGATTTGATTTGAGAGAATTTTTGGAGGGAGAGAGAGAATGTCAACACTATTGCAGGTCAATTGAAGCACTTTCAATTCCAGTCTAATTAATTTGGGTGCGAATTCAATTGGACCATCGGACCAAAATCGAATTTACAGAAATTGGCTTATCTCTATTTGGCTTTCCTATTCAAAACCACAAGCAAAGATCTAGAAGCTGTATGAGGGCTTAATATACAGTAGTATACTAGAAAAAAGTACAACCTATCATTATGCAATGTATTATATTATATGTTATACAGTATTTTCAGAAATAGAAATTCACTTTAAGGGTTGTTTCACACATAGCTTTTTTGTGAAAACTGTCTCCTCTTTGTGGTGTTTTCATTATTGTTTTATCAGTAAAACTCATGTCAAAAATGTGTGATAAAAAATCCACCAAATTAACTTTTGTGAAAAAATGCATGAAACAAATGAAGTTTTGTACATGGCAAAAAACTGCAGACCAAGTTTGTGTGTGTAAGGAAGGCCTAACAGTTGAGCTATGAGACTCTGTTCACGAGTATGATATGGTTGCTTATATATTTGCTTGAATTTATAGATGTAAATCCCAGCCTGGCCACGAGTATAAAATATCAAACTCCCAGAATTTCCTGGATCACCACTAGAGTAAAGTGAACTGAGTCTTCCTCAAAAATTTTTATTTCAGCAAATCCAAAACTTTTATGATTTTGCCTTCATAAATCACTCAAAATGATGGTCACCATTGTACAGGTCAGGAGGCAGAGAAGAAGACATCTGTCTCCAAAAACTAATAATTTTTGGACTTTTTTATTTATTTAAAAATATTATCCGACAGTGTAGTGTGATATTAAACAGGCCGTTTGTTACCACCGCCTGCCATCCGGTTACCTATAGCCGTATATGTCACTTTGACATTACTAATGGCTGTCTTGGTATTAAAGATCTTGAAAGGGGTTGGACGCAGTCCTGGGAAACCTGCTTATAGTTTCATACACGATTCAGGGCAATTGGGACACTTTCTAATTATTCGAACCAATTCAAATCGGACACAAAACTAATTTTGGGTAATTTGTTCGCCTGTAATCACCACAATGCCGTTTGGGCCATAACATAACAGCAAAAAATGTGTATATCTGTCATTTGGGCTTTTCTAATGCACTGCTCTCTTGTATGTAATGAACATGGATTATAGCTTCCAGCCCAAACAGAGAATAAAGCATCATACAAATAACTAGAGGAAAAAAATAATACTGCAAATTATCTGAAACTATGATCTACATTTTATGTAGACTCTCAGAGTGCAATGAATAAATGGTGCCAAAGTTTTCCTTTAACATTTGAGAAAGTAAAGTTTGCTATGTAACCGTCATTCCTTGGAGAACGTGATGTGCAATCAGATAAAAGATGTAAAAGTTTCTCCTGTAACATACTTTGTTGCAATCAGTCAGCTTGGTATTGATCCAATCCAATCATTCCAAACACAGCTCAGGCTTTTCCCATTAGAATTGCATTATTTAGCAACTTCTCAACAATGGTCTAACCAGCTGAAAATAGCAGAAATAACACAATGAAGACCATCATTCTGTACAGTGCATCAGTACTCTGGTTATGTTTTTTCATCGCAACACCAAAATATAACAGTCCTCTACCCCTAATATATTCTTATCGTTAGAATCCCAATCTTCAATTTTCTTTGAGAATCTAGAACGAACCCTCCTGTATTACGTCTATGCAGCTTCATAAACAGAGGGATGCTGCAGTGAATTGCGTGTGAAGGAGGAAACTCCAATAAGATTATATTAGGCAATTGCTGTTAGGGTACGACCAGACGGCACTGTTGTAATCCGGTTGGGTTGCTGCCATGCTGCGGTCAAGAACCGCACAGCCAATTAGCCCGCAGCTGCCTATATAGTCAGTCTACATTGTTAATGGCCATGGGCAACACGACGGGATTACAACCGTACCGTGTGGTCGTACTCTTAATGCAATTCCTAATATAGCTTTATGCAATTGCCCATAGGTAAGTGCACTCAAACTACCTTACATGCTACACTTTTTCCATTGTGTCTGCAGTCTAGTCTAAGTTCAGGAACAATACTGTAGGAGAGAGAGAGGTTCTAGCAGGAACTGGGCCCATGTACCCTAGAGCTGGAAAGGTGTGGGACGCTTATTGGGCATTAGGGTCCAGACACTTAAAGTTCTGCCTATAGCTGGTCATACTCATTAGATTAATATCAACCAAACTAGCCGATTTGGGTAAGCCCAGAGGACCCTCTGGCATGTATGGTACAGCCCTAAGTCTCCCACGATGGCAGATGGAAGGGAAAACCAGAGTCAGGAAATTCTGGATTTCAGCATGTCCAATCCTTGTGCTGTTAGACAACAGCTTATTTTGTCCTCCCCATACAGAACACATGCATGCTTGACTGAGCCAAACATGCATATGTATAAGGAGGGTTGGCATATGTGTTAAATGGTTGTATGGAACAAAACAGGCCCACGTGTTGCTTAATACAGCAGGCAAAACTGTCAATAGTGATTGAGGCAACTGTGGGGTTAAAAAGAGGGAAGGGACTCCCTCTGCCCTTTTATTCGAGGCCCCATGCCAAAATCGTTGGGCTTCAATCAGCTGCTATAGAAGCCTGCGGCCATGTGATGGCTCCCAAGCCTGTTATAGGCAAGATAATAGAATCCAGCACTCAAGCTTCATGGCTATGATTAAGAACCCCAGGGTTCGAAATGCGTAGGTCAGACATGCAGTCTTGTGCTAGTGTTAAGCCTGTATTACCCATGGCGATTGCCGGGCCAATTATTGCTAACGAGCTTATATATAAACACTCGTCAGCTATGATCTGGCAGTGTAATACTGCCGCCAATTACCCGATGAACGAGGAAATGCTCGTTCATCGGGCAATCCAAATCTTTTGACAGGATTCAAAATTATCGCTTGCAGTGCTGTCTAATCACAATCTACTGCCGGTAAACAATTAGACAGCATTGGGTGGCGCAATGGCATAACGATCATTCTTCCCCATACTGTAGAGGAGATTGTTGCATGTAATAGCAGCAGTCTCCTCCACTAGAGAGTAGGCGATCGCCATGAAGGAACGCTTCCCTCCCAACAATCGCCGGCAGAATCGGGCTGTGTAATATAGACTTTAGAGTCCGGGCCCACCAGAGGATCTCTGATATTTAAGTGGGTTAATCTGAACCTGTATCAGTAATTGTTTAATCTAGTACTAGATATGTCTTAGTCTATGAGGACAAAAGGACAATTTATAAAGTAACTTCACAGTAAGAGCAGACAGATTGTCCAGTGTGAATATATTGCCTATTTGATGATTTCAGTTATCATCTGTGCCAGTACCATTCTCACACAGATATAATTGGAAAGAAATAGATTTATTAGGTTTTATCACTTTATACAATGATATAATTTATTGTGTACTATGAAAATTGGAAATGGAATTATTCCTTATCATTTATAATCTTACATGAAGAAGGAACTCTTGACATGCTGAAGACATAAATTCAATTTTTATTTCCGTTCAAAACTGTTTTAATAGATTTTTTTTTAAAATTGACAAGAAGAACATCTGGTGATCAAACGCTTTACGTAATCTATGTCGTGTCTATGTCCCTGTCACACGTTTGCTCATTTATGCTGTGAAATGCAGAGATTAGATGCCATGTTTTCTCTGCTTTAGCATAAAAATGTATGGTATGAGAAACACATGAGCCAAAGCATTGACATAGTATCTATATAAAAGATAGCTAAAGTGCCCACATAATTCTACCATAGGTAGCCACAATTACCAAATAAGTGGAACAGATAGGGCCAGCCATAGTACCCACTTACGTGTCATCAATAGCTTCCACGATGAAGTGTTAAACACAATGTCTACATAAATGTCAGTTAAGATGAGTGAATCTCTTGAAATTTGTTTCGGGTCTGATTCGGGAGATTCGATTTGGGTATGAATATTTCCATACGAATTTAAAGTGCTCAGATTGCCCTGAAAAGTCATGTATGACACTCTGTGGTCTCCTAGGACTGCTTTCAAGCTATTTAATGCCAAGACAGAATTAGTAATGACTAAGTGACAGTGACATTTAGAACTATGGGTAAATGGTAACAAACAGCCCATTTGATGACACACTGCACTGACAGATTTTGTGGTGGCTGATGCCTTCTGTTCTCTTTTCTGGCCTGTAAAATGGTGGCCACCATTTTGAGATATTTATCTGAATCGAATCGTAAAAGATTTAGATTCATCTGGAATCCAAATTTTTGCAAAAATGGAGACAAAATAGATTTCTAGTGTTGATCGAGCACCATAGTGCTCGGGGGCTCGGGCCGAACACATCGGGATGTATAATGGAAGTCAATGGGAGAATCTGAGGCACCCCATGCTCTGGTTCCTAGGAAAAGGTCAGAAATTAATGGCAACATCACTGAAATGGTTCGAGAACAGCATAAGGAGGATGTCTGGATCTTGGACTCCCAGGTTGCAGCTGGGAACAATGTTGCCCGAGTAGTACGCCACTTTTACAGACTGACAATAATACGCACAACACCGAAGATAAAATCAATTTTAGAGGAAAAATTGTTAGGAAACATTCCTTCCTGTATATTTAATTGTATATAAAGTGCAAGTGCTGCCCAAAATGACAAGGAAGAGGCACTCCGATACAACCTGTATATCACATAAAGGAGGGCCTCATTCACATTGTGGTACAATTGTTCAGGTAGTGGGACTACTACACTCATAAAGCCTATACACTAAGTGAAAGGGCTGCCAAAAATTACAAGGAACAGACACTCTAATATACCCTTTGTTACACATAAAGGAGGGCATCATACACAGCCTTGAAACATTATGATTGATGGCCTGCTGGTCACCCTCAAAAACATTTGGAGCAAGCGCCTGCTGATCTGACCATCTAAAACATTATGGGCGAGGGCCTGCTGCCGCTTTGGTGACTCTAGATAACCTGGGACCAATCGCAGGTTCCCGTGACGGTGACGTTCCATTCGGATGTCTGCCATATCAATTTTCGATGTTATTTTCGGCGCCAACCACGGTGACCACGGGTAAGGGTAATCAGTGTTTGATTCCAGAGAGGGAGCCTGAGAAACGGCTACTACATCCAAGCAAGGCAGCATGCGCGTAAATTACCTGTTATAATTAGGTGAGGGCCTGCTGGTGAGCTGATCCTCTAAAAGATTGTAGGTGAGGGCCTGCAGGTGAGCTGACTCTCTAAAATATTATGGTTGAGGGCCTGCTGCCGAGCTGACTATTAAAAAAATTATGGGAGAGTGCCTGCTGCTTAGCTGACCATTGAAAAAATTTAGTGTTCAAAGCAGGCCAGGTCGCCTAAATACTTCAGCTAGGAATAATGTAATAGAACTCCGGTTCTATTTTGTTGGTTTTCGGAACTGGGGCCATGATTAAGAGGGATGGCCGGGGGCATCCGTATTACGCCGCTAGAGGTGAAATTCTTGGACCTGCGCAAGACGAACCAAAGTGAAAGCATTTGCCAAGAATATTTTCATTAATCAAAAATGAAAGTCGGAGGTTCGAAGACGATCAGATTCTGTCGTAGTTCCGACCATAAACGATGACGACCGGCGATCTAGCGGCATTATTCTTATGACCTGCCGAGCTGCTTCCGGGAAACCAAAGTCTTTGGGTTCCCGGGGTAGTATGGCTTCAAAGCTGACAAAGTACACTGTATGTCACAGATACATTTTTGAAGTGCACACGTTACACTGCAGATGTGGCCTTGGTATAGTCACTGTCAGAAGATATTTTTTGGATGCGCACACTTTACACTGTGGAGTTTACAGATGTGGTGCAGCTAATCTCACTGTCCGCAGCGGACACTGTCTATTAAAAAAGTACACTGGATGTCACAGATATTTTTTGGACGCGCACACTTTACATAGGAGATGTGGCACCGATAATTTAGCTGTCTGCAGCGGAAACCGTCTTTGGAAAAAGTACACTTGATGTCACTGATATTTTTTGGATGCGCACACTTTACACTGGAGATGTGGTGCAGCTAATGTCACTTTCCGCAGCGGACACCGTCTATTGAAAAAGTACACTGGATGTCAGAGATATTTTTTGGATGTGCACACTTTACACAGGAGATGTGGCACGGATAATTTAACTGTCCACAGCGGACACCGTCTACAAAGAAAGTACACTGGATAGCACTGATATTTTAGGGATGAGCACACTTTACACAGGAGATGTGGCGCAGCTAATTTCACTTTCCTCAGCGGACACCGTCTATTGAAAAAGTACACTGTATGTCAGATATTTTAGGGATGCGCACACTTTACACAGGAGATGGGGAGCAAATAATTTAACTGTCCGCAGCGGCCTATTACACCGTATTTAGTGCAGGATGCGCTAAAAAATATATTGCTGCTGTCACATACAATAGTCCTTAAAAGGACTTTTGGGTCTCTGAAAAAAAATCTTCCTATTACACTCTCTACATTGTCTGTCCCTTCCTATGCACAGATCTCCCTAACACTGAGCAATTTAGCGCAGGTTGCGCTACAAACATATATATATGCTGTCACACTAAATAGTCCTTACAAGGACTTTTGGGTCTCTGAAATGTTTTGGTACAAAAAAATATTCAGTTACACTCCCTACACTCTCTGTCCTTTCCTATGTTCAGCTCTCCATGACTACGAGCCGAACATGCGTCTTTGGGTGCTACATAGCACCCGATGACACGTTCCGGCCAGCCTATTACTGTAATGCCAGTAGGCAGCCAAGAAGCAGCCAATAACGTGCGGGGAGGAGACTTGAGCATGGCGCCATGTGCCGAGCATCGAGATGCTCAAGCCGAACAGGTGTTCGGCCAAGCATGCTCAATCATCACTATTAATTTGTTTAGAATCAATTCAAGGACGTGCATCCACTTTGTCTACTGAATAGTGTTGATCGAGCACCAAAGTGCTCGGGTGCTCTGGCCAAACACATCAGTATGCTCCCGAGTATAATCAAACACATCGGTAGAGCACCCGAATATAATGGAAGTCAATTGGAGAACCCGAGCATTACACCAGGCACCTGAAGAAGGGGGTGCCTGGTTCATAGGAAATGGTCAGAAATTGATGGAAACCCCATAAAAAAAGTTTGGAAACAGCATTAAGAGGATGGCTGGATGAGTCTTGGACTCCTATTATCTATGACATACAACAGACAACCACACAAAGGCTATACGCCAAAAGCCAGGTATGTGGAAGCCAACAATCTATGAGACAGATAACAGTCAGCATACCTTACAGTGGCAGCCTTGTGCACTATGAGACATTCCAAACTAGCTCTCATCTGACTGAGAGCCAGTTAGCCTCAAAGTTGCTTCACATCTATTGGATGGCTTTGGTGAACCTGCGCATCTAGATCAATATCATTAAGGTGACAAAAAGTTTTCTGATGGTCCTAACATGATATTCAATAACCTTTCTATACAGTTTTGTCATGTAAAAACTAATTTTCATAAACATGGGCATATAGCAGAATCTGCCTTGTTTTTCAGCTGAAAAACCATTTGCATGGAAAATTTGTGATCTACAATACTCATGAACAGGACCATGTATTGGATTCATAGTCTTGTCATAAGACTATGAAACCAATAGATGGCACTGTTCATGAGTCATGAACAGTGCCATCTATTTGTTTTTATAGTCTTATGACAAGACTATTAGACTATGAGTCTTATGACAAGACTATTAGATGGCGCTGTTCATCTTGTTTGTACGGCAACTCTTATCATCTACTCAGTAAAAGGGAGACTTTATTATAATGAAAGCATCATTTGCTGGTTCCTGCTCCTGTACTCCTGCCTTGCACCTCGACAACTGTTTACCATCAAGGGCACCCTAACTTCCACCAGACAGGAGCCCCTGACACTCAATGAGTGCCCTGTGGGAAGAGTAGGGTTTGCTCTCCATTCACTGTGCACAGCCCAGAGAGTGCCAGAGTAAAGATTGCCACTGTGAACTGTGAGTACTACTACCACCATCATTGCCACTATCACTGCTCCCATTCTCGACTCCCCTTAGGTTACTGCAGCAGTGGTAGACAGCACTGTAGGAGCGTGAGGAAACAAAATGTCTGACACTATATGATGGGTACTGTGGCTGGTAATGACTTACTACGGTTGGCACGGTTTTCGGGGCTCACAGAAACACAGACTTGAAAAAAAACATAATATTGTTTTTATCAGGCAAACATACCTGATCTTTTTTCCAAATTTTCTTTTACTCCTTATTTAAACCTTCAGGCCACTATTCAAGTAAGGGGTGGTCTAATGGGGCAACTGAGTACCTTGTTGTGCATTAAGGGTCAATGAAAAGAAATAGTCACCGTGATAGCATTGATCAAAGTGTTTTCATTAATGAAAACTAAGTGACTATAGCATGAATTATTGAAGGTATGATCCAAGTTAATTCAGTTGGGAAATTAGTTTCGGGTAGAAGAGTCACATGCAGGAGGTGATGGTGGACAGCTAGGATTAGTACAATCATTGAGACATCTGCTAAAATATAAAAAATCCTTCACACCACAAATTGACAATCCAACCTGATGCAGAACAAACTGTACATAAAAATAAACACATGCAATGTCTTTGTTTTTTTTTAGTTACATCTTCTTTTTATGGTTGCAACATATTCCACAGTGCCTCACACAGGATGCACTGACATTGGTCCAAGGGCTCACAGTCATATTCTGGTATCTCATGCACTCACACGCATAGTCTAAAGTCAACCAAAGTAAATCCACAAGAATAAAAATACATAAAAGAGAACTGCATATAAAGTAACAAAAACAGTACTCATAGGTCTATTCCTATACAATTGCCAACCACAGAGCCAGTATAAAAGTTAAATTAGGGGGATACTGGACATAGACTTTAACGGGAAGATCCCTGGTGGGCAGGTGCCAAATGGTCAGTCCAAGCCCACCTTACGGCGGCGGGCAGAGTACATGATGATCTGATGCACCTAGTTTTAATTAACCCTGGGAGCATCAGGTATTGATGTCTCTGATCTGCGGCCACATGTCCCCCTTATGAATTCAAATGGATCACTATCCTCAGAATATAGTTGAATACTGCAGCAAGGAGCCATAGGCTTTAGGCCTAGTGGAGTACGAGAGTAGTGTAGCAGGACAACACAGGCGATCATGAGGCAATTACATCATCATGATCACCTGAGCCAGGTCTCAGGCAGCTCAATGGCATCATTGCGATTTCTTGTGCGAAGATGCATGTGGCACGATGACATCATTGCAACCACTTGTGCTGGAACAATAGAGAGGTGCTGTTATTTCTAGAGGCTCCGTAGGGGATATTATTATTACTGGGGGCACAATAGGGGGTATTGTTATTGCTGAAGGCACTGTAGGAGACAGTATTAATATAGGGGCACTATAGGATATTATTATTACTAGAGGTATTTTAGGGGACATTATTACTAGGGTCACTATAGGGGGTATTATTATTGCTGGAGGCACTATAGGGGACAGTATTAATACAGGGGCACTATAGGATAATATTATTACTATACTTATTATAACTGGGTGCATAAAAGAGGGTATTATACAATACTGGAGGCACTTTAAGGGCATTATTAATAATGGGACACTCTTTAGACATTATTATTACTGGGGACATTATTATCACTGGGGGCACTGTTTTATCTTCCATATAGTTTTTAGGGGTATTGGGGAGGCATCAGGATGACACAGCTGGGTCACCAGGATACGCAGTTTGTTTTGAGATGGTGGGAGGAAAACAGAGAAAGTAAGGAATTTAAGATGTCTGTCTGGCAAACTGAACGAATGAGACATGCCAGAAAGAAGTTGTCATGGCATTCCTGACTGAATGGAGAAGAGGAAAGAGAATGTCTACATCTGAGGGGACATCACTGGATGTAATAGGTATGTAGTGCTGTATTTTGCTGTATGTTTGGTAGTGCTGAAAGACCAGCTGGCTCTGTGATGTGACCTGCATCTCACCTACTCAGCCCCCTCTATCGTACGGTACCTTAGAGACAACTGAAGGACTAGGAGGAGGACAGAATGTGGGAGCTAGCACTGGTCAATACAGGACCACGGCTTCTAGGAGGTATTTTGTGCTGCTGTGTGGTATTTGTTTCTGCTGAGGTAGTATTTTGTACAGTACTGTGCGCTACATGACCACTTTGACTTTGTTTTCTAGTCTTTAACATCAATGATTTTCAACACTTCAGTTAAATTCAAGAGTCCCCAATCCCCAGAAAGGAGCATCCTCCAACCCCAGACTCTCAGACTTGTATACATTAGCCCCACCCTTGTGAAAAACAAAAAGCTAAAAGATAATTCATCTGCATTATTTGTAGTAACCTCTATTTTGAAAAAAACATCAATGTTCAGACATAATAAACAACCATAATAAAAGTAAGTATATGAAAACCGCCCAAAAGAGGAGGAAAAGGGATAACAAGGGAAAAGAAAGGCCATAGAATGAAACGGGAAAAGGGATGTCAAGTGAATTATTTTTTTTCTTAAAGTGTTGACTTCAGACAGATAGGTTCTAGACATGTCTGACCACCCAGGTATAAAATGGCATATTATTGTCAACATATTTTTTCATAGAGAAGTAACACCAAAAATGTCCAGTGAGAAAGATCACTGAAGATAGAGTGGCATAAGGGAGTGTATAACACCGCAGATCTACGTAGCTGATGACCATAACCTTCTCAACTGGGTTTTCAATAGACAAAAAATGTGTTGATCATCTGAGCAGCTTCCTATGATAAAATGAATCATCATGTTCAGACAGTACCCTCTTTTGTACTAACCCTGCGACAGACAAAAATAATAATATGTTTTAAAGAGATATTCTCCTTTAGTATCAATGGAACTCACAGTAGTTACCAGGAAAGCATCCCAGAAAAAAGATTGTGGAGCAGAACACTGAGAAGGTTAAGCAGGTATAAAAGGAGGGTACACATGAAATCTGTGAAGGTAACACTTGTCTAAGGCTACTGGACTTCACAGTCTTGATTTGTTCTAAAGGCTTCCAGTCCCCAGTCCTAATATTCTGGGACAGTTTGCTAGTGCTGCTTTTGAGGGTCTACATCCCCACAGTGGAAATTATAGATGTTTTTTTTGTGATGAATTTAACCATTTGGCTGAATTTGGATGTTTAAGGCTATGTATACCTTCAAGGACATTTTTTTTATGATTGCATTTTACTCATTTGGGCCAAAAATCTTTTCAAATAGTCTTTATTAAAAATAGTGAGCTGTTCTGTCACAGAGGGTTAACTGTTAACCCCCAAAGGTGTACATAGCCTTTAAGTATTGCATATATTAAAGCGCATCTCTGCGGGGAGTTCCTGGAGTTAACCTACTGGTTTAGCATCAGAACCTGCTGTGATTTAGTTGCAACTGTTTAAGAACTGTGCCTCCATGTACATGCGGAAGAGATTTGCACTATTCAACTAAGTAAAGACTGAGTTCAACTGTTCACCATCCCTTTGTATGAGTGTCCTGTCTTTGCACCTTACCACAAGTAACACCAAGGGCAGGAGATTCTAATCAGAGTGTGCACCAGGTAATATCAACATCAGGCGTACCCCCTCTTCACTGTAACAACCCACAGAGTGCGGAAGCAGGACACCCTCCATCGTGAGTACTACCATCATCCACCACTACACCATTCCCATCCTCTCCCTTCATGCCTCCCATCCAGGTCCCTGAACATATAAACATATAATTACATGGGGTGAGGGACAGACTCACTTTTTCAGTCAGGTAAAGGTATATACAAGCACCATAAGAACTTCTCTCAGACTTAAAGGGGTTGTCTCGCTTCAGCAAATTTGTCATGTAGAAAAAGTTAATACAGGGCACTTACTAATGTAAGTGTAAGGCCCCCTGCACACGAACGTGTGTGACCCGTGCCCGTGCTGCGGCCCGAAAATTGCAGGCCGCAATGCACGATCGCCCGTCGTAGGTCAGCCGCATCAGAAAATGGACCCATTCACTTGAATGGGTCCGTGATCCGGCCGTTCCGCAAAAAGATAAGACATGTTCTATCTTTTTGCGGAACGGAAGTACGGGACAAAACCCCTTACGGAAGCACTCCGTGCTTCCGTAGGTTTCCGTTCCGTGCTTCCGTTCCGCACCATTCCGCATCTCCGGATTTGCGGACCCATTCAAGTGAATGGATCCGCATCCGTGAAGCGGAATGTCCACGGAACGGCACCCGTGTATTGCGGATCTGCAAATGCGGTCCGCAATACGACAAAGGGGTGCACACGTTCGTGTGCAGGGGGCCTAAATGTAATGTTACAACCACCCTGCAATCCAACAGTAGTGGTCATGTTTGCACACTACAGGAAAAATTAGTTTCCATGTCCGTGCCGTTTTTTTTGCGGATAGTATGCAGACCCATTCATTTCGTTGGCTCCGCAAAAATTGCAGACAGCACACCGTGTGCTATCTGCATCCGTATGTCCGTTCCGTAGCCCCGCAAAAAAAATATAACATGTCCTATTCTTGTACGTTTTAGGCATTGTTACAATGGATCTGCAAAAAAAAACTGATGCCATCCTTTTTCTTTAGCGGATCCGAAAAACACATACGGTCGTGTGCATGTAGCCTAAAGGTTTTATCCACCAGAAAGGAATATAACTATTAGCGTTGAGTGAGCATGCTCAGCCAAACACCAGTTCAGCTCGAGCATCTCAGTGTTCGGCCGAATACCTCATGTGCTTGAGTGCGGTGCTCGATTCACTGTATTTAAACCTAATTCAGCCTCTATTTCTGAAAAGTTTCTGCTGGGATTTGAACTCACAAGGCCTTTAACCACTCTGCTATAAGTCTGAATGATAAACTGTGTCAGAAAAACCTCATAGTAGTTTGTCATATAGTAAGTATTCCTATACAGCAAGTATCATTTTATATTTCACGGCAGGTTAACATGTAGCTGTATAGCATAGTGGTTAAGGTTCTTGGCTCTTATGTAGAAGGTTGTGAGTTCAAATCCTGGCAGAAACTTTTTCAGAATTTGAGGCTAAATTAGATTTAAATACACCCAGCAAGCGGACCGAAACGTTGCATGGGTGAATAAAGGTCCACACTTTCTTTTTCACCAATGGATGTGCTGCGGTGTCTTCATTTATTTTATATATATATATATATACACACATAAGTTTTTAGCCATAATATATTTACATATATTATTCTATATTTAGAATATATCATATATTGAAATATATGTAAATATATCATCAGTAGTAGTTTCCCACATATTATGCATTCATATATATCAGAAGTATGATTATATATATATATATATATATATATATATATGTATGTATATATATACTTTGTAATTACACATTTATTTTGTGCCATACATTTTATACAACAACAAAAAATATAAATTTAATTTAGCCTCCATTTCTGAAACGTTCCTGCCAGGATTTGAGCTCACAACCTTCTACATTAGAGCCAAGAACTTTAACCACTATGCTATACAGCTATGTGTTAACAGGCACTAAAATGTGAAGTTATTCTTCTGCTGTATAGGAATACTTACTACATGACAAACTATTATGAGGTTTTTCTGACATAGTTTATCATTTAGCTTTATAGCTGAGTGGGTAATGTCCTTGCCTCTAATGTAGAAGGTTGCGAGTCAAATCCTAGCAGAAACTTTTCAGAAATAGAGGCTAAATTAGATTTAAATACACTGGGTGTCCCCAAGCACTGACTCCATATATGGACATAGCCAGAGCGCAGACTCACACTGGGGGGATTCCCTCACTATACAGCGATCTTCTGCATATACCTCAGTGGGACCCGGCACCCTCCCCTTTTCAGAGCAGGGGGCGCCTGGTTTAATGCTCAGTTTCTTCCATTGTGCTTGGGTGCTCTGTAGAGCACCCGAGCATCGCAAAGTGTTCTACTCGAGCACCCGAGCACTTTGGTGCTCAATCAACACTAATAACTATAGGTGAGCAAATTAATTCTGAAATTTAAACTGAAGTTTCAAAAAAAGTTCTTATTCTATCAAACTCAAATTTTGTGCGATTTGGGATAATCATGGAAAGAAAGAGAGAGAAAAGAGAGACCTTTTTCCAAGCAAACAGAGCACTTTTGATTTTGGTCAAATTTATTCAGACCTGAATTGAATTGGAAGGTCGAATTTTGAGAAATCTGCTCATCTGCTCATCATCGAAACCATGCATTCCCCTAAAGACATCATTCACTTACTACAATGTTTGTTGCTAACCTAGTACATGAACTGTGTCATGTTCTACATTATTATGCATTGCCGGTTCAATGCTTGAATGTGCCCAGCCTCCAAGGAAAAAATTCTAATATTTTTTTTTTAATTGCACCACATAATGCAGCACTTGCACTGTACTGCACTAGGGAATGTCTAGCCCACTTAACCTACTGCAAGAGTATGTATGGCCTTGTAAAATATAGGAAGATAAAAAACATCTTGGGGTATGATCATATGGTATGGTCATGTGCTATTCGCGGGGTTGCGGTTGAGACCAGTATGGCCAATTGGGCGACTGCTGCCTCTTATTTATCTAAAGAAGACCTTACTGTATAGGCGGTCTGCATTGTTAATGGCCACATGGCACTTTCAATATTGTGGAGCACTATATTATTGCTGGCCCTGCTTACTTGTCTTGCTCCCACCTATATGTGTTGGCCCCACCTATTCATGTCTGTCAATTAGAGGCCCCATAGAACATGGGACCATTTTTTTATTTCTATGGACACTTTAAATTGCCAGTCCACCCCTGGTTACTTTACACCTCCAATACAGTGCCAATCTGCCAATCACATTACCTCATTAGAGGGCTAGCCTCGTGAACCTCATAAAGGATCCATCACAGTGCTCCAATAACATTTCCTGTCACAGTACCCCCATAATAATATCAGCTACAGTTTTGCAACTGCATTGCCAGTCATAGTGATCCCAAAGTTGTGGGGGAGAATTAATCATGAGGTTAATATTTGAAGTCAGTTTTGCTTGTGTCTGCATTGGTGTACTTTGCATCAAATTTATCAAACATTGCACATAGTTTATAAAATGTTATCTACCTTTAAACCAGACACTTTGATCTAGAAATGCTACTCCAGTTTCCTTAAGTCACCCGCCTACTGGAAGGCATTTGTGACTTTTTTGATACTTTTTAAAAAGTTTCAGTGATAAATTTGGAATAAAGCAAATTACCATAGAAAACCACGCCCACTTTGTCCCCCACTTTTCACAACTGGCATAAAAATTAAAAATAAATTTAACCTTTTTGGCAAAAGTAATTCCAAAATGTTGTTCATTTTGATGTAAAACTTGATTTAAATAATATTCATAAATTAAAAAATATAAAATAATAATTAAAAACACATTCCCCTTAAGGCCTCAAGCACACGACTGTATGCGATTTTGCAAATCGTGGATACACAATACACGGACACCGGCCGTGTGCATCCTGCATTTTCCCCTTCGACAGGTCCTGCATGCCTATTCTTGTTCACAAAATAGGCAAGAATGGGACATGTGTTTTTTTTTGTTTTTTTTTGTGGGGCTGTTGAATGCTCATACCATGTGCTGTGCACATCTTTTGCAGCCCCATTAAAATGATTGGGTCCACATCTGATCCACAAAAAAAATGCAGATTGGATGCGGACCCAAAATATGGTCATGTGTATGATGCCTAAGGTTGGACAAAGTTTCACCATAGGTTTATTCATAGTGCATAAATCTTGGAAGGTAGGTAACCCATGTAGCAGCTCTTCCCTAAGCCTGTAACACTTCAATCAGTGACACATGACCTAATTGCCCATTGTATGTATTGTAGTTTTAAGGAAGTAGAACAATTTCCCATTCAGTTACGTCCATATAGAAGATATAATAGTGACCATGTTGGTTGTCACCCAAAGTTCCAAAAAATAGATGAAACCAAGAAAAGACTAAAACAACCTTTAGCAAGTTGTCTGAATGAAAAGTCCTATTAGGGCATGTGGATGATATAAACTGGTCTTCCCCTTTAAGCACTCCCTCCCGAGACACTCGTGTAATAAGGGCAGCTATTCATTGGAATGGCCGTCATATAATGCTACATTTCTCCATGGTGATCCATTCAGGGGAAATATCTAGCCAGATAATGAGCTGTTTTTAGGAGTGCCGATACCTGGATGCACGCACGGTAGAGTAGCCAATTATCATGGCAGCTGCAATCTGGAAGGGGTTGTCTTTGTTAAGACAACCCCTTTAATAGTGAGATATACCCTGATGTTGAAACTATCATACCATGTCATGCCAGTTGAACTAATAATGCATCTTAAAGCAAAGTGCAATTACTAACAATAATGAATTACCGGTAGCTGACATTTGCAGTGGCGTCGCCAGGGGGGGGCCAGAGGGGGCCACGGCCCCCCCAACATCATCCTGGGCCCCCCCATGTGCCCCCCCAACTAAAATGCGCCCCCCCGTCCCGTCCCGCTGCCAGCAGCATTCACTTGACTGATCCGAGTTCAGCTCAGCTCAGTCACAGTCTCTCTCTCACCTCACGCTGCTGGCAGCAGGGACGCAGGGAGCCGAAGCCTGAGGGAGGGACGGGGAGGAGCGTAATGTGATCTCAGAGTGGAAGCTGGCTTCTGCCAGCACCACCCCTCCCCGCCCACCAACCAATCACCGACCAGAGCTGAGGGGGCAAGGCAAGCACAGCACACCAGCAGCTCTCTGAATCGAGTCACACAAGTAAGTGCAGGGAGTCAGAATAGAAAGGAATCGAATGAGTCACAAGTTAAAAGAATCTAAAGATCCGACTTAGTTTGTGACTCATTCGATTCATTGAGTTAAAAGAGCAGTGAGTCAGAGCAGTGGCGTCGCCAGGGGGGGGCCAGAGGGGGCCACGGCCCCCCCAACATCATCCTGGGCCCCCCCATGTGCCCCCCCAACTAAAATGCGCCCCCCCGTCCCGTCCCGCTGCCAGCAGCATTCACTTGACTGATCCGAGTTCAGCTCAGCTCAGTCACAGTCTCTCTCTCACCTCACGCTGCTGGCAGCAGGGACGCAGGGAGCCGAAGCCTGAGGGAGGGACGGGGAGGAGCGTAATGTGATCTCAGAGTGGAAGCTGGCTTCTGCCAGCACCACCCCTCCCCGCCCACCAACCAATCACCGACCAGAGCTGAGGGGGCAAGGCAAGCACAGCACACCAGCAGCTCTCTGAATCGAGTCACACAAGTAAGTGCAGGGAGTCAGAATAGAAAGGAATCGAATGAGTCACAAGTTAAAAGAATCTAAAGATCCGACTTAGTTTGTGACTCATTCGATTCATTGAGTTAAAAGAGCAGTGAGTCAGAGGGGAGAACAGGTAAGGCTACTTTCACACTTGCGCTTGATCGGATCCGTTCTGAACGGATCCGATCATATTAATGAAGACGGAGGCTCCGTTCAGTACGGATCCGTCTGCATTAATAACTTAGAAAAAATTCTAAGTGTGAAAGCAGCCTGAGCGGATTCGTTCAGACTTTCAATGTAAAGTCAATGGGGGACGGATCCGCTTGAAGATTGAGCCATATGGTGACCTCTTCAAGCGGATCCGTTCCCATTGACTTACATTGTAAGTCTGAACGGATCCGCACGCCTCCGCACGGCCAGGCGGACACCCGAACGCTGCAAGCAGCGTTCAGCTGTCCGCCTGTCCGTGCGGAGGCGAGCGGAGCGGAGGCTGAACGCCGCCAGACTGATGCAGTCTGAGCGGATCCGCTCCATTCAGACTGCATCAGGGCTGGACGGAGGCGTTTGGGTCCGCTCGTGAGCCCCTTCAAACGGAGCTCACGAGCGGACCGACGAACGCTAGTGTGAAAGTAGCCTTACACTGAGGCTGCTTTTGTTGCAGCAGTGATAAGATTAAGGGACAGGAGAAGTGACAGATGACACAAGAGTTTAGATTACAGGTTGAATTAAATTAACCGTTTAGAATCAAATTGGCTTCTCAGGAGATATATATGTTAAAGCAGGCATCCTCAAACTGCGGCCGTCCAGCTGTTGAAAAACTACAACTTCCAGCATACCCGAACAGCCTACAGGTATCAGCCTACAGCCGGGCATTGTGGGAGTTGTAGTTTTACAACAGCTGGAGGGCCGCAGTTTGAGGATGCCTGTGTTAAAGGCATCTCATTCAGTAGCTATATAACTAAGGGCCCTTTCACACTTGCGTTGTCCGGATCCGGCGTGTACTCCACTTGCCGGAATTACACGCCGGATCCGGAAAAACGCAAGTGTACTGAAAGCATTTGAAGACGGATCCGTCTTCAAAATGCTTTCAGTGTTACTATGGCAGCCAGGACGCTATTAAAGTCCTGGTTGCCATAGTAGTAGTGAGGAGCGGGGGAGCAGTATACTTACAGTCCGCGCGGCTCCCGGAGCGCTCCAGAATGACGTCAGAGCGCCCCATGCGCATGGATGATGTGTACATGCGATCACGTCATCCATGCGCCTGGGGCGCCCTGATGTCACTCTGGAGCGCCCCGGGAGCCGCACGGACGGTAAGTATGCCGCTCCCCGCTGCACTTTACCATGGCTGCCAGGACTTTAGCGTCCCGGCATCCATGGTAACCATTCATAAAAAGCTAAACGTCGTATCCGGCAATGCGCCGAAACGACGTTTAGCTTAAGGCGGGATCCGGATCAATGCCTTTCAATGGGCATTAATTCCGGATCCGGCCTTGCGGCAAGTCTTCAGGATTTTTGGCCGGAGCAAAAAGCGCAGCATGCTGCGGTATTTTCTCCAGCCAAAAAACGTTCCGGTCCGGAACTGAAGACATCCTGATGCATCCTGAACGGATTTCTCTCCATTCAGAATGCATTAGGATAAAACTGATCAGGATTCTTCCGGCATAGAGCCCCGACGACGGAACTCTATGCCGGATCCGGACAACGCAAGTGTGAAAGGGGCCTAAGGGTGGGTTCACATCACCTTTATGGATTGTACTGTCAGTGTCAGACTGTTGTCACTGTGGGTAACAATGCACAACAGACAACAATTCACATTGCACACCACAGTGACAGCTTCTGACTCCTGACTCCTCCTGTCCGGCGTCAGCCTCAGCTTCCCTTTACTATAATAAATCACTCAATACTAGTAATCAGAGTTCAGAGAGAGCTGAAGAAGACGAGCCGACTGCACTGAGTCAGCAGCGCAGCAAGTAGTGAGTGAATCGAATGTATCAAGCATCTGCGCATGCGCACCGGCACCTAGAGTCTTCGGTTCACTTGCGAGTCAGCTCAGCAGTCTGACTCACCAAGTGAACCGAATATCCGATTCATGAATTGGTTCATTTGAATGAGCTGATTCAAATGAACCGATTCACCTAAAAGATCCAAACTTCCCATCACTAAGCGGCGGTGCAGGGGAGGGAGAGGCGTGTCCCTTCCCCTTGCTCTGATAGGCTGCAGGCACTAGACCGGCAGCCTATCAGAGGCCGGCACAGGCGCGCGATGACGTCATCGCGCCGCCTGAGCCATACAGCGTGGGACACAGGCCAGAAGAGGCCTGCATCGCATCGCTGACACTGAGGTAAGTATAATTTTTTTTTTTTTTTTTTACAATAGTGATACTTGGGGGGGGGGGGGGACTTACCTAATAATGGCACATGATGGGGGGGCTTACTTAATGATGGCACATTGGGGGGGACTTACTTAATAATGGCTCATGAAGGGGGGGTACTTACTTAATAATGGCACATGAAGGGGGGGGGTACTTACTTAATAATGGCACATGAAGGGGGGGTACTTACTTAATAATGGCACATGATGGGGGGGCCTTAATACTGGCACATGATGGGGGGGCTTAATACTGGCACATGATGGGGGGGACCTAATACTGGCACATGATGGGGGGACCTAATACTGGCACATGATGGGGGGCTTATTACTGGCACATGATGGGGGGCTTATTACTGGCACGTAATGTGGGTCTTATTACTGGCACGTGGAGTCATCTACTGGGGCACTAAGAAGGGGTAATTTATACTTGCAAAATTATGGGGGACATTGAGGGCATCTACTGGGGCATTTTATACTGGTACATTATGGGGGCACTAGGAGGAAGGGGGAGAGGAGCACTATGGGGCATTTACTGGGGGCACGATATAGGGGTATTTTATACTGGCACATTATGGGGGACATTAGCTCAACTGGGGGCATAAGGGGGTATTTTTTGCATTGTCACATTATAAGGAGAATTATTACTACTGGGGGGCATTATGGTGGGCTTTATTACTCCCACATGGTATGACCCCCTAAGTAGCAGCACCAGCCTCTTCCTGCTCTGCTATTCCTCTGCCTCTTCTCCAAATCCTTATTATGAAATCTTTCTCATTAGGATAAAACACAACATCAGCTCCGCCGAGCCCCCGGCCAAAGTGTGGAAGTGGCGTCCGAGATCCCCAAGGGCCAAGCCAAGTAACTGTAAGTCTTCATGTCAAATATGTTTGTTATACACATATAGCCTACACTGTGCCCCACAATATACAGTATACCGCCACGCTGTGCCCAACAATATATAGTATACCGGTACACTGTGCAGTCTGTTCTATAAGCACCCTTGTTCTGTGGCGGTGGACAGAAAATAATCTGGAAGTGCCCCTCCCGAGACCAGGCTCTGGATCCGCCACTGGACCGCTCACAGGAGTGTACATTTCTTCTAAACTGTAATCCGTATCCTCTGACCTGCAGAAATCAGCACTCGCTCGATAAGAACTAACAGGCAGTACCTGTAGGCTGTAGCCTGGCCCTGTTTCCGAAGCTAGCCGAGTGGTGTAAGGTTAAGGTACTAGTAGAGATGAGCGGCCGCTTAATCCTGATTTAAAGTTAAAGTTACTGCAGGATATGGATTACGGTTTAGAAATGTCAAATGTACACTCCTGTGAGTGGCGGGGAGGGGGATCTGTGGATGACACTGTTATAGGGAGGGGGATCTGTGGATGACACTGTTATAGGGAGGGGGATCTGTGGATGACACTGTCATGGGGTGGATCTGTGGATGACACATATAGCATAAGATGCTATACATTACACGGTATGTGGCATCCACAGATCCCCCCCATAGCAGTGTCATCCACAGACAGCTGGACTTTTCTTCCCTGTTGCGGTTTTAGGTATTGGGTAAAGTATCGCAGCATTTCTGGAGCGAACCACATTGTAAATTTAATGTGGGGAGCCATGATGTCATGGCACCTAAGTTGGCATAATTAACAGTTTATTAAATGGGATGTACTTACCTGCTTTAGGAATGGGTTAACCCAGTTGCTGTGGGTGCTCGTGAGATCTTGAGAAGTTTTGATTGGAGAATTCTTTAACTGATGATTTCCTGAACCTATAAAAGAACAGAAAATAACGATTTGTGCGCATTCGCGTAAGTATATCTGAAGATCCCGCCCTCCCTTCCCTTAATTATTTTGTCGCTTTGCTTATTGACGGGGGGTTAAGTCACTCGCTGAGTGGACTTTGTATTTATGGAGACTGGTTAAATTATTTATATGATTAATTGGTGGTTAAAAGTTCGAGTTATAACCAGTAAATATTTATTTGGTAAAGTAATAAGCATTGCGGCCTTTAAATAGCCAACTATTAAATAAAGTTATTGGTTTAATTCTACATGTGTAAGGATTCTTTATTTATTAGTTCAATAATGGGGCATATGGCATCATAAGTGTACTTGTGTAAATGTATCGTTGTTATAGCTGCCCCCCCTACTTTTGTCCTGGCCCCCAGTGTGCCCCCCCAAAATTTGAAAGCTAGAGACGCCACTGGACATTTGTGCTGGAATAAGAGAAAATAACAGTACATTGTTCATATAAGCTAACATACTTGACAGCGATAAGCCAAAGTTCTCACCGTACAAACTTTTTATATTTAACTTACGTAACTTTACATTTATGGAGTGAATTGTGAGCAATGTCAACTTTAATGTTTTCCTAGGAAATGAAATGTTACCACGATGCACGTATATATAGACATGCATTGCCAAGAACCAGGCTCATTTGTTTTGGCAAAGAAGGCGATACGTTTTGTTTAAAGCCTGTAAGTGTTGGAAATATTACAATGTGTTTATTGTGCTGAACAATTTTAAAGGATCTAGAATTTTTGTTTTATGACTTTTTGAAGTTTACTTTTCATGACTTACATTAGCTAAATAGTCAATCTGTTCTATTTAATGGTATATTAGGCTTTTTCAAACTCAATTTACCATCTTAGGCTACTTTCACACTATCGTTCTGCTGTCCGCTCGTGAGCTCCGTTTGAAGGGGCTCACGAGCGGAGCAGAACGCTTCCGTCCAGCCCTGATGCAGTCTGAATGGATGCGGATCCGCTCAGACTGCATCAGTCTGGCGGCGTTCAGCCTCCGCTCCGCTCGCCTCCGCACGGCCAGGCGGACAGCTGAACGCTGCTTGCAGCGTTCAGCTGTCCGCCTGGCCGTGCGGAGGCGTGCGGATCCGTCCAGACTTACAATGTAAGTCAATGGGAACGGATCCGCTTGAAGATGACACCATATGGCTCAATCTTCAAGCGAATCCGTCCCCCATTGACTTTACATTGAAAGTCTGGACGGATCCGCTCAGGCTACTTTCGCACTTAGAAATTTTTCTAAGTTATTAATGCAGACGGATCCGTACTGAACGGAGCCTCCGTCTGCATTAATATGATCGGATCCGTTCAGAACGGATCCGATCAAGCGCAAGTGTGAAAGTAGCCTTAGTAGTTCCCTACTGCTAAAATCTTGTTGAAAATAATGGAGTAAATATAATGGCAGCTTCTACTGACAGATATTTTTTTAACTTTTGATGCCAATATAACATTTTTCCATCGTTACATCTTTAGAAGTATTTGCTTGCTTTGTTTTATTTGTATTATATTAGTGACTGTATGAATGATATATTGATATTTTTATAGTGAACATTCCATACATAATGTCACGGTCAAATTGATGTTTGACCGTGATGCTGTTGCGTGCAAACTGGTTGCCGGGGGCAACGAGTAGTTTGCTGTTTGCACGCACACTTTCCTTTTTTTGGTGTTTTCCCCGTTTTGGTTGTCATGGGGTTCATTTTGGTGTGTCTGCTTGGTGTAGTGGGTGTGACCTCAGGTCTCTTTATATCTTGGTGTGTTGGAGCCTGTGGTCAGTCTTATATTGTTGTCTGCCTGTGTAGGAGCTCTGCTCCCTGGCGGTATGTCTTTGTGTCTGTGTGAGTCACCCTTATTTATTATATTGTTTCCTTGCCCTGGCTGTGTGTCCCCTCCGGTGTGTCTCTGTTTTCCTCCCCCACCTGGTGTATGTTGTATTGGTGTGGTTGGTGTATGAAGGTTTTCTGGTGGTGTCTTGGCTCCTGGGCATGCTTTCCCGGAGGGGTTTAAGTGAAGACAAGACTGTGGGTTTACAAGCCTGGAGCCGCATTCCATCTTGGCTACGGCAGGTAAGTGTGGATAGCATAGTTATGTTGCTGTGTAACTTACCTGACGTACTGTTTATCCCATGGTCTTGCTTCCTGTCTGCCACTGGGCCTCTGGAGACACCTTTTCATCCGTGGTATAGGATAAATGGGTGGTCTCTGCCCTGTCATTAGGGCTAGGGCATTGCAGGGATAGTAGGGTCTTAGGTTCGTGAGCATGAGCCCCCTTACCATCTGAGGTGGCTCATGCGCTAGGAGTCCAGGGAGAGCTCAGGGTTACTTTAGGTGGTGACCAGCTCCCTGTGCCCTGCTATCTGGTGTTGCAGCCACTGCCATTGCACGGTGGGGGGTTTCCCCCGCTCCCTGTCATGACACATAATTTCTGTAAGAAAATTACTGTTTGAGAAACTGGAGATCCGTTTTTATTTCAGAAAGATCGCGCTTGATCCATTGCAGATATTTCTTTTAATTATAAAATATTATCCACTGAGGATGCTTGTCAGCAGAATTAGAGCTGCTCATATCAGTTATAGTCATAGAAATTCTTCAATATTGGCTACTACAACAGCATAATATGTATGGATGCTACTTTGCATGTGAAGACTGGTGATGATCTGGTCTATTGTCTAATCATTGCATTTTTCAGGTCCTGGCCTTTTCTAGCCTATTTCTTTTGAGTACCTCTTAAATATCGAAATAGTTACATAGCAGGTAAAATTGGAAAAAAAGATGCAGGTCAATCAAGCGCAAACTAAAATCCTACAGTGTTGCTCCTGAGGAAGGTAAAAAAAAACTATGAGGTAAGGTGACAAATGCGTCATGTTACAAAGATCTCTTACTGTACATTCCTATATTTGTACAGTGTAATTAGATATCCAGTCCCAGCCAGTAGAGGGCCACGATCTCTGAGGAAAAGTTATCATATTTAGAGATGAGTGAAGTTTAGAAAAATTCACAAACTTTGAGAAGAAATTTGAAAAATTACTAATTAATTTGTCACAAATCGCTATGTTAAAACCCAATTCAGCCTATCAATTATTAGGACCATTTTTAACGGCCACTTAGACAGTAGTGCACCCGTCTAACGGCCATTAAAAACGGAAATACGTTAGTGCACTATGACGTCACAGTGCACTCCCAGAGTGATCACGTGTAGTGTTCATTTAGCACCAAAGTGCTCTGGTGCTCGAGTAGAACACTTTGGGATGCTCAGGTGATCTACAGAGCACCAGAGCACAATGGAAGTCAATGGGAGAACCAGAGCATTAAACCAGGCACCCCCTGCTCTGAAGAGGGGAGGGTGTCTGGCTCACAGGAAAAGGTCAGAAATTTATGGAAACACCACTGAAATGGTTCGGGAACAGCATGGGGAGGATGTCTGGATGCATCTCGGACTCCCAGGTCACTGCTGGGAACAATGTTGTCCGAGTAATATGCCACTTTTACAGACTGAAAATAATATGCACAAAACCAAAGATAAAATCGATTTTAGAGGAAAAATTGTTAGGAAACATTATTTCCTGTAATATTTACATGTATATAAAGTGCAAGTGCTGCCAAAAATTACAAGGAAAAGGCACTCCGATACAACCTGTATATCACATAAAGGAGGGCCTCATTCACACTGTGGTACAATTGTTCAGGTAGTGGGACTCAGGTAGTGGGAACTGCTTTGTGTTCCCCTCGTCTCCCCTCTTCGGTTGCCCAAGGAACTAGGTACTCTGCCACCAGCGTTGTCAGCTGGAAATCTTTGGAGCAATTTTTCCACAAGGACCTTCTGTTATTGCACCATTTTGCTAGTCCTCTCCACCACAGGAATGAGAGATGAGAAGTTCTCATTGTAGCGGGGGTCAAGAAGGGTGAAAAAACAGTAATCGGTGTTGGCCAAAATGCGTATAACGCGAGGGTCACGGGAATGGCAGAATAACATAAAGTCAGCCATGTGTGCCAGAGTCCCAACAGACAAGACTTTGCTGTCCTCATCAGGAGGATGACTCTCAATCTCCTCATACTCTTCCTCCTCTTTGACCCATCCACGCTGAACAGATGGAATAAACCTGCTATGGGTACTACCTTCTGCAGCGGAGGCAACTGTCTCCTGATCCTCCTCTTCCTCCTCATCATCATCCAATTCGCGCTGAGAAGACGAACTGAGAGTGGTCTGGCTGTCACCCTGTGTACTGTCTTCCCCCATTTCCACCTCTTCCACATGCAAAGCGTCCGCCTTCATTGTAAGCAGAGAGTATTTCAGTAGACACAGAAGTGGGATGGTCACGCTGATAATAGCAGCATCGCCGCTCACCATCTGTGTTGATTCCTCAAAGTTGCGTAAAACTTCACAGAGGTCAGACATCTATGCCCACTCCTCGCTTGTGAAGAGCGGAAGCTGACTGGAAAGGTGACGACCATGTTGCAGCTGGTATTCCACTACTGCCCTCTGCTGCTCACAAAGCCTGGCCAAAATGTGGAACGTGGAGTTCCAGTGCATGCTCACGTTGCACAACAGTCAGTGAGCTGACAATTGCAAGCGCTGCTGCAGCATTGCCAGACCAGCGGCAGCTGTAGATGACTATCGGAAATGGGCACACATGCGGCGCACCTTCACCAGTAGTTTAGGCAAATTGGGGTAGTCTTTGAGAAATCGCTGAACCACTAAGTTGAACAAGAGAACTAGGCATGGTATTTTGGTAATTTGGAAAGGTGTGCATTTAGTGCTATGGCCTGTGGGTGTGTGGCTGGGTATTTGCGCTTTCATTCAAAGGCCTGGGGTATGGACATCTGTACGCTGCGCTGAGACACAGACGTGGATGTGCTAGCTGATGGTGCTTACGAAGGTTGTGGTGCAGGGCGGGAGGAATCCAGGCCTGCGTCTTGGACAGGGGATTGGCCAGCACGTAATACAGGGGAAGAGGAGGCAGTGGTGTGACCCGCAGACACTGATTGTGGACCCAGGCGTTTGGCCCACCAATTAGGGTGCTTTGATGCATGTGGCGGATCGTGCAGGTGGTGGTGAGGTTGATAGTGTTCACGCCCCTGCTCATTTTGGTATGGCACAGGTGGCAAATGACAATTCTTTTATCGTCCCCACTTTCCTCAAAAAAGCGTTAGACTGCGGAACACCTACCCCGTGGCAAGGGAGATTGCTGCAAGGGGGTGCTCCGGGGAACAGTTGCAGGCCTGTTTGGTTTGGCCTGCCTTTTCTCTTTTGCCACCCCACTGCCTCTTCCAGCCTGTTGCGGTGCTGCGGATCCCTTCCCCTCTGTACTGCTGTCCTCGCTCGGCTTGCCACCTTCCCAGTGGGTCAGTGATTTCATTGTCCATCACCTCCTCTTCCACTTCCTCACTCTGCTCATCCTCCTGACCTGTTGACCTAACAAGAACCTCAATTATTGACAACTGTGTCTCATCCTTATCATCAACCTCTTGAGACACTAATTGCTGTTGACTTATTGGCAACTGTGTCACATCATCATCATCCACCTCATGAAACACTAATTCCCATTTCCCACCATCATCTTCTTCTTACTGTGGATGCTCAAGAGTTTGGGAATCAGTGCACAAGATCTCCTCATGTCCCTCTTCAAGCGGGCTTGGCAAAAGGCCCAAATCAAGGAATGGCGATGAAAAGAGCTCCTCGGAATATCCGAGTGTGGGATCACTTGTTTGCCAAGACTCTCCATGGTGGAAGGAAGGAGGATAAGGGTAAGGATTCTGTTGACCAGACTCTTGGCTACTGAGACTGGACTTCTGGTTTTGTTAGTGTATGCGCAAATAAATTACACTGAATGTCACAGATATTTAGGATGTGCAAATGTTATACAGAAGATGTAGCGCAGGTAATGTTGCTGTCACCTGCGGCTATGAAAAAATTAGACTGAAGAGGACAGATATTTAGGATGCGCAAACGTTATACAGGAGATGTAGCAAAGGTAATGTCGCTGTCAACAGCGGCTAGGAAAAAATTACACTGAATGTCACAGATATTTAGGATGCGCAAACGTTATAGAGGAGATGTAGCGCAGGTAATGTCGCTGTCAGCAGCGGCTAAGTAAAAATTACACTGAATTGCGCTGAATGTCACAAATATTTAAGATGTGCAAATGTAAAACAACAGATGTAGCAGAGGTTGTGTCACTGTCAGCAGCGGCCAAACAATTACACGCAATTTAGCTCAGGTTGCGCTAATAATATATATTTCAGCCAGATAAAACAATAGTCCTTAAAAGGACTTTTGGGTCTCTAACACCTTTCAACACTAAACCTTGCCTAAAAAAACACTACATTATCTGTCCCTTCTGCTGTAGCTCGCCCTGACTAAGGGCTCATGCACACAAACGTATTTTCTTTCTGCTTCCGTTCCGTTTTATTTTTTTTGCGGACCGAATACAGAACCATTCGCTTCAATGGGCCTGTAGAAAATACAGAAGTTACTCCGTGTGCATTTCATTTCCGTTTGTCCGCATGGCCGTTCCGCAAAAAAGTAGTGCATGTCCTATTATTGTCCGCAAATCAAGGTCCAAGGCCTCATTCAAGCCAATGGGTCTGCAAAAAATACGGAACGCACACGGAACACATCCGTATGTCATCCGTATTTTGCGGATCCATACTGTAGAAATGCTATGCCCAGGCCATATTGCTCATATGTTTGGTGATTAATAAGTTACTGTTTCTGTATACGATACGCAAAAAACTGATCAAATACGGAAACCATATACGTAACAGCCAACAAACATGTAGGAAGGAGACTCGAGCAACGCGCTCGAGCACACTCGGTGTTCGGACGAACATCGTGATGTGCCGAGCAATGCAATGCTCGAGTCAAAATGGTGTTCAGCCGAGCATGCTCGCCCAACACTAATCACGTGGTAACGATGATGTCACCACATGATCACGCATCATCACATTCAGCACTAGTCCTTTGGCAGGTCTTTTCCACTCAAGAGAGGAGCGGGCTCCCTATGAGCAAGTGTGTGAGGGTTTTTTTCTGGTCTTTTTAAGACAACTGTAGCCACCATTTTAGGGAAAAATGATTAGTTACCACGAAACTCAAGGAAATTCGGCTTTGTGGCGAATCAAATTTTTCCTAAACTTTGAATTAAATTCCACTTCAGATGCTTTGATTCGCTCCACACCATTCATATTAAAGGACAGAGAACTGTCATCATGTCAGTAAAAGACCTAATGGCTGTTTTATTATATATTATATATATTTTGAGTCAGGTTTCAATATCTTTGCAAACATTTTGCCATACTTACCTAATACCTTGTTCTAAGTTCTTATTTTCTATGTAGATGGAAAGCTAAATCAACCTTAATGGTGGTTTCCTGTTACCAGAAGTCAGTGCATTGTGGTAGCTCAAATGACAACTTGTAGATCTAAGACTTTAGAACACATGTATATTGTAAGGGATCACCGTTCTTTTAGGGGGTCGCAACCACATACTTCTTCAGGACACCAGGATTAAGGTCCAAACAACGCTTTTATTTGGCACCAGCACAAACATAAATGATACAAATAAACACCTGCCCATCTAGGCACTTGCTAATACAAAATAACGTCCCTACCTCTCTGTAGAGCACAATTTCCACGTGCAAGTTGGTCTGGCTTTACTCAGCCAAATAGTCCACCCAGGGAAGTGATCAGGCGTCGCATAGCCTTGTGGCCCCTCAGTCCTCCTGACTGAGACCACGCAGAGCCTCGGCAAGTCTTTGCTTCCAAGTTACTCTCTTCCCCCTTTGACTGACAGACTGAGCGTGGATTTATGCCAGACTGAACTTCAGCTGCACAACTCAAAGCCTTTTCTCCGCTCTATAAGAATGGGAATTATTTTCCCAGCACACACTCCACTCTCAGGGTCTTACATTTCAACACCTCCCACTGCAAAGAGCCATAGTCTGTTGCAAAGGTCAGAGTCACGGTGGTATCTGTCTCTGAATTTCCCTTTATGAACTACAGGACCTCTGGGATAACACGGGACACTTGTTGGCGGTAATCTAAAGTGACCCACAGCGGGATTCCCCCAATCACCAACTCGCGGGATCTTTCATATCTTATGTCAGACCTCCATATCCATGAACCATCCATTGCACAGTCCTGCAGTAGGTAGTTCTGCACAGACCTCATAGTGACCACACCTAAAAAATAAAAAAAATATTTTTTCAACAGAACAGTCTTTTTAACCGGGTTTCTGGCCCTTTAATCTCCATACACTTTTACTTGCAGCACAGCAGAAAGTGTCCGGAATAGCATGAGCAGCACCTGCTCTTTCTGTCTGTCGTTGCCGTTGCTGGAATGGGGTGGACTGGGGAGGTCCCACTACCAAACCTACCTTCCCCAGTCCAATAAAATCCAGCCCATGATTTACTAAAGAAAATTTTCTTCAGCTGATATGTTCGCTGAAGCCAGCACCATCCTGGATCTTACTTATGTCACCCAGTTGAGGAACCTGGATGAGATATACACCCCTCCTGGGACTATTCTCATACATTTTATTGTTCACCTTACCACAATATCTACGGATGAAATGCATACCAAGAAAGAATCAATAGGATTTCTACTGTCATTTTGGGTATTTGTGGTGAAAAAAAAACTTTGAGAAAACCAGGTGTACCATGCGGCCATGGTGGCCAACATGGGGCACCCGGATGGGATAGGGTGAAGATGCAATTGAATGTTCTAACGCCTGGTGTAAATAGACCCGTGGCACTGGGCGAAAGACCAACAGCACTGGCACAAAATTTTCAGTCACGCAAATTAGGATTAATTTTGAGATGTGGAACTAATGTGAAAAATTGAAGATTTCACATAATCAAAAGACAATATACTTAACACATAGAAAACATAGACAGTATAATTAAATTACTCAGAGCTTGGTAATGTGATACATTCCAACATTCATATCTATCACATTTTACACATTAAAAATGTTTTGACAATGAAACTATTATTTAATTAGCTCGCCTCTGATTAAATATAGTGGTAAAATATGTGAACAAGCTGTGAGAAAACCACTAAATTGTAACTAGATTTTAGTATTTTATTTTGATACAGGATCTCTCTTTTCAGCTTCCTACCAGCGAACTGTGGAATTTGGTAAATCCTGGCAAACTATGACAAGCCTAAAGGGGTCACTCATCCTGGACAATCTGTATTCATTATGAGGTTGTCCTGCTGGTGGAACCCCCAGTAATAAGCTATTATCTAGGGTTAAACCGCCAGTAAGTGTTCAGTTTTTGTGAAAATGAAGCATTGCATATCGCCCCAGTCCTCCAAACACACTTTGTAGCCACTAGTCTCTCCGACTCTCAGCACCCCTTGTGATCAGTTGCTTGAAGGGGCTGTGAAACTTCTTTAGTGTTTTTATCGTTCTGCAGAGTATTCATCCTCAATGTGCCATATCTTTCATAGCAGCTGTTCTGAGTTTTGCAGCCTTGCTTGAGTCAATTGAATGGTGTAAAGATCTGCAGAGTTCATGCCCCTCCCACTAAGCTCCACCCATGCCAAGCCCATTGTATAGTTAAGCATTGCATAACAAAAGCAAAAACTTACATATTTTTTTCCAAAAAGGACTTGCACAAAAAATGCTACTTTTGTATGCCAGTTCTGGACTAACAACCTTACTAAATCCCTCTCCTCCCCTGTTTAACTTGGTCTAACTTTAGTTTTTTGCTGGGCTTGTATCATTTTTCCACTGTTTTGTTCATAATACATATGTTTTTCAATTATTTTTACTCATTTTTAGTTTTATTAGAGGTAAAAGGTGCACATTTTTTTAAAAAATATTCAATTTAGAGTTCTTTATTCTTTCATTTAAATTGACACAAAAATATTTGCTTGTGTTTTTGTGTATGTACTGTATAATGTGTATATTCTCAGGGGAACAGGGTGTCAAGAAGACAGTTAGCATGGATGTCTCTTATTTGTATTTATTTTTTAACAAAATCTTGATTGTGTGTATATTCTTAACATTATATGTTTCCAATTACTCATTTTTTTTTATGACAGTTGTTCACTGTAACATCCATCTATATCCATCCACAGAACGCAGCTATAATTGAGCATTCGCCTCAGCACTGGGGACAAGGGAACTGCTGGTTCCCAGTCCCACCATTCAGCGCTTTGTTGTCGCACAGGTGGCGTGACCACTTCACAACAAAGTGTCTGCGACATTCTACAGAAGAGGCCAGAAATACCTGACCAGAGGATGTTGTGGAACTGGGAAAAGGTAAGTATTATGCAGTGTGTGCACTGCATACATGGGGGCACAGAGTATGAGGCACAGTATGGGAGCGCAGAGCATGAAGCACAGTATGGGAGAACAGAGCATGAGGCACAGTGGCTGGGCATGAGGCACAGTATGGGGGCACAGAGTATGAGGTAGAGTCTGGAGGCATAGAACATCAGGCACTGTATAAAGGGGCACAAAGCAAGAGGCACAGTATGGGGGGCACAGATTATGAGGTACAGTATGGGAGCACAGAGCATGACACAGAATGGGTGTGCAGAGCATGAAGAACAGTATGGAAGAACAGAGCATAAGGTACAGTATGAGGGCACAGAGCACAAGGCACAGAGCATGAGGCACAGTATGGGGGTACAGAGTATGAGGTGCAGCCTGGGGCACAGAACATGAGTTACTGTATAAAGGGGCACAGAGCAAGAGGCGCTATATAAAAAAAAAAAAAGGAACAGAATATGAGACAGTATATACAGGGGGCACAGAGGATGTGGCACTATCTATAGAGGTACTTCATTAGAGGTATTGAGTGTGGCATTTCAGGGGGTATAGTATGTGACATGACTGTATTCAGGGGCACCATGTATGTTCTTGTTATATTCAGAGCACAAGTTTCTGTTAGTATGTAGGGTGCAAATGTGTTGTTAAACGAGAAGCTGAAGACATATGGCCGGCAAACTCTACAGACACCTGGAGAAGTCATCAAGGTAGTCTGAACCGGATGGTGAATAACAGCACCCATAAGTCACTAAGTTTAAATGTTTATTTTGCCATTGACTTTATCTGATTAGTGTAGTAGCCTCTAGTATAGTCTACAGAACAATGATGGGTGGTAGCATTCTCTTTTTTTAAGCAACTCCTAGGATACCTTTACAACTATTCAGGACATACTGGGAGCTGTAGTTTCACACTGTAGAAACGTATATGGCAGGGGCTAACCCGATAATGGAAATGGTATCTGTACTGATCTGTTTTTGAACATGTGCTGTATATATGTAATGAGCTTGGTTCTGGTGCTGTATCCATGTAATGAGCTTGGTTCTGGTGCTGTATCCATGTAATGAGCTTGGTTCTGGTGCTGTATTCATGTAATGAGCTTGGTTCTGGTGCTGTATCCATGTAATGAGCTTGGTTCTGGTGCTGTATCCATGTAATGAGCTTAATTCTGGTGCTGTATCTATCTATATAATGAGCTTCGTTCTGGTGCTGTATCTATGTAATGAGCTTGGTTGTGGTGCTGTATCTACAGTGGGATGCGAAAGTTTGGGCAACCTTGTTAATGGTCATGATTTTCCTGTATAAATCATTGGTTGTTACGATAAAAAATGTCAGTTAGATATATCATATAGGAGACACACACAGTGATATTTGAGAAGTGAAATGAAGTTTATTGGATTTACAGAAAGTGTGCTATAATTGTTTAAACAAAATTAGGCAGGTGCATAAATTTGGGCACCACAAAAAAGAAATGAAATCAATATTTTGTAGATCCTCCTTTTGCAGAAATTACAGCCTCTAAACGCTTCCTGTAGGTTCCAATGAGAGTCTGGATTCTGGTTGAAGGTATTCTGGACCATTCCTCTTTACAGAACATCTTTAGTTCATTCAGGTTTGATGGCTTCCGAGCATGGACAGCTCTCTTTAGGTCACACCACAGATTTTTAATTATATTCAGGTCTGGGGACTGAGATGGCCATTCCAGAACGTTGTACTTGTTCCTCTGCATAAATGCCTTAGTGGATTTTGAGCAGTGTTTAGGGTCGTTGTCTTGTTGAAAGATCCAGCCCCGGCGCAGCTTCAGCTTTGTCACTGATTCCTGGACATTGGTCTCCAGAATCTGCTGATACTGAGTGGAATCCATGCGTCCCTCAACTTTGACAAGATTCCCAGTCCCTGCACTGGCCACACAGCCCCACAGCCCCACAGCATGATGGAACCACCACCACATTTTACTGTAGGTAGCAGGTGTTTTTCTTGGAATGCTGTGTTCTTTTTCCTCCATGCATAACGCCCCTTGTTATGGCCAAATAACTCAATTTTAGTTTCATCAGTCCATAGCACCTTATTCCAAAATGAAGCTGGCTTGTCCAAATGTGCTTTAGCCCACCTCAAGCGGCACTTTTTGTGCTGTGGGCGGAGAAAAGGCTTCCTTTGCATCACTCTCGCATACAGCATCTCCTTGTGTAAAGTGCGCCGAATGGTTGACCGATGCACAGTGACTCCATCTGCAGCAAGATGATGTTGTAGGTCTTTGGTGCTGGTCTGTGGGTTGACTCTGACTGTTCTCACCATTCGTCGCTTCTGTCTATCCGAGATTTTTCTTGGTCTGACACTTCGAGCCTTAACTTGAACTGAGTCTGTGGTCTTCCATTTCCTCAATATGTTCCTAACTATGGAAACAGACAGCTGAAATCTCTGAGACAGCTTTCTGTATCCTTCCCCTAAACCATGATGGTGAACAATCTTTGTCTTCAGGTCATTTGAGAGTTCTTTTGAGACCCCCATGTTGCTACTATTCAGAGAAAATTAAAAGAGGAGGGAAACTTACAATTGACCCCCTTAAATACTCTTTCTCATAATTGGATTCACCTGTGTATGTAGGTCGGGGGTCACTGAGCTTACCAAGCCAATTTGAGTTCCAATAATTAGTTCTAAAGGTTTTGGAATCAATAAAATAACAACAGTGCCCAAATTTTATGCACCTGCCTAATTTTCTTTAAACAATTATAGCACGCTTTCTGTAAATCCAATAAACTTCATTTCACTTCTCAAATATCACTGTGTGTGTCTCCTATATGATATATTTAACTGACATTTTTTATCGTAACAACCAACGATTTATACAGGAAAATCATGACCATTAACAAGGTTGCCCAAACTTTCGCATCCCACTGTATGTCATGAGCTTGGTTGTGGTGTTTTATATTTAAAATGAGCTTGGTTCAGGTGCTGTACATACAGTATGCAATGAGCTGGTAAGGCACCACTACTGCTGTATATTAAAAAGCACACTGCATATGCACTGTATCCTCTCCATTTAGTGCTGTGGCACTTCAGAACATAGCTGAGCATATGTGGCTGCACATGTGCGGCATGCTCTACATTTACTCTGGGATACCCGTTCTTGAGAAAGGCCCAGAGGTGGTCCTGTATCTATCCTATTGATATGTTATGAATGTCTCGGATGGACACACCCCTTTAAGCATTAGTTATGCATTCATTTCTCCATAAAATTAAGTTATATTTTAAATGCTAATTAAGTGCATTTAATTTCCCATAAAAGTTGAGGAGGTTTGTGTTTGTATGTGTGTGACAGGGGAAACCAAAAAACACTTGTCACCCAGGGCGCCATGTAACCTAAGGGTGGCCCTGGGCATACTACTGTCAAAAAAAAAAAAAAAATTCAATGAATATCAATCTTAGGCCTCATGCACACGGCCATTGTTTCGGTCCACATCCGAGCCGCCATTTTGGCGGTTCGGATGCGGCCCCATTCACTTAATTGGGGCCGCAAAACATGCGGACAATATCACTATTTTTCTTTTGATGTACATTATAGGGTGGTTCTTGTCACCTCATTTGGGACACAAAGTCTGTTTGTTATTTTTGGCAACTTATAGCAGTGCAGGTTTATAATTAAGGCCAACATTCCATACTGCTGGAATATATCCCCGTGTCAGGGCTATCCTAGGGTTATTAGGAGGCACGAGACACAGGATCGCCCCTATCGGGGGGGCTATTCCATTTGTAGGCAGGGCGGCAGAGATAGGGACATCAATAGGGACACTGCCCTACACCCTATACTATTGGTATGTCTACTATACCTACCTACAACCATATGAGATCAGAATATAACTTTTCTTTATTTTTTTGCTTTATTTGTTCTTTATTGTATATTATGGGTGAATTGGTTTATTATTAATGAATTAAAGGTTATGTTTTAGAATAGTGGTCTTTCAGTGAGCCATAGTGTGGAGGTGGCAGCAGCATCAGGAAGCCACAGAGTGGCAAGGTGATATAGTGTGGAGGTGGGTGGCAATTCTAATATCCGCTGAAGATGGTGGGTGAAGGAAGGAGCACTTGGCATCAGATGTGTGACATCAGGCAGGTGGCAGCATCAGAATAGTAGCTGAGGCAGGTAGCCAGAGGAAACAGGTCTCTTTTGTCAAAGTGCTAGTGTGGCACCACGGATGATCTAGTCTGATGCATCAGGAATTGGTGGGTGAAAATCCTGGCTCATCCACGCCTGATTCATCTTGACAAAGGTCAGTCTCTCCACATTTCGGGTGGACAGGCGAGTTCTTCTTGGGGTAACTATGGCCCCCGCCACACTAAACATCCGCTCTGATGCCACACTACTAGCCGGTCAGGACAGCTTTTCCAGGGCAAACTTGGCCAGTGGTGGCCGCAAATGCAGTTTTGCTGCCCAATAGTCCAGCGGATCTTCAATGACGTCTGGCAGGGTACACTCCAAGTATGCCACCACCTGCTGATTCAGGTTCTGCTCTACGTCTAGCTACTGATGAGTAGATTCTTCACTATGTGGGTCAAGAAAGCTGCTCATCAGCAACTCTAGACTCAGGCTGCTGCTGATGGAGCTGGTACTGCTCCTGCTACCCCACCCCTTTCCAGCAGCCATGGCAGTGGAATGTGAGCGCAGAGGGCCCCCCCAGTAAGACCTGCGGGAGGATAGACGATGGATGGCGCAGACAGGCAGCGGCCAACTGACTGCATAGGATGTCTCTATAGTAGTTCAGTTTGTCCTCCCTCTCAGGGGGTGTAAAAAAAGGCCCCAATTTAAAACCCGTTAGTGAGGGTCCAACAAAGCAGAGAGCCATAAGTCATTCCTCTGCCGAATGGTGACAATTCGGCTGTCACTACCCAAGCAAGTGAGCATGCATTGTGCCATGTGTGCAAGTGACTCGGAAGGACTCCCTGCCTCCATCTCCACTGCATACTGCCACGGTGTGTCTGAGTCCTCTGCCTTACCTTCCTCATTGCCCTGCGTCTCCTCTCCTGTCACCTGTGTAGAAAATCCACCCATTTCTCTACACATTGCTTGTGCTCCAATGTCCTCCTCCTCCTCCTCAAGTTCAGCCCCTACAGGGCTCATGTGGCCGTGAGATCTAGGCGCCATGTCTCCAGTCCCCTGACCAGCCAGATTTAGCAGCATCTGTTCCAGGACATGAAGCAGTGGAATGACATTGTTCATCCCGTAGTCAAAGGGCCTAAGCAAATGGCAGGTGTCACGCATGAGCTGCCACTGGCTGACATCAAAGTTACACAGGGGAGTACTCCTGTCCACTTGGATCCTCAGGAAATCGTTTATGGAATTTCTCTGTTCATACATATGGAGGGTGGAATTCCAATGGGTGGAAAAGTCGCATATCAGCCTATGTTGGGGGATGCCGTTCTGCCGCTGCAGCTCGAGGAGGGTGTGCTTTGCGGTGTACGAGTGCCTGAAGTGCATGAAAAGTTTCCTAGCCATTTTTAGGATGTCTTTCAGATGAAGGGAAAACTTCGGGAGCCGCTTGACAACCAGTTTAAACACGTGTGCCATGCAGGGCGCATGGCTCAGCCCTCCTTGACGCAGCGCCGACACAATGTTTTTCCCGTTATCAGTCACCATGGTTCCGATTTTCAGTTGTTGCACAGAAAGCTAGGATTCGATTTCTTGTTAAAGGACATGGATCAGTTCCTCCCCTGTTTGACTCTGTTAAAAACTGCCACAGCACCGAGTAGGTGATTTTACCCCCAACACTACGCACTGACTGACTGCTACCGCCACTGCCTCCGTGAACCCCTGCACTGCTACTTCCCGGGCAGGTAGGCTCCCGTGAAGCTGTTGCCTTATCCCGGGCACTTTTGGCTACTGACCTCCCACTGCACCGCTGAGCGGCAAATATATTTTATATTTTTCCGGTAATACATGTTACAAAAGGCTTTACAACAAATAACTGCACCGCTGAGCGGCAAATATATTTTATATTTTTCCGCTAATACACATCACAAAAGGCTTTACAACAAATAACTGCAATGTTGAGTGGAAAATATATTTTACTTTTGCCACTAATACACAACAAAACGGGCGGTAATTTTAGCACTTCACCACACAACGGCTAATAAGCCCTTTTTTTTCCTATTAATACATGCTAATAAATGCTTTAGAACATATAACTGCACGTCACAAGGGCAAATAAAATGTAGAAATATTGCCTTGTAATAAACCCTGTTAAGGCCTGCATCAATCAGAATTTGCACCCCATAAACAAGAATGGTTTGCTGGAATTACAGAGCTGTATAATGGCAATTTGGATCCCCAGTCAGTGCAGCAAGGTGTAATAGGATTGCTCCTATTACCCAGGCTGTAACCTCCCCTACTGAACCCGTTTCAACATAAAAGCTGTGGAATGATTCCTCCCTATCCTTTCCCTACACCTTGAATAATCTTTCCCTGGATTTGTAAATCGTTTTTTTAAGCACAAAGACGTTTTTTCTAACACTGTCCCTAGCGCCTGCTGACGTCTCTCCCTGCACTAAGTACACTGGTAAATGACAGAACCTAAGATGGCTGAAGCTCTTTATAGGGCTGTGACATCACAGGGTTGGCTGCTGATTTGCTGCATGTATGGCATTATGAGTGATCCGCCCTTCCCAGAGTTCCTTGCTCCATGTCCCCACACGTGCAGCAGCCATTTCAGAAACAAAATGTGATTCGTTATCACAAAGCGCGAGGAAATTCGGCTTCAGTGCAAAACAAATTTTTCCTGAAATTCGGATTGAATTCCACTTAGTCAACTTCGATTCCCTCATGTCTAGTTATTTGTATACACAATAAAGCGTTATTATATTTTATGGGTACTCTTTTGGGCTCGGTTCTTCTTTGTAGGTTGTCTGCAGTGTTTGAGCTGTTCCTTGGCTACCATAATAAATACGGTTAGTGCTCAAGCACAGTGTACTGTACACCTATGATTTAGGTGTTATTAGATCTTGGCCTGTTCATTTTTGTCTATTCCTACAAAATTGACCCTAGTATGATCAGTGTGTTTTAGGGATGAGTGCCTATATGGAAGCCACCCAGTGAGTCACCCCAGCCACACAACTAACCCTAATCCCTGTGAGAAAAGTGTATTACAAATATTTGTCATGGTCATGCCTAGTAACCAGTTTTATTTGTAGTATCCTCCATAACTTCTTTAAACATTTTATGTATATTTTTTACACTAAATGCTTGTATATTACTACAAAAGTAAAGCAAAGTGCAGTCTATTTTCAAAAGTATATAAAGGAAGATATGGGCGCAAGGAGGTAGCATTTGACATCTGGTTGAGGAACAACCTCACGCCTCTGGCCTGCAGGCTGGTGGAGTAAAGAGTAACAGGAGTTGACATATATGTTCTCCAGTGGGAATAGAACCTGCACTTTACACGTTATGAGAGCATCAAGCTTGACAGGCTGTGGGGAATCTTCAGCAAGGTCAGCTGCAGCTACATTTTGTCTGCATGCTTATTTTTATCAACCAGAATAATCTGGTTCTGACGTCTGGTTCAGATGGAATGGGCACTAAATAAGAAATAGTCGAAAAATGTGTCATGTGTGAAATTTAATAGTGATTGATAGTTTCCTTAAACAAGTTACAAATAGGTCTGTCTGAAGTGAACGTAACGTATTACAATGATGCCCCTGTATTAGATTACTTTCCGTAGAATTTTACACTCCGCTCTGAAGCTAGCACGATACAGTGACGTGAAATAAATAGTTATACATATAGTCAATCTGAATTAGACTCATAGACTCCTGCCATGAATTGGATGTGTAGCTCCAGGCTAAAGTCTATGTAGTAGATGTTCAAGATGGCATTTATAAAAAAAAGAAAAAGATTTAATAAGTTGTTGTTTCTGTTTGCCTTCAATATTTCTATTCATTTCATGTGTCAGATGTTCTTCTAGAATGTTAGATATTTTGTCAATTATTGATAATGATATTATATCATTAAGCAATTATTTTGACAATTGGGCATATTTATTAACTTTGTCTAAAACATAGACATTGTAAACTTAGAGGGTAATGTACGACATGCTTTGTGCCAGAAAAAAGGAGTGTTTTTGGCTTTGTAGGTAGAGTGCCTTTTGCGACAAATTTAAAAAGAATTTGCAACATTTTTATGGGGTTTGCAGCATGACCTGCATTCTTTATTTACAAAGTTGGCAGAGTTATATCTGTAGCCATATTTATTACTTGCATATGTATTACCTTTATCAAAGGGGCTCAGACTGGATGATAAATGTGGTGCAGGGATAGACACTTTTGGTTAGTTCACTTTGTAATAGGCTTTTTTTGACCAAATTATTGTGAAAATGGAGATATCTTAGTCATACCACTTTTTGCTAATTTATGCCCTTTTCCCACTAAGCCACACGCCAAACAATCCCCACCCCACCTGCCTGTCAAGCAATGTGCAATTAATTTTTCTTATTTTATGTCACATTTAAGATCCATTCACATTAGTAACTGAGGGCAAATGTGGTTTTCAATATATAATATATGAAAGAGGTTGTCCCACAATTAAATATTCAATTTCTCTGTTAGTTACTGTAATGCTGCAGAACTCCAAGCGACCAGGCAGAGATTTGAACAAACGTGGATTTATTGAAAACACAGCAGTAAAGTTCAAGCCAGAAATCATACAGAAATAACGTAGTCCGAATGATAACCTCGGTGGGAAAACGTCAGAGAAAAGCCAGATCAGGCAAAAGTTCATACAGAAGAGTCCATGAAACCAGGTACCTAAGGATGAGACAGTGAAGTATCCAAGGTCCGATCCGAGGCAATACACGGTGCAACTGTAGAGCAGAGACGAGGTTTCCAGAGGCATTCACTAGATGAAGACACACAGAGTTCATGCATGGCTCAAACTGAGCTCAAATCTGAACCAGCATACTCCCAGGTTGTAGAGACAACAGTGAGCATTGATAAGCCAGGGAGATCACCTTTTAACCTCTTCAGGACACAGGGCGTACAGGTACGCCCTTATGTCCTGGTACTTAAGGAAACAGGGCGTACCTGTACACCCTGTGTATTTCCAATCACCGCCGCGCAGCCGGTGCCTGCTCAAATCATTGAGCAGGCACATCGGCTAAATGTCCGGGGGGGGTCCTGTGACCCCCCCATGTCGACGATCGCCGCAAAAAGCAGGTCAATTCAGACCTGCGGTTTGCGGCTTTTATCTATTGTGGCGGCGGCAGGCTGTGCAGGGGACCCGATGGCATGGAAGGCAGCGCGATGCCTTCCTGAGGCATTTGCGCTGTCTTCCGGTGAAGAGCCTGTGAGATCCAGCCCCCTGGATCTCACAGGCCCCGGAATCAGTATGAATAATGCACAGTATTACTCATACAGCCAATGCATTCCAATACAGAAGTATTGGAATGCATTGTAAAGGATTAGACCCCCAAAAGTTTAAGTCCCAAAATGGGACCAAAAATTTTGTGAAAAAAAAAGTTTTCTCCCCCAAAAATTAAAAGTTTCAAGTAAAAATAAACAAAAAGGAAATTTTCCCCCAATAAAGTAAAAAAAAATTGGTAAAAAATAGGGTGCGGGGGGAAGTATACATATTAAGTGTCACCGCGTTCGTATCGACCGCCTCTATAAACATATCACATGACCTAACCCCTCAGATGAACACCGTAAAAAATAAAAAATAAAAACTGTTCTAAAGAAACCATTTTTTTGTCACCTTACATCACAAAAAGTACAATAGCAAGCGATCAAAAAGGCGCTTGCCATCCAAAATAGTACCAATCTAACCGTCATCTCATCCCGCAAAAAATGGAGACAATAAAACATCATTTTTTTTGTTTTAAAAAAGCTGTTATTGTGTAAAACTTACATAACTAAAAAAAAAGGATACATATTAGGTATCACCGTGTCTGTATCGACCGGCTCTATAAAAATATCACATGACTAGAGTTGAGCGAACACCTGGATGTTCGGGTTCGAGAAGTTCGGCCGAACATCCCGGAAATGTTCGGGTTCGGGATCCGAACCCGATCCGAACTTCGTCCCGAACCCGAACCCCATTGAAGTCAATGGGGACCCGAACTTTTCGGCACTAAAAAGGCTGTAAAACAGCCCAGGAAAGAGCTAGAGGGCTGCAAAAGGCAGCAACATGTAGGTAAATCCCCTGCAAACAAATGTGGATAGGGAAATGAATAAAAATAAAAATTAAATAAATAAAAATTAACCAATATCAATTGGAGAGAGGTCCCATAGCAGAGAATAATGTAATAAGGGGAGGAAAATCAGCCACCATTTTGTGTCTGTTCATTGCAGCAAGAGAAGGAAGCAATATACTACATATAGTATATGGAGATGCAATATACGTCTCCATATACTAGAATGTACTGTCGGATTTGAGAATTACTGTACGTTGAAATCGCGATGCGATTAATTTAACACGAAATAATCGCATGGCGATTTCAACTTAGCACTGCTATATTCCATAGTAGGCTAGAATTAACGAATATGGAACATAACAGTGCTTAAGTTGAAATCGCAATTCGATTATTATAACTTGAATTAATCGAATTGAGATTTCAACGTAATTCTCAAATCCGACAGTACACTCTAGTATATGGAGACGTTCCCATGGTGATGGGGACGCTCCATTAGTACTGCTATATTCCATATTCGGCGAATATGGAATATAGCAGTGCTAAGTTGAAATCGCCATGCGATTATTTCGTGTTAAATTAATCGCATCACGATTTCAACGTACAGTAATTCTCAAATCCGATTCTCAAATGTTGTCACAGGAAATGATGTTAAAAAAGGGTGTATTTTTGTTCTAGAGAGATGTTGAAAAAATCCGCATGCAAATCCGCACCAATTAATGCGGATTGACCGCACGGATTTGACTGTGAACACCTGCGGTTTCAGTGCGGATTCTCCGCACATGAATCCTGAACGTGTGCATGTAGCCTAACAGTCCATTGTCATAAATTTAGGTCCTGGCACCCAGGCAGAGGAGAGGGGTCCCATAACACAGAATCTGGCTTCATGTCAGCAGAGAATCAGTCTGCATGTCATAGTAGAGAATCAGGCTTCACGTCAGCCACCACTGCAACAGTCCATTGGCATATATTTAGGCCCAGCACCCAGGCAGAGGAGGGAGGTCCCGTAACAGAGAATCTGGCTTCATGTCAGCAGAGAATCAGTCTGCATGTCAAAGCAGAGAATGAGGCTTCACGTCAGCCACCACTGCAACAGTCCATTGGCATATATTTAGGCCCAGCACACACCCAGGCAGAGGAGAGAGGTCCCGTAACAGAGAATCTGTCTTCATGTCAGCAGAGAATTAGTCTGCATGTCATAGCAGAGAATGAGGCTTCACGTCAGCCACCACTGCAACAGTCCATTGGCATATATTTAGGCCCAGCACCCAGGCAGAGGAGGGAGGTCCCGTAACAGAGAATCTGGCTTCATGTCAGCAGAGAATCAGTCTGCATGTCATAGCAGAGAATGAGGCTTCACGTCAGCCACCACTGCATCAGTCCATTGGCATATATTTAGGCCCAGCACACACACAGGCAGAGGAGAGAGGTCCCTTAACAGAGAATCTGTCTTCATGTCAGCAGAGAATTAGTCTGCATGTCATAGCAGAGAATGAGGCTTCACGTCAGCCACCACTGCAACAGTCCATTGGCATATATTTAGGCCCAGCACACACACAGGCAGAGGAGAGAGGTCCCGTAACAGAGAATCTGGCTTCATGTCAGCAGAGAATCAGTCTGCATGTCATAGCAGAGAATGAGGCTTCACGTCAGCCACCACTGCAACAGTCCATTGGCATATATTTAGGCCCAGCACACACACAGGCAGAGGAGAGAGGTCCCGTAACAGAGAATCTGGCTTCATGTCAGCAGAGAATCAGTCTGCATGTCATAGCAGAGAATGAGGCTTCACGTCAGCCACCACTGCAACAGTCCATTGGCATATATTTAGGCCCAGCACACACACAGGCAGAGGAGAGAGGTCCCGTAACAGAGAATCTGTCTTCATGTCAGCAGAGAATTAGTCTGCATGTCATAGCAGAGAATGAGGCTTCACGTCAGCCACCACTGCAACAGTCCATTGGCATATATTTAGGCCCAGCACCCAGGCAGAGGAGGGAGGTCCCGTAACAGAGAATCTGGCTTCATGTCAGCAGAGAATCAGTCTGCATGTCAAAGCAGAGAATGAGGCTTCACGTCAGCCACCACTGCAACAGTCCATTTTCATAAATTTAGGCCCAGCACCCAGGCAGAGGAGAGAGGTCCCGTAACAGAGGATCTGGCTTCATGTCAGCAGAGAATTAGTCTGCATGTCATAGCAGAGAATGAGGCTTCACGTCAGCCACCACTGCAACAGTCCATTGGCATATATTTAGGCCCAGCACACACACAGGCAGAGGAGAGAGGTCCCGTAACAGAGAATCTGTCTTCATGTCAGCAGAGAATTAGTCTGCATGTCATAGCAGAGAATGAGGCTTCACGTCAGCCACCACTGCAACAGTCCATTGGCATATATTTAGGCCCAGCACACACACAGGCAGAGGAGAGAGGTCCCGTAACAGAGAATCTGGCTTCATGTCAGCAGAGAATCAGTCTGCATGTCATAGCAGAGAATGAGGCTTCACGTCAGCCACCACTGCAAGAGTCCATTTTCATAAATTTAGGCCCAGCACCCAGGCAGAGGAGAGAGGTCCCGTAACAGAGGATCTGGCTTCATGTCAGCAGAGAATCAGTCTGCATGTCATAGCAGAGAATCAGGCTTCACGTCAGCCACCACTGCAACAGTCCATTGTCATAAATTTAGGCCCAGCACCCAGGCAGAGGAGAGAGGTCCCGTAACAGACAATCTGGCTTCATGTCAGCAGAGAATTAGTCTGCATGTCATAGCAGAGAATCAGGCTTCATGTCAGCCACCACTGCAACAGTCCATTGGCATATATTTAGGCCTAGCACACAGGCAGAGGAGAGGTTCATTCAACTTTGGGTAGCCTCGCAATATAATGATAAAATGAAAATAAAAATAGGATTGAATGAGGAAGTGCCCTGGAGTCCAATAATATATGGTTATGGGGAGGTAGTTAATGTCTAATCTGGACAAGGGACGGACAGGTCCTGTGGGATCCATGCCTGGTTCATTTTTATGAACGTCAGCTTGTCCACATTGGCTGTAGACAGGCGGCTGCGTTTGTCTGTAATGACGCCCCCTGCCGTGCTGAATACACGTTCAGACAAAACGCTGGCTGCCGGGCAGGCCAGCACCTCCAAGGCATAAAAGGCTAGCTCTGGCCACGTGGACAATTTAGAGACCCAGAAGTTGAATGGGGCCGAACCATCAGTCAGTACGTGGAGGGGTGTGCACACGTACTGTTCCACCATGTTAGTGAAATGTTGCCTCCTGCTAACACGTTGCGTATCAGGTGGTGGTGCAGTTAGCTGTGGCGTGTTGACAAAAGTTTTCCACATCTCTGCCATGCTAACCCTGCCCTCAGAGGAGCTGGCCGTGACACAGCTGCCTTGGCGACCTCTTGCTCCTCCTCTGCCTTGGCCTTGGGCTTCCACTTGTTCCCCTGTGACATTTGGGAATGCTCTCAGTAGCGCGTCTACCAACGTGCGCTTGTACTCGCGCATCTTCCTATCACGCTCCAGTGCAGGAAGTAAGGTGGGCACATTGTCTTTGTAGCGTGGATCCAGCAGGGTGGCAACCCAGTAGTCCGCACAGGTTAAAATGTGGGCAACTCTGCTGTCGTTGCGCAGGCACTGCAGCATGTAGTCGCTCATGTGTGCCAGGCTGCCCAGGGGTAAGGACAAGCTGTCCTCTGTGGGAGGCGTATCGTCATCGTCCTGCCTTTCCCCCCAGCCACGCACCAGTGATGGACCCGAGCTGCGTTGGGTGCCACCCCGCTGTGACCATGCTTCATCCTCATCCTCCTCCACCTCCTCCTCATCCTCGTCCTCCTCGTCCTCCAGTAGTGGGCCCTGGCTGGCCACATTTGTACCTGGCCTCTGCTGTTGCCAAAAACCTCCCTCTGAGTCACTTCGAAGAGACTGGCCTGAAAGTGCTAAAAATGACCCCTCTTCCTCCTCCTCCTCCTCCTCCTCCTGGGCCACCTCCTCTTCCATCATCGCCCTAAGTGTTTTCTCAAGGAGACATAGAAGTGGTATTGTAACGCTGATAACGGTGTCATCGCCACTGGCCATGTTGGTGGAGTACTCGAAACAGCGCAACAGGGCACACAGGTCTCGCATGGAGGCCCAGTCATTGGTGGTGAAGTGGTGCTGTTCTGTAGTGCGACTGACCCGTGCGTGCTGCAGCTGAAACTCCACTATGGCCTGCTGCTGCTCGCACAGTCTGTCCAGCATGTGCAAGGTGGAGTTCCACCTGGTGGGCACGTCGCATATGAGGCGGTGAGCGGGAAGGCCGAAGTTACGCTGTAGCGCAGACAGGCGAGCAGCAGCAGGATGTGAACGCCGGAAGCGCGAACAGACGGCCCGCACTTTATGCAGCAGCTCTGACATGTCGGGGTAGTTGTGAATGAACTTCTGCACCACCAAATTCAGCACATGCGCCAAGCAAGGGATGTGCGTCAAATTGGCTAGTCCCAGAGCTGCAACGAGATTTCGCCCATTATCACACACCACCAGGCCGGGCTTGAGGCTCACCGGCAGCAACCACTCGTCGGTCTGTTGTTCAATACCCCGCCACAACTCCTGTGCGGTGTGGGGCCTGTCCCCCAAACATATGAGTTTCAGAATGGCCTGCTGACGTTTACCCCGGGCTGTGCTGAAGTTGGTGGTGAAGGTGTGTGGCTGACTGGATGAGCAGGTGGAAGAAGAGGAGGATGAAGCCGAGAAGGAGGAGGTGGCAACAGGAGGCAAAGAATGTTGCCCTGCGATCCTTGGCGGCGGAAGGACGTGCGCCAAACAGCTCTCCGCCTGGGGCCCAGCTGCCACTACATTTACCCAGTGTGCAGTTAGGGAGATATAGCGTCCCTGGCCGTGCTTACTGGTCCACGTATCTGTGGTTAGGTGGACCTTGCTACAGATGGCGTTGCGCAGTGCACACTTGATTTTATCGGATACTTGGTTGTGCAGGGAAGGCACGGCTCTCTTGGAGAAGTAGTGCCGGCTGGGAACAACATACTGTGGGACAGCAAGCGACATGAGCTGTTTGAAGCTGTCTGTGTCCACCAGCCTAAATGACAGCATTTCATAGGCCAGTAGTTTAGAAATGCTGGCATTCAGGGCCAGGGATCGAGGGTGGCTAGGTGGGAATTTACGCTTTCTATCAAATGTTTGTGAGATGGAGAGCTGAACGCTGGCGTGTGACATGGTTGAGACGCTTGGTGACGGAGGTGGTGGTGGTGGTGTTGGTGGTACATCCCCTGTTTGCTGGGCGGCAGGTGCCAACGTTCCTCCAGAGGCGGAGGAAGAGGCCGAGGCGGCAGCAGCAGAATAGGCCGAGGCGGCAGCAGCAGAAGAGGTAGCAGGGGGAGCCTGAGTGACTTCCTTGGTTTTAAGGTGTTTACTCCACTGCAGTTCATGCTTTGCATGCAGGTGCCTGGTCATGCAGGTTGTGCTCAGGTTCAGAACGTTAATGCCTCGCTTCAGGCTCTGATGGCACAGCGTGCAAACCACTCGGGTCTTGTCGTCAGCACATTGTTTGAAGAAGTGCCATGCCAGGGAACTCCTTGAAGCTGCCTTTGGGGTGCTCGGTCCCAGATGGCGGCGGTCAGTAGCAGGCGGAGTCTCTTGGCGGCGGGTGTTCTGCTTTTGCCCACTGCTCCCTCTTTTGCTACGCTGTTGGCTCGGTCTCACCACTGCCTCTTCCTCCGAACTGTGAAAGTCAGTGGCACGACCTTCATTCCATGTGGGGTCTAGGACCTCATCGTCCCCTGCATCGTCTTCCACCCAGTCTTGATCCCTGACCTCCTGTTCAGTCTGCACACTGCAGAAAGACGCAGCAGTTGGCACCTGTGTTTCGTCATCATCAGAGACATGCTGAGGTGGTATTCCCATGTCCTCATCATCAGGAAACATAAGTGGTTGTGCGTCAGTGCATTCTATGTCTTTCACCGCTGGGGAAGGGCTAGGTGGATGCCCTTGGGAAACCCTGCCAGCGGAGTCTTCAAACAGCATAAGAGACTGCTGCATACCTTGAGGCTGAGACAGTTTCCCTGGTATGCATGGGGGTGATGTGACAGACTGATGGGGTTGGTTTTCAGGCGCCATCTGTGCGCTTTCTGCAGAAGACTAGGTGGGAGATAATGTGAACGTGCTGGATCCACTGTCGGCCACCCAATTGACTAATGCCTGTACCTGCTCAGGCCTTACCATCCTTAGAACGGCATTGGGCCCCACCATATATCGCTGTAAATTCTGGCGGCTACTGGGACCTGAGGTAGTTGGTACACTAGGACGTGTGGATGTGGCAGAACGGCCACGTCCTCTCCCAGCACCAGAGGGTCCACTAACACCACCACGACCATGTCCACGTCCGCGTCCCTTACTAGATGTTTTTCTCATTGTTATGGTTCACCACAACAACAAATATATTATTTGGCCCAATGTATTGTATTCAAATTCAGCGGGATATAAATTTGAGGCCTAGTATTTAGGCGCTGGGTGACCGGTATGGATTTAGTGACAGAATTAGACTTGGAAATGCACAGAAGCGTGTGTGTGAAGTTATTCTGAATGACCCTATGTGCACCTTCAATATGATCTACCCTTTTAGGGATAGATTTCAAATAGCTCTGATACAGCAGAAACCACTAAATTTTTAAATTGCTAAATTGGGAATTGTATTTCAACCTAGAACAAGAAATGTGCTTGAACGGACACTAAATAACTCGCCCAGCTACAGCACTAAGGACAGATCTAGCTGGATATGAATTTGAGGCCTAGTATTTAGGCGCTGGGTGACAGGTATGGGTTTAGTGACAGAATTAGACTTGGAAATGCACAGTAGCGGGTGTGTGAAGTTATTCTGAATGTCCCTATGTGCACCTTCAATATGATCTACCCTTTTAGGGATAGATTTCAAATAGCTCTGATACAGCAGAAACCACTAAATTTTTAAATTGCTAAATTGGGAATTGTATTTCAACCCAGAACAAGAAATGTGCTTGAACGGACACTAAATAACTCGCCCAGCTACAGCACTAAGGACAGATTTAGCTGGATATGAATTTGAGGCCTAGTATTTAGGCGCTGGGTGACAGGTATGGGTTTAGTGACAGAATTAGACTTGGAAATGCACAGTAGCGGGTGTGTGAAGTTATTCTGAATGTCCCTATGTGCACCTTCAATATGATCTACCCTTTTAGGGATAGATTTCAAATAGCTCGGATACAGCAGAAACCACTAAATTTTTAAATTGCTAAATTGGGAATTGTATTTCAACCCAGAACAAGAAATGTGCTTGAACGGACACTAAATAACTCGCCCAGCTACAGCACTAAGGACAGATTTAGCTGGATATAAATTTGAGGCCTAGTATTTAGGCGCTGGGTGACAGGTATGGGTTTAGTGACAGAATTAGACTTGGAAATGCACAGTAGCGGGTGTGTGAAGTTATTCTGAATGTCCCTATGTGCACCTTCAATATGATCTACCCTTTTAGGGATAGATTTCAAATAGCTCTGATACAGCAGAAACCACTACATTTTTAAATTGCTAAATTGGGAATTGTATTTCAACCCAGAACAAGAAATGTGCTTGAACGGACACTAAATAACTCGCCCAGCTACAGCACTAAGGACAGATTTAGCTGGATATGAATTTGAGGCCTAGTATTTAGGCGCTGGGTGACAGGTATGGGTTTAGTGACAGAATTAGACTTGGAAATGCACAGTAGCGGGTGTGTGAAGTTATTCTGAATGTCCCTATGTGCACCTTCAATATGATCTACCCTTTTAGGGATAGATTTCAAATAGCTCTGATACAGCAGAAACCACTAAATTTTTAAATTGCTAAATTGGGAATTGTATTTCAACCCAGAACAAGAAATGTGCTTGAACGGACACTAAATAACTCGCCCAGCTACAGCACTAAGGACAGATTTAGCTGGATATAAATTTGAGGCCTAGTATTTAGGCGCTGGGTGACAGGTATGGGTTTAGTGACAGAATTAGACTTGGAAATGCACAGTAGCGGGTGTGTGTGAAGTTATTCTGAATGACCCTATGTGCACCTTCAATATGATCTACCCTTTTAGGGATAGATTTCAAATAGCTCTGATACAGCAGAAACCACTAAATTTTTAAATTGCTAAATTGGGAATTGTATTTCAACCCAGAACAAGAAATGTGCTTGAACGGACACTAAATAACTCGCCCAGCTACAGCACTAAGGACAGATTTAGCTGGATATGAATTTGAGGCCTAGTATTTAGGCGCTGGGTGACAGGTATGGGTTTAGTGACAGAATTAGACTTGGAAATGCACAGTAGCGGGTGTGTGAAGTTATTCTGAATGTCCCTATGTGAACCTTCAATATGATCTACCCTTTTAGGGATAGATTTCAAATAGCTCTGATACAGCAGAAACCACTAAATTTTTAAATTGCTAAATTGGGAATTGTATTTCAACCCAGAACAAGAAATGTGCTTGAACGGACACTAAATAACTCGCCCAGCTACAGCACTAAGGACAGATTTAGCTGGATATAAATTTGAGGCCTAGTATTTAGGCGCTGGGTGACAGGTATGGGTTTAGTGACAGAATTAGACTTGGAAATGCACAGTAGCGGGTGTGTGAAGTTATTCTGAATGTCCCTATGTGCACCTTCAATATGATCTACCCTTTTAGGGATAGATTTCAAATAGCTCTGATACAGCAGAAACCACTAAATTTTTAAATTGCTAAATTGGGAATTGTATTTCAACCCAGAACAAAAAATGTGCTTTGACGGACACTAAATAACTTTCCCAGCCACAACAGGACAGCGGTAACGAGAGATTTAGCGGGATATAAATTTGAGGCCTAGTATTTAGGCGCTGGGTGACCGGTATGGATTTAGTGACAGAATTAGACTGGGATATGGCCAAAAAATAACCACACTATTGCTGGTTAAATGCACTTGGTGATGGGCGCAGCTTGCCCCTGATGTAGTATATGGCCAAAAAATGAACAGACTATTGCTGGTTAAATGCACTTGTTGTCACAGCTTGACCAACCACACTACTGAGGGTTAAATGCACTTGGTGACGGGCGCAGCTTGCCCCTGATGTAGTATATGGCCAAAAAATGAACAGACTATTGCTGGTTAAATGCACTTGGTGACGGGCGCAGCTTGCCACTGATTTAGTATATGGCCAAAAAATGAACAGACTATTGCTGGTTAAATGCACTTGGTGTGATAGCTTGACCAACCACACTACTGAGGGTTAAATGCACTTGGTGACGGGCGCAGCTTGCCCCTGATGTAGTATATGGCCAAAAAATAAACAGACTATTGCTGGTTAAATGCACTTGGTGTGACAGCTTCACCCTGATGTAGGCTTTAGCCAAAAAACAAACGCACCATTGAGGGTTAAATGCACTTGGTGACAGGCGCAGCTTGCCCCTGATGTAGTATATGGCCAAAAAATAAACAGACTATTGCTGGTTAAATGCACTTGGTGTGACAGCTTCACCCTGATGTAGGCTTTAGCCAAAAAACAACCACACCATTGAGGGTTAAATGCACTTGGTCGCAGCTTGTGCTGGCGCACCACAAGACACAAAATGGCCGCCGATCACCCCAGAAAAATGTGACTGACAAACGGTCTGGGCAGCCTAAAAACAGTGAGCAATTGAGGATCAGCAGCTCAATGATCCACAGCTGCAGATCGATCAGTTAATCAAGTCCTTTGGAGGAGTTAATCTGCCTAATCTCGCCCTACTGTCGCAGCCGCAACCTCTCCCTACGCTAATCAGAGCAGAGTGACGGGCGGCGCTATGTGACTCCAGCTTAAATAGAGGCTGGGTCACATGGTGCTCTGGCCAATCACAGCCATGCCAATAGTAGGCATGGCTGTGATGGCCTCTTGGGGCAAGTAGTATGACGCTTGTTGATTGGCTGCTTTGCAGCCTTTCAAAAAGCGCCAAGAAAGCGTCACAAAAGCGCGAAGAAAGCGACGAACACCGAACCCGAACCCGGACTTTTACGAAAATGTCCGGGTTCGGGTCCGTGTCACGGACACCCCAAAATTCGGTACGAACCCGAACTATACAGTTCGAGTTCGCTCATCCCTACACATGACCTAACCCCTCAGATGAACACCATAAAAAATAAAAAATAAAAACTGTGCTAAATAAACAATTTTTGGTCACCTTACATCACCAAAAGTGTAATAGCAAGCGATCAAAAAATCACACGCACCCCAAAATAGTGCCAATAAAACCGTCATCTCATCCTGCAAAAATCATACCCTACCCAAAGTAATTGCCCAAAAACTGAAAAAATGATGGCTCTCAGACTATGGAAACACTAAAACATAATTTTTTTTTATTAAAAAATGAAATCATTGTGTATAACTTACATAAATAAATAAAAAGTATACATATTAGGTATCGCACTTCCGTGACAACCTGGTCTATAAAAATACCACATGATCTAACCTTTCAGATGAATGTTGTAAATAACAAAAAATAAAACGGTTCCAAAACAGCTATTTCTTGTTATCTTGCCTCACAAAAAGTGTAATATAGAGCAACCAAAAATCATATGTACCCTAAACTAGTACCAAAAAAACTTCCACCCTATCCCGTAGTTTCTAAAATGGGGTCACTTTTTGGGGGTTTCTACTCTAGGGTTGCATCAGGGGGGCTTCAAATGAGACATGGTGTAGAAAAAAAACTGTCCAGCAAAATCTGCCTTCCAAAAACCGTATGGCATTCCTTTCCTTCTGCGCCCTGCCATGTGCCCGTACAGCAGTTTACGACCACATATGGGGTGTTTCTGTAAACTACAGAATCTGGGCAATAAATATTGAGTTTTGTTTGGCTGTTAACCCTTGCTTTGTTACTAGAAAAAATGGATTAAAATGGAAAATTTGCCAAAAAATTTACATTCTGAAATTTCATCTCCATTTGCCAATAACTCTTGTGGAACACCTAAAGGGTTAAAAACGTTTGTAAAATCAGTTTTGAATACCTTGAGGGGTGTAGTTTCTTAGATGGGGTACATTTATGGAGTTTCTACTCTAGGGTTGCATCAGGGGGGCTTCAAATGGGACATGGTGTCAAAAAAAAGCAGTCCAGCAAAATCTGCCTTCCAAAAACCGTATGGCATTCCTTTCCTTCTGCGCCTTGCCGTGTGTCCCCGTACAGTAGTTTACGACCACATATGGGGTGTTTCTGTAAACTATAGAATCAGGGCCATAAATATTGAGTTTTGTTTCACTGTTAACCCTTGCTTTGTAAAAGTAAAAAAAATATTAAAATGGAAAATCTGCCAAAAAAGTAAAAATTCTGAAATTGCATCTCTATTTTTCATTAATTCTTGTAGAACACCTAAAGGGTTAACAACGTTTGTAAAATCAGTTTTAAATACCTTGAGGGGTGTAGTTTCTTAGATGGGGTCACTTTTATTGAGTTTCTACTCTAGGGTTGCATCAGAGGGGCTTCAAATGGGACATGGTGTCAAAAAAACAGTCCAGCAAAATCTGCATTCCAAAAACCGTATGGCATTCCTTTCCTTCTGCACCCTGCCATGTGCCCGTACAGTAGTTTACGCCCACATATGGGGTGTTTCTCTAAACTACAGAATTAGGGCCATAAATATTGAGTTTTGTTTGGCTGTTAACCCTTGCTTTGTAACTGAACAAAAATTATTAAAATGGAAAATCTGCCAAAAAAGTGAAATTTTGAAATTGTATCTCTATTTTCCATTAATTCTTGTGGAACACCTAAAGGGTTAGCAAATAGAGTTGAGCGGACACCTGGATGTTCGGGTTCGAGAAGTTCGGCCGAACTTCCCGAAAATGTTCGGGTTCGGGATCCGAACCCGATCCGAACTTCGTCCCGAACCCCATTGAAGTCAATGGGGACCCGAACTTTTCGGCACTAAAAAGGCTGTAAAACAGCCCAGGAAAGGGATAAAGGGCTGCAAAAGGCAGAAACATGTAGGTAAATCCCCTGCAAACAAATGTGGATAGGGAAATGAATTAAAATAAAAATTTAATAAATAAAAATTCACCAAAATCAATTGGAGAGAGGTCCCATAGCAGAGAATCTGGCTTCACGTCACCCACCACTGGAACAGTCCATTCTCAGATATTTAGGCCCCGGCACCCAGGCAGAGGAGAGAGGTCCCGTAACAGAGAATCTGGATTCATGTCAGCAGAGAATCAGTCTTCATGTCATAGCAGAGAATCAGGCTTCACGTCAGCCACCACTGCAACAGTCCATTGGCATATATTTAGGCCCAGCACCCAGGCAGAGGAGAGAGGTCCCGTAACACAGAATCTGGCTTCATGTCAGCAGAGAATCAGTCTTCATGTCATAGCAGAGAATCAGGCTTCACGTCACCCACCACTGCAACAGTCCATTTTCATAAATTTAGGCCCAGCACCCAGGCAGAGGAGAGAGGTCCCGTAACAGACAATCTGGCTTCATGTCAGCAGAGAATCAGTCTTCATATCATAGCAGAGAATCAGGCTTCACGTCAGCCACCAATGCAACAGTCCATTTTCATAAATTTAGGCCCAGCACCCAGGCAGAGGAGAGAGGTCCCGTAACAGAGGATCTGGCTTCATGTCAGCAGAGAATTAGTCTGCATGTCATAGCAGAAAATCAGGCTTTACGTCAGCCACCACTGCAACAGTCCATTGTCAGATATTTAGGCCCAGCACCCAGGCAGAGGAGAGAGGTCCCGTAACAGAGGATCTGGCTTCATGTCAGCAGAGAATTAGTCTGCATGTCATAGCAGAGAATCAGGCTTCACGTCACCCAACATTGGAACAGTCCATTGGCATATATTTAGGCCCCAGCACCCAGACAGAGGAGAGGTTCATTCAACTTTGGGTAGCCTCGCAATATAATGGTAAAATGAAAATAAAAATAGGATTGAATGAGGAAGTGCCCTGGAGTACAATAATATATGGTTAAGGGGAGGTAGTTAATGTCTAATCTGGACAAGGGACGGACAGGTCCTGTGGGATCCATGCCTGGTTCATTTTTATGAACGTCAGCTTGTCCACATTGGCTGTAGACAGGCGGCTGCGTTTGTCTGTAATGACGCCCCCTGCCGTGCTGAATACACGTTCAGACAAAACGCTGGCCGCCGGGCAGGCCAGCACCTCCAAGGCATAAAAGGCTAGCTCTGGCCACGTGGACAATTTAGAGACCCAGAAGTTGAATGGGGCCGAACCATCAGTCAGTACGTGGAGGGGTGTGCACACGTACTGTTCCACCATGTTAGTGAAATGTTGCCTCCTGCTAACACGTTGCGTATCAGGTGGTGGTGCAGTTAGCTGTGGCGTGTTGACAAAACTTTTCCACATCTCTGCCATGCTAACCCTGCCCTCAGAGGAGCTGGCTGTGACACAGCTGCCTTGGCGACCTCTTGCTCCTCCTCTGCCTTGGCCTTGGGCTTCCACTTGTTCCCCTGTGACATTTGGGAATGCTCTAAGTAGCGCGTCTACCAACGTGCGCTTGTACTCGCGCATCTTCCTATCACGCTCCAGTGCAGGAAGTAAGGTGGGCACATTGTCTTTGTAGCGTGGATCCAGCAGGGTGGCAACCCAGTAGTCCGCACACGTTAAAATGTGTCGTTGCTCAGGCACTGCAGCATGTAGTCGCTCATGTGTGCCAGGCTTCCCAGGGGTAAGGACAAGCTGTCCTCTGTGGGAGGCGTATCGTCATCGTCCTGCCTTTCCCCCCAGCCACGCACCAGTGATGGGCCCGAGCTGCGTTGGGTGCCACCCCGCTATGACCATGCTTCATCCTCATCCTCGTCCTCCTCGTCCTCCAGTAGTGGGCCCTGGCTGGCCACATTTGTACCTGGCCTCTGCTGTTGCAAAAAACCTCCCTCTGAGTCACTTCGAAGAGACTGAAAGTGCTAAAAATTACCCCTCTTACTCCTCCTCCTCCTCCTGGGCCACCTCCTCTTGCATCATCGCCCTAAGTGTTTTCTCAAGGAGACATAGAAGTGGTATTGTAACGCTGATAACGGCGTCATCGCTACTGGCCATGTTGGTGGAGTACTCGAAACAGCGCAACAGGGCACACAGGTCTCGCATGGAGGCCCAGTCATTGGTGGTGAAGTGGTGCTGTTCCGTAGTGCGACTGACCCGTGCGTGCTGCAGCTGAAACTCCACTATGGCCTGCTGCTGCTCGCACAGTCTGTCCAGCATGTGCAAGGTGGAGTTCCACCTGGTGGGCACGTCGCATATGAGGCGGTGAGCGGGAAGGCCGAAGTTACGCTGTAGCGCAGACAGACGAGCAGCGGCAGGATGTGAACGCCGGAAGCGCGAACAGACGGCCCGCACTTTATGCAGCAGCTCTGACATGTCGGGGTAGTTGTGAATGAACTTCTGCACCACCAAATTCAGCACAAGCGCCAAGCAAGGGATGTGCGTCAAACCAGCTAGTCCCAGAGCTGCAACGAGATTTTGCCCATTATCACACACCACCAGGCCGGGCTTGAGGCTCACCGGCAGCAACCACTCGTCGGTCTGTTGTTCTATACCCCGCCACAACTCCTGTGCGGTGTGGGGCCTGTCCCCCAAACATATGAGTTTCAGAATGGCCTGCTGACGTTTACCCCGGGCTGTGCTGAAGTTGGTGGTGAAGGTGTGTGGCTGACTGGATGAGCAGGTGGAAGAAGAGGAGGAGGAAGCCGAGAAGGAGGAGGTGGCAACAGGAGGCAAAGAATGTTGCCCTGCGATCCTTGGCGGCGGAAGGACATGCGCCAAACAGCTCTCCGCCTGGGGCCCAGCTGCCACTACATTTACCCAGTGTGCAGTTAGGGAGATATAGCGTCCCTGGCCGTGCTTACTGGTCCACGTATCTGTGGTTAGGTGGACCTTGCCACAGATGACGTTGCACAGTGCACACTTGATTTTATCGGATACTTGGTTGTGCAGGGAAGGCACGGCTCTCTTGGAGAAGTAGTGCCGGCTAGGAACAACATACTGTGGGACAGCAAGCGACATGAGCTGTTTGAAGCTGTCTGTGTCCACCAGCCTAAATGACAGCATTTCATAGGCCAGTAGTTTCGAAATACTGGCATTCAGGGCCAGGGATCGAGGGTGGCTAGGTGGGAATTTACGCTTTCTCTCAAATGTTTGTGAGATGGAGAGCTGAACGCTGCCGTGTGACATAGTTGAGATGCTTGGTGACGGAGGTGGTGGTGGTGTTGGTGGTACATCCCCTGTTTGCTGGGCGGCAGGTGCCAACGTTCCTCCAGAGGCGGAGGAAGAGGCCGAGGCGGCAGCAGCAGAAGAGGTAGCAGGGGGAGCCTGAGCGACTTCCTTGTTTTTAAGGTGTTTACTCCACTGCAGTTCATGCTTTGCATGCAGGTGCCTGGTCATGCAGGTTGTGCTAAGGTTCAGAACGTTAATGCCTCGCTTCAGGCTCTGATGGCACAGCGTGCAAACCACTCGGGTCTTGTCGTCAGCACATTGTTTGAAGAAGTGCCATGCCAGGGAACTCCTTGAAGCTGCCTTTGGGGTGCTCGGTCCAAGATGGCGGCGGTCAGTAGCAGGCGGAGTCTCTTGGCGGCGGGTGTTCTGCTTTTGCCCACTGCTCCCTCTTTTGCTACGCAGTGGTCTCACCACTGCCTCTTCCTCCGAACTGTGAAAGTCAGTGGCACGACCTTCATTCCATGTGGGGTCTAGGACCTCATCATCCCCTGCATCGTCTTCCACCCAGTCTTGATCCCTGACCTCCTGTTCAGTCTGCACACTGCAGAAAGACGCAGCAGTTGGCACCTGTGTTTCGTCATCATCAGAGACATGCTGAGGTGGTATTCCCATGTCCTCATCATCAGGAAACATAAGTGGTTGTGCGTCAGTGCATTCTATGACTTTCACCGCTGGGGAAGGGCTAGGTGGATGCCCTTGGGAAACCCTGCCAGCGGATTCTTCAAACAGCATAAGAGACTGCTGCATAACTTGAGGCTGAGACAGTTTCCCTGGTATGCATGGGGGTGATGTGACAGACTGATGGGGTTGGTTTTCAGGTGCCATCTGTGCGCTTTCTGCAGAAGACTGGGTGGGAGATAATGTGAACGTGCTGGATCCACTGTCGGCCACCCAATTGACTAATACCTGTACCTGCTCAGGCCTTACCATCCTTAGAACGGCATTGGGCCCCACCATATATCGCTGTAAATTCTGGCGGCTACTGGGACCTGAGGTAGTTGGTACACTAGGACGTGTGGATGTGGCAGAACGGCCACGTCCTCTCCCAGCACCAGAGGGTCCACTAACACCACCACGACCATGTCCACGTCCGCGTCCCTTACTAGATGTTTTCCTCATTGTTATCGTTCACCACAACAACAAAAATATTATTTGGCCCAATGTATTGTATTCAAATTCAGCTGATTATAAATTTGAGGCCTAGTATTTAGGCGCTGTGTGACAGGTATGGGTTTACTGACAGAATTAGACTTGGAAATGCACAGTAGCGTGTGTGTGAAGTTCTGAATGACCCTATGTGCACCTTGAATATTATATACCCTTTTAGGGATAGATTTCAAATAGCTCTGATACAGCAGAAACCACTAAATTAGGAAATTGCTAAATTGGGAATTGTATTTCAACCCAGAACAAAAAATGTGCTTTGACGGACACTAAATTACTTGCCCAGCCAGAACAGTACAGCAGTAACGACAGATTTAGCGGGATATAAATTTGAGGCCTAGTATTTAGGCGCTGGGTGACAGGTATAGATTTACTGACGGAATTAGACTTGGAAATGCACAGTAGCGTGTGTGTGAAGTTATTCTGAATGACCCTATGTGCACCTTGAATATTATATACCCTTTTAGGGATAGATTTCAAATAGCTCTGATACAGCAGAAAACACTAAATTAGGAAATTGCTAAATTGGGAATTGTATTTCAACCCAGAACAAAAAATGTGCTTTGACGGACACTAAATAACTTGCCCAGCCACAACAGTACAGCAGTAACGACAGATTTAGTGGGATATAAATTTGAGGCCTAGTATTTAGGCGCTGGGTGACAGGTATAGATTTATTGACAGAATTAGACTGGGATATGGCCAAAAAATAACCACACTATTGCTGTTTAAATGCACTTGGTGTGACAGCTTGACCAACCACACTACTGAGGGTTAAATGCACTTGGTGACAGGCGCAGCTTGCCCCTGATGTAGTATATGGCCAAAAAATGAACAGACTATTGCTGGTTAAATGCACTTGGTGTGACAGCTTGACCAACCACACTACTGAGGGTTAAATGCACTTGGTGACGGGCGCAGCTTGCCCCTGATGTAGTATATGGCCAAAACATAAACAGACTATTGCTGGTTAAATGCACTTGGTGTGACAGCTTCACCCTGATGTAGGCTTTAGCCAAAAAACAACCACACCATTGAGGGTTAAATGCACTTGGTGACAGGCGCAGCTTGCCCCTGATGTAGTATATGGCCAAAACATAAACAGACTATCGCTGGTTAAATGCACTTGGTGTGACAGCTTCACCCTGATGTAGGCTTTAGCCAAAAAAACAACCACACCATTGAGGGTTAAATGCACTTGGTGACAGGCGCAGATTGCCCCTGATGTAGTATATGGCCAAAAAATAAACAGACTATTGCTGGTTAAATGCACTTGGTGTGACAGCTTCACCCTGATGTAGGCTTTAGCCAAAAAACAACCACACCATTGAGGGTTAAATGCACTTGGTGACAGGCGCAGCTTGCCCCTGATGTAGTATATGGCCAAAAAATAAACAGACTATTGCTGGTTAAATGCACTTGGTGTGACAGCTTCACCCTGACGTAGGCTTTAGCCAAAAATCAACCACACCATTGAGGGTTAAATTCACTTGGTCGCAGCTTGTGCTGGCGCACCACAAGACACAAAATGGCCGCCGATCACCCCAGAAAAAAGTGACTGACAAACGGTCTGGGCAGCCTAAAAACAGTGAGCAATTGAGTATCAGCAGCTCAATGATGCACAGCTGCAGATCGATCAATTATCAAGTACTTTGGAGGAGTTAATCTGCCTAATCTCGCCCTACTGTCGCAGCCGCAACCTCTCCCTACGCTAATCAGAGCAGAGTGACGGGCGGCGCTATGTGACTCCAGCTTAAATAGAGGCTGGGTCACATGGTGCTCTGGCCAATCACAGCCATGCCAATAGTAGGCATGGCTGTGATGGCCTCTTGGGGCAAGTAGTATGACGCTTGTTGATTGGCTGCTTTGCAGCCTTTCAAAAAGCGCCAAGAAAGCGTCACAAAAGCGCCAAGAAAGCAACGAACACCGAACCCGAACCCGGACTTTTACGAAAATGTCCGGGTTCGGGTCCGTGTCACGGACACCCCAAAATTCGGTACGAACCCGAACTATACAGTTCGAGTTCGCTCATCCCTATTAGCAAAGTTTGCAAAATCAGTTTTGAATACCTTGAGGGGTTTAGTTTCTATAATGGGGTAATTTTTCCATGGTTTCTATTATGTAAGCCTCGCAAAGTGACCAGACCTGAACTGGTCCCTAAAAATTGGGTTTTTGAAAATTTCTGAAAAATTTCAAGATTTGCTTCTAAACTTCTAAGCCTTGTAACATCCCCAAAAAATAAAATATCATTCCTAAAATGATCCAAACATGAAGTAGACATATGGGGAATGTAAAGTAATAACTATTTTTGGAGGTATTACTATGTATTATAGAAATAGAGAAATTGAAACTTGGAAATTTGCAATTTTTTACAAATTTTTGCTAAATTTGGTATTTTTTTATAAATAAAAATGTTTTATTTTTTACTTCATTTTACTGTCATGAAGTACAATATGTGATGAAAAAACTATCTCAGAATGGCCTGGATAAGTCAAAGCGTTTTAAAGTTATCACCACTTAAAGGGACACTGGTCAGATTTGCAAAAAATGGCCTGGTCCTTAAGGTGAAATAAGGCTGTGTCCTGCTGGCCAATAACAGAGTGCTGCTTGTCAGAACCTCATAGGTAATGCGATGATCCTACTCATTAGCACCTGTGCAGCAAATTCCTAATCAACTTTGAAACAGTGGCCGACGTAGCGCATAAGATGCACGCACACTCGGCCGCGCATTCCTTTGCGAATCACCCCTTGGGCGTGCACGTGGACGCCATACCGACTTGGCACGGGCTCGGGATCGAGCCAGCACGGGCGCCGGAACGAAACCAGCCGACACCAGGGACACCGGAGGCGGGACCGGCCACAATGTATTGCCATCAGCCCGGCATGTCTGCCTCTGTGATCCCCGCGGCCATCCCCTCCGGCGCCCATGCGGACGCTCCACCGTATCTGCCTGCAAGGGAACCGGAACCGCAGACTCCCTTACAGTTACATAGCTACTTAGGGTCAGAAAAGATGTGTGTCGACCAAGTTCATCTTTGTTCAGATCAATTACAGTAGTGTTAAAAAAAATAGCAGTGGGTTTAAAAAAGTAAATACATTGCAAAATTATTATACTAATTTTTATTTCCATAAATTCAGATGCACTGATATACTGCACATTTAATTTACCAATCCAAAAATTTACAAAATGTATAAATTTTTACAGAAAGTAAAGAAAACTGAATATTAGGCCGAATGCACACGTCAGTTTTTCACGTCCGTGAGCGGTCCGTGGAACCGCGGCCTGGATTCCTGCTGAGAGCAGGAGCGAACGGCGTCATTGGTTGCTATGACGCCGTGCGCTCCCTGCTGCCGCCACAGTACAGTAATACACTGGTATGATCTATACCAGTGTATTACTGTTCTGTGGCGGCAGCAGGGAGCGCACGGCGTCATAGCAACCAATGACGCCGTGCGCTCCTGCACTCAGCAGGAATCCAGGCCGCGGTTCCACGGACCGCTCACGGCCGTGAAAAACGGCCGTGTGCATTCGGCCTTAGGCTGTTCAAAAAGTGCCAGCATTGTTCTTTAAAAACTCAATAAGGGTACTTTCACACTAGCATTATTATTTTCCGGTATTGAAATCCGGTAAAGGGTCTCAATACCGGAAGAAAAGCATCAGTATGCATCAGGATGTCTTCCGTTCCATCCCTTGTACGGTATTTGACGTTTTTTCCGGACAAAATTCTGGAACAATACCCCACTTGCCGCATCCGGCATTAATTTCTATAGAGATGTACAGTATTAATGCCGGATCCGGTACTAAGTGTTCTGGAAAATGCCGCATCGCTGGATCCAGTTTTCCGGTCTGCATGCGCCGAGACATAGCAGGAGCTATTTTAGTTTTTGATGTTTAAATACCGGATCCAGAATTCCGGATGATACCGGATGAGACGGATTCAGTATTTCTGCTTGTACAAGGCTTTCTGCTTGTACACGGCTTACCGGATCCGGCAGGCAGTTCCGTTGCCGATCTGCCTGCCGGAATAAAAAAACGCTAGTGTGAAAGTACTAAAAATTAAGTTAATGTATAAAAATGGAAAAATACCTAAGATTTCCCTTTAATTTGAATTACTGAACTAATATTTAGAGGCATAGCCATTGTTTTTCTGAGAACTGCTTGGCCTCGACTAACTTCTGGCCCTTCTGTACAGATATTCCTGTCCAGGTTGATTGGACTACATTCCACAGTTTTTCTGCATTTTTGGGTTTTGCCTCATAAACCATTTTTTTATGTCACCCAACAGGTTCTCTATGGGATTGAGGTCAGGGGATTGGGTCGGCCACTCAGCTACCTTAATCCTGATTGTCTGTAACTGAGATGTTGTTGGTTTACTTGTGTGTTTTATAGTGTTGAGTGCGAATATTCTAATATCAATTTTTTTTTTGTGAATATCGGCACTTCGCGAATATTTTGAATATCCGTTGCCGCTAATTCTAGCAATCATATAGGAAAGTTTACTATAGAGACAGCTAAGTTTAATTCGCTATGCGATCATATTACTGCTTTTTTTTTTATAAATAGAATAATTATAATAATTATCAGGTATTATAATTATTCTATTCATTTTAAGGACCGTTTTGTGGAATATAACGAATACATTTGTCATATTCTCTAATTCTACCAAGCCAACCATAGTAAACCAGGTCCAAGTTAAAATCGCAATGCGATTAATATACCTCGAAGTAATCGCATGGCGATTTCAACTTAGTACTGCTATATTCCATATTCGTTAATTCTAGCCTAATATGGAATATAGCAGTGCTAAGTTGAAATCGCAATTCGATTATTATAACTTGAATAAATCGAATTGCGATTTCAACTTAGCACTGCTATATTCTATATTAGGCTAGAATTAACAAATATGGAATATAGCATTACTAAGTTGAAATCGCCATGCGATTACTTCGAGTTATATTAATCCGTTCTGGCGTCCATGCTGGGTTTGCCCGACCTGACTTTAGCAGAACGCCCAGTGGAACCCAAGATACCCTTACCTGCCTAAGGTTTTTTTAGGTAATAGGCAAGAGTTTCTCAACTTCCGTGACTCCTGCGGTTTATACTTTAAACTGCGCCCTGCATCATCAGGTAATACCAAGCAAAGGATCAACTTAGTGATGTCTCTATTGAGGAAGGACCCGCAATGCTGGGCTTTTAACCTACACGCAGGGGATCCCGCATTTGACTCAGTAGAGACCTTCTTTCATGCTATGTTTTTTTTTTATGATGACCCAGATCGCACTCGAACTGCTGAGACCCAACTGGAACACCTTCAACAAGGACAAAGTACAGCGGAAGAATTTGCTGCAGAGTTCTGTCGCTGGGCCACCTTTACCAACTGGGGGGATGATGCTCTTCACCACCGGTTCCGGTTGGGACTCTCCTACTCTGTAGAGATCTACTATTATCTCTACCATCTCCAGAAGCCATTTCCATCACCGCTGTGGATGGGTCTCCCCTTCAAGAAGGCCTGTCGTTGTAGATGACACCTGGGTTGCAGGTAACGGTAGAGGCTGGTCACCGGGAAGTCTTAAACCTTTTAACCCTGGACATGCCATCCATTCCTGTGATTTTGGGTCTCCCCTGATTAAGACTTCATAATTCAGTTGTGGACTGGCGTTCCGGACAAATTTGCAAGTGGAGTTCTGACTGCTTCACCAGGTGCATTTGCCCGGTGTTGCCACTTGCATCCACGGAAGTTCTGAGCGCGTTACCCAAACGCTGTCATTACTTCCAAGATGTGTTTAGCCCACAAGAGGCCGATGTGTTACCTCCTCATAGGCCATATGATTGTCCTATTGATATGTTGGTCTCATTGTCATTTGGTTATGTAATGCTCCTGAAGAAGGGGAATTGGTGTCCCCGAAACGCGTTGAGCCACATATGTGTATTAAAGGTGATTGATCAGAAGCACTGGTTTCTTGCTGTCTTCCATCACTACGACTCAACATGCGATCCTGGCCGGGGGGTTCAAGTCACAGGTGTCATGTGCTTATCCTGATGACTACCCCCCAGTGAAGTGAGTGTTACTTGTGTGAAATTGTCCTGAGGGGCACTTCACGTTATTTTTATCATACTAACTATACCATTTATATTATTATTTTTATATGGTTTTAGTCGTGTCTTTTCTCTATAGCTGTGTCTGTTCATGGTCTTCTATCTGGAGTACTTACCATCTGTACTTCACGCTATTGTCTTATGATACATTTTGTGTCATATAGTCGCCATCACTGCGAGTGGTGCTTTCTATTTCGTTTCTAATTGTGCTCTAGAACGGGGTTTGGCGCTCTCTTTCCCTTATTTCGTCCTTGGGGTCTATATTGCAAGTGATTGACCCTGTTCAACACTGTAGATATATCACCCTGCACACTTATATACTATTCTGTTAAGTGTCTGTAACCACAAACACTTCGTGGAGCTGCCTCCCCCTCCCTTCTCTTTTCCTTTTTGCACTATCCTAACCAACCCTGTCGGCGCCCAGATTTTTTTTTTATTCCTTTGGAATACGTTGTGATCCCTAAGGGTTTGAATTAACTTCCGCTTTTTTTCTGTTCTATTGATTTGTTGGCAGGTACCATGCCACCCAGAGGGCATCTGTATAATCTCACAGGCCCAGCGAGAATATATAAAGGAGAATTTCGATAAGGGTTTCATCCGACCGTCCACTTCTCCAGCAGGGGCAGGATTCTTTTTCGTGGAGAAGAAAGACGGTGGATTGAGACCCTGCATTGATTTTCGCGCCCTCAATCGAATTACGGTAAAGAATCTGCACCCCCTTCCACTTATTGAAGATTTGCTTGCTCAGGTGGCAGGTGCCTGAATTTTTACCAAACTTGATTTGAGGGGTGCGTACAACTTAGTACGGATTTGTAAGGGCGACGAATGGAAGACCGCATTTAATACTAGAGACGGGCATTATGAGTTTACAACCTGGGAGTGTGCTGGTTTATTTTCACAAAGTTTGATCCATGCATGAACTCTGTGTGTCTTCATCTAATTCTAGTGAATGCCTCTGGAAACCTCGTCTCTGCTCTACAGTTGCACCGTGTATTTCCTCGGATCGGACCTTGGATACTTCACTGTCTCATCCTTAGGTACCTGGTTTCACTGACTCTTCTGTATGAACTTTAGCCTGGTCTGGCTTTTCTCTGACGTTTTCCCACAGATGTTATTATTTGAACTACGTTATTTCTATATGATTTCTGGCATCGACTTTACTGCTGTGTTTTCAATAAATCCACGTTTGTTCAAATCTTTGCCTGGTTGCTTGGGGTTCTGCAGTATTTACAGTCAGTTTTTTTCTCTATTCCTCTACTACATGGACAAGTGACTTACCATATTTTTTGCCATATAAGATGAACTTTTTTCCCCACAAAGTGGGGGGGGGGGGAATGTCAGTGTGTCTTATAGGGGGAATACTAATGAGCGCTTACATTATTGAAGCTCTCATTAGTACAGGAGGACCAGGGACAGAGCCTGCAGCGCTCCCTGTGCAGGCTCTGTACTCACTGCTTCCTGATCTTCGTTGGCCACATGCTGTGCTGTGACCTGGGCACAGCATGAGGACGTTGGCGCATTTTGTGACCTCAAGCTGTGAGATCTTGGATAGCAGCACAGTGCGGCAGGAAGAGCAGAAGCTGCATCTCAGGAGAGGAGGTGGTGGTGGCATCTGGAGCAAGAGAGATAAGTTGATATTTTTTTTTTTTCTCTGATTTGAGTTCTGATTAACATGGAGGTCTGATGTGAGGTCTGATTGGGGGTCTTGTCTTATAATCATTGGGGGTCTGATCTGAGGTCTGATGAAAAATATTTTTTTGCCTTTTTTCCTCTAAAACCTAGCTGCGTTTGCGTCTTATGGGCAGGTGCATCTTATAAGTGGAAAATTATGGTATTTGCTATGTAGAAATATCACTTCTACCAAAAACAGTGATTTATCAGGTTAATGAATTAAGTCTGCTTTTTTTTTTAACACTACTGTATATGTCAATTATTGGTAAATTATTTTGCAATCCTTAATTCCATTTGTCATTAGATAAGCATCTAGCACTTTTTTTGAATGCTGTCATAGTATCCTCCATTTTTTATCTTTTATCATTTCTTTATTTTTTATGGTAACAACTGCAAAAAAACACGATACATATGCTTCAAAAGCACAGGATAATAAACTTATAAAAGCTCTATTAATCCCCTCTCCTTCTACTCATTCCTCCATCAGTTAAGCCTCATTCACACGTCAGTGTTTGGTCAGTGATTTCCATCAGTGATTGTGAGCCAAAGGCCTCTTTCACACTGCCGTTTTTTTTTTTCCTTTTTGCGTTCCGTATACGGAACCATTCATTTGAATGGGTCCGCAAAAAAAACTGAATGTACGCCGTATGCATTCCGTTTCCGTATCTCCGTTCCATGCAAAGATAGTCCATGTCCTATATTTGGCCGCAAATCACGTTCCATGGCTCCATTAAAGTCAATGGGTCCACAAAAAAAACTGAATGCATACGGAAATGCATAACATTTTCAATAGATGGTTCCGCAAAAAACGGAACGGATATGGAAGACATACGGTCTTCCATATCCGTTCCGTTTTTTGCGGAACCATCTATTGAAAATGTTATGCCCAGCCCAATTTGTTCTATGTAATTACTGTATACTGTATATGCCATACGGAAAAACTGACCGGAAAAACGGAACCGAAACGGAAACACAACGGAAACAAAAAACTGAACAATGGATCCGTGAAAAACGGACCGCAAAACACTGAAATAGCCAAAACCAGGATTGGAGACTACACAATGCTAAGGTATAAGGCCCCATGCACACGGCCGTTGTTCACAGCCGTGTGCGGGCCGTGGAACCGCGGCCTGGATCCCTCCTGAGAGCAGGAGCGCACGGCGTCACTGGTTGCTATGACGCCGTGCGCTCCCTGCTGCTGCCGCAATACAGTAATACACTGGTATGATCTATACCAGTGTATTACTGTACTGTGCCGGCAGCAGGGGGCGCACGGCGTCATAGCAACCAGTGACGCCGTGCGCTCCTGCTCTCAGGAGGGATCCAGGCCGCGGTTCCACGGCCCGCACACGGCTGTGAACAACGGCCGTGTGCATGGGGCCTTACCCTGGGTTCACACCTGAGCGTTTCCCAAACGCGCGTCAAACGCGCGTTTTTGACGCGCGTTTCTGACGCGCGTTTTTGTAATAGTGAACGCGCGTTTGACGCGCGTTTGTGTCATTGACTGCAGTGTCCTATGGCCACAAACGCGCGTCAAAACGCCCCAAAGAAGCTCAAGTACTTGTTTGAGCGTCGGGCTTTTTACTGCGCGTTCGTACGCGCTGTAAAACGCCCAGGTGTGAACCATTCCCATAGGGAAGCATTGGATTTCATGTCTTGAGCGTTTTACAGCGCGTTTGAACGCGCTGTAAAACGCTCAGGTGTGAACCCAGGGTAAGGGAAAGATCTGCACATGTTCTGTGCCTAGAGCCACGCCTAGTTTTGGCTTAAAATCACTGACCAAAACACTGATGTGTGAATGAGGCATTACCCAGATATGGGTACCTAAAGGAAAGAGGGAAACAAAAAAAAGAAACAAAAAAAAAACAAAACAAAACATAAAAACACTTCATGAAGCAATTTGAAATCTGCCATTACTCTTTTTTTGGGTACAGTTCTACATATTTTGACTATTACTATTTATTGTAGATCATGCAAAGCATTTTTCAACCAATTTTTCTTTTCTTTTTTTTTATCCTCTGGATAGGTCATCAGTATCTAATCAGTGCAGGTCCAACACCCAGGAGCCTGTGAGTGCCATGGCCTTCTCGCAGCTTACCAAGCAATGCACTATACATTGAATAGCGGCTGTGCTTCGCATCGCGCTGAGCCCCATTCACTTCTATAGGGGTGAGTGCGATACCAAGCACAGCCCCTATACAATGTATGGAGCTTTGCTTGGTAAGCTGCGAGAATGCTGCGGCACTGAGCACTAGTCAGGGGCGTAGCTAAAGGCATGGCCCTGGTGCAAGATTTTAGCTTGGACCCCCCTCCCCTCAGCGCTTTGTGACCAGGGAGGCAAAAATTGAAAAATTGATATGGCACCCCCCAACCCCCCTCATGCCAAATTATTGACCCAACCCTTTCCCTGCAGCCAGAGGTGTAACCTGACCAGCATGCACTTTCCATAATACCAGTGTCTTCTTATGTGGCACATGGGTCTTTGGGCCCCCTCAGGCTCCTGGTCCAGGTAGCGACTGCTAACTCTACACCCCCTATAGCTACTCCCCTGGCGCTAGTGCCCTCTCAAGCAGCTGTCCACCTAATGTTCTAATAAATGTGCATGCCCAGTAGATCAGTCCCATCACACCACCGTTTTTTTCCCCTGTTTACTGGCTGTTTTTTGCGTTCCGTATACGGTCCGTATACGGAACCAATAATTTCAATGGTTCCGCAAAACCATTGAAATGCATTCTATTTCCGTTTTTCCATTCCGTTTAAAGATAGAACATGTCCTATTATTTCCCGTAAATCACGTTCCGTGGCTCCATTCAAGTCAATGGGTCCGCAAAAAAAAGGAACACATACGGAAATGCATCCGTATATCTTCCATTTCCATTACGTTTTTTGCGGAACCATCTATTAAAAATTTTATGCCCAGCCCAATTTTATCTATGTAATTACTGTATACTGTATATGCCATACGGAAAAACGGAACGGAAAAACGGAGCAGAAATGGAAACACAACGGAAACAAAAAACGGAACAACGTATCCGTGAAAAACGGACCGCAAAACACTGAAAAAACCATACGGTCGTGTGCAGGAGGCCTTAGAGGGCATGCCAGCAATAGGAATCATCCCACTAGAAAGAGCTTATTCTCTTCTTGGGTGTGGTGGGGGCTGGGTAGGGGGTGGACTGGCAGACCCATATCATTCACCATTTTCTACACCTGTTTTAGGCGTAGAAATGGTCTAAAGGTAAGACAGCTCGTAAGTTGGCTTACATTTAGATTGGAGCTGGACGAACCAAAGTTTTGTAGAGGCTGTTGCCTCTTCATAACTTCGGCAAATCCACCAGCAGATATAGGGCCTATTAAGACCGGCGTCTAAAACGCCGGTCTTAATTAATGACCTCCTTTGTGTTTTAAACCGAAATTTTCACAAAACGTGAAAAATCTATACCTATTCATATCTAAGCTTTTCAATAAACTTCATGCATTTTACTGTATCACATTTCATTTTAAAACTGGCATATGAAATACCATTAAACTCAAGGAAAAACAAAAAACTGAAGTGGTATACTGAATGTACGCCTATATAGACAATCAAACCAAATAATGTGGGAATAGGTGCTAAAACAAAATAATAATAATTTTATTATATGTTCGGTTAAAATAAGGGGTATCACCTGTCAGTATAGCGGTCAGCAACTGACTGATGCTACGTATGTGAAAACTGAAATGTCTCCAAACAGTGCAACCATCTGGAACACTACATCTGTCTCACAGACTAAACCCACCAACACATAGGGGGGCTCAATACTCCACAGGGTCCAGAGTGTCTGACCCAAAGTGGAGACTACTAACCAGGGGATGTCTGGTGCCGGGAAAAACACCAAACACCACTCCTAACAATGAGAGTCAGGGCGCAGACTCTCACTGAGCTGAGATAGTCACGGTGCAGGACTATGGCAGAGTATCAGCCGTCACTCCGAGGGTAGTATACAGAGCAAGGGTTACACTGACATATTCCTAATGGCAGCAGCTCAACGCGTTTCTATGCATTGGAAATGCATTTCGTCAGGAGCTATGTGCACCATATGAGAACGGAGCCCAACGCCTCTGCTGTGATATTAAACAGAGGCCGTGGATGGACAAGTAACAGTAGACAACCTGCCTGTCACCGGATTCCTCTAGTGTGAGGTACGGTGTTATGACTAACAGACTACTGTCCTGCCTAAGCTAGCAACCTCTAAGTTGAGGCGTAGCGTGCTAGTGTGCATACAGATCGGCACTGTAATGGCACTCTCATTGTTAGGAGTGGTGTTTGGTGTTTTTGCCGGCACCAGACATCCCCTGGTTAGTAGTCTCCACTTTGGGTCACACACTCTGGACCCTGTGGAGTATTGAGCCCCCCTATGTGTTGGTGGGTTTAGTCTGTGAGACAGATGTAGTGTTCCAGATGGTTGCACTGTTTGGAGACATTTCAGTTTTCACATACGTAGCATCAGTCAGTTGCTGACCGCTATACTGACAGGTGATACCCCTTATTTTAACCGAACATATAATAAAATTATTATTATTTTGTTTTAGCGCCTATTCCCACATTATTTGGTTTCATATGAAATACCAGTCTTAAAAAAATCTCCCCATATATATTTTTGTTAAATACTGACAATGGATGAGAATTTTGACAGTTTTCTAAGTTGGATCGGTTGGAAATAAATACATGCATTAATAAGATTCCAGTTCATTTGGAGCTATAGATTCTATTTTTGTCAAGAAGGCTTTTTACAGTTTTTTTTTTTTCACAGAGCAAAATATACCCTTATGATCAATCCATTATAAAATCATGACATTGTCAAGGATTGAGCTAAAATATGAAACATCAGTTATGTCATCGACTTTTGATTTATAGGATTTTATGTTCCCGGATCCTACGTATCTTACATTATGTATATACAGTAATTAAAGCAGATTGCACTTACAGGTTGGTGATTGACACATGTAAGAAGGTTGCTATGGAAATGAACATTTTATTGCTATCATTTATAAGATGTGAGAGGTCTGTTTATCTATCTATCTATTCATCTCATATACATGTCATATCTATTTCATATTTATCCTTCTATTTTCTCTTTCTATTAGTAGTACCGTATATTCTAATGCAAATGTATACAATAATATGGTTTATATCAGAGTGTCAGCCCTGTATCAGAAAAGATTAAAGAAATATAATTGTGTCCTAAAAATTCATGGTTCATGTAATATTATCTATCTATCTATCTCATGGTATGGCCACATCGGGTGCGATCATGATGCGGTTAGGAAACGCCTGCGGTCTTTTACCATTTGCATAATCATGTGTTTAGGGTGCATTTTTTGTCTGCAACTGTTGTTTAAATTGGAATTTTCTTGGTTCTTTAGCTTTCTGATTAACTACTACTAATAACACCTATTCCACAGTCAGCAGCCGCAAGCAGCAGGACATGTCTGACATGTGGTCAATTAGGGTCCATTCACACGTCCGTAGTGCATTGCGGATTTGCAAATTGTGGATCCGCAATACACCCGGCAATTGCTGGACAAGAATAGGACATGTTCTATTTTTTTCCGGTGCCGCAGACGGGAAGTTCGGCGGCGCGCTCCAGAAATGCGGATGCGTAATCACATAGTGTGCTCTCCGCATCCATTCCGTCCCAATAGAGAATGAATGGGTCCGCACCCGTTCTGCAATTTGCGGAACGAATGCGAACCCATTATTACGGACGTGTGAATGTAGCCTTAGGTGAAGTCATCACAACTTTGAAAGTGCCCGGTCTATCCCAGAGACTTATTTCCCCATTAACTTCTATTGGAAAATGAGATGCTGCAGTTCCTAATGGAATCATGGCTGCATCACATCTGTGTGGTTGTTCCGCTCTATCTATCTATTATTGTTTTACGCATTTATATAGCGCTTACATATAATGCAGCGCTTTACAGACATTAGCATCACACTGTACCTGGAGGAAACCCACATAAACAGAGGGAGAACATACAAACTCCATGCAGATGTATATAAGTGCGTAAAATAACATCAATAATAATGATCTATCTCCTATCTATCTCATATGCACTAATAAGCAAAAGGGTAACAATGTTTTGAACTTCCAGGATCCATATCTCACCGTCCACTACAGCTTTGAACGTGAGACTAGCATCATTTTATAGACAATCGTTTTGGCTATCTGATACGTAAATTGGACTTGCAATTATTTAGCATGTGATTAGTTATGCAGATTCTTGTCATGTAACTGCATTATTACTTTTTTGCTCCTAAAATTCGAAGTTTTTATTATTTTGTTAGTATTTTGTAAATTCACCTTTGGCTTCCAACACTGCCTGAATCCTTCTGGGCAGGCTCTTGATCAGATTGAAGCATGTCTCGACCAAAATCTGTTCCCAGGACTCTTCTACACGTTCCCAATGTTGGTGGATAGTGATGGCCAAACATCGGCCGGGACGATTCGCGTTCGCGCGTGTGCGATCAAATGTGGGCCCCATTCACTTTAATGGCAGGCGAACCTGAAAAACCTTCAGGTCATATTTGCAGCCAGCAAACACTTAGGGCTTGTTCACACAAAAGTATTTTGTGTTGCGTATACAGGCCGTTTTCTGCGTTCCGCATATGGTCCGTATATATGGAACCATTCATTTCACTCTTTGTGCTGTCCGTATCCATTGCTCCGTTCCGTGGCCCCGCAAAAATTATGAGTCCTTTCCTATTCTTGTCCATTTTGCGGACAAGAATAGGCATTTCTATAATAGGACTCCTGTTCCGTTCCACAAATTGCGGATGGAACACGGGCACCATCCGTGTTTTGCGGATCCGGGATTTGCGGACCGCAAAAAAACGCACGGTCATGCAAACGAGCCCTTGCTAGAAGTACACAAATAGTCCCACAACATGGACAGTGATATACTAGAGGGAGATCATTGACAAAAATTCCCACAAAAAATATGTATTTTAATCAGGGGCCATTTTCATGCGTCTTAAAGGGAAACTCTCAAAAATGTGCCCTGCTGGAGCCTAGAAATGATTTATTTCCTATCGGTTTGATGTATAAAAATGTGCAGCACTACACGTTATTGTATCCTGCAGAGTCCATTAAAAAAATGCATACGTTAACTTGCATTTTTTTTATTTTTTACTGTGTAACTGTATGTGAACGGACACCAATGTACGGTATCAGTCTGAGGCATCTGTTAACGCATACATTTTTGATATGCATTAAATGGATGGCAAAAATAGGATGTGAACCCAGCCCTAGTGTCAGAATAGGCACCAGTACACAGCGGAGCAGCGTGGCGGAGAGGGGAGGCCGCATGTACTGACAGAGCGCTAACTGGTCCTGGTGGTCAGGGATGAGGACTGTGTTTCCCAAGGATCATTTTCTACTGGGAAATACCGGGCACAGTATAATACACTACAATCTATATAATATAAAGATAGTAGCCCTACCCCCGAATAATAAGACACTTAGGTGGTCATTAATTATATAGAAATACGTCTATGTTAGGCATATTTCTGACACAGATTGTGGCGCAAAGGTCCTTAGCACCGCAATGTGCATATTTTTCCCGCTCATGCCAGGTCTAAAAAAGGATGGCGTGGGCAGGAAAAGGGATACAGTTATGGCCATCCAGTTATTGGCTACCACCACCATAAATAGACCGGATAACACCTCTGTACAGTGACAGAATAACACCGCCATACCATGACCGGATAAAAGGGTACTAGAGGGCACAGTACAGGGAATGACTAGGGGCACTGCACAGGGTGTGGTAAGAGGGTACAATGCAGGGTATAAGGGTATAAGGGGTATAAGGGGGCACAGTATGGGGTCAGGGGGCACAGTCACATTACCCTGTTGCATAAAAAGGTCCTTATGGTGAATGTGGTTCATACACCAACATAATGAGCGGCAGAGGAGTGAGACAGAGGTGTGATTATGTGGCTAGAGATAAAAAATGTAACTGTTGGCCAATACAGGCTCCCAAAAATTAGCTAATAGGCATTCACGTGACATCAAAGAACCTTGGATTTTGTGGCTGGAGGTACATTAGGCGGTCACAGGATAAAAATGTAACCGTCGGCCAGTATAGGCCCCAAAAATTAGGCAATAGGCATTCACCTGACCGCAAAGAACTTTGTATTCTGAGGCTGGAGGTACATTAGGCGGCGGTCACAGTATAAAAATATAACTGTCGGCCAGTACAGGTCCCAAAAATTATCCAATAGGCATTTACCTGACAGAAAAGAACCTTGGATTTTGTGGCTGGAGGTACATTAGGCGGTCACAGGATAAAAATTTAACCGTCGGCCAGTATAGGCCCCAAAAATTAGGCAATAGGCATTCACCTGACCGCAAAGAACTTTGGATTCTGTGGCTGGAGGTACATTAGGCAGTCAAAGGTAAAAAATGTAACTGTTGGCCAGTATAGGCCACAAAAATTAGCCAATAGTCATTCGCCTGACAGCAAAGAACTTTGGATTCTGTGGCTGGAGGTACATTAGTCGGTCACAGGATAAATATGTAACTGTCGGCCAGCACAGGCCCCAAAAATTAGGCATTTACCTGACATTTTTAAAAATGTGAGGTAGTCCACATTGTCGTGCTGAACGTCCTTTCGGACAGGACACTCGAAAAGGGGCAAGCCAAGAGTTTCATGGCAAATTGTGCAGCCTCTGGCCACAGGTTAAACCTGCACACCCAGTAGTCAAGGGGTTCCTCGCTTCTCAGAGTGTCCACATCGGCTGTTAACCCAATGTAGTTGGAAACCTGCGGTTGATATTTCCTGTTGAAGTTGCTAAAGCTTGTTTGTTTTGGATCACCTGCTTCTCCAGACATCCCAAAGCTAAGTCCTTGTTGCCTTTTTGTTTGTTGTTCGCTGGTGTGTTTTGTTCTAGGCCTCAGGGGGACTCAGGTTCCTTCATCTGGGAAAGAACCAGCTGTATCATCTCCTGCTACCTATCCTAGGGATCGTCAGTTTCAGCAGAGCCTAGGTATATGGCGTATGAGCATTTCCACCATCAGGATCTGCTCATACTGGCAGGAAATAGGGAAAGGCTAGGGATTACTAGGAGGTCACCATCCCTCTTCCTTAGCATTTCGAGGCCTAGACTGTTGTCTATTTCTTTTGTGTGTATCTGATGTTTTCCCCTTTTCCCATTTCCCGTGACATTATCAACCGCCCCAAAAAACATTATCCTTAGTTTTGTCAGTGCAGCTATGGATACTGTTTCTGCACTGGTCGATCAGATGCAGGGACTGTCTTTGGAGGTGGCTGACCTCTGTTCGGCCGTTGCACAGTTTCAGGCGGTGGGTTCCAGCAGCGGGAACCAGGCCTGCCCTGAACCTAAGGTCGCTCTCACGGATAGGTTTCCCGGGGGAAGTGACAACTTTGTCCAGTTCAGGGAGTCATGCAAATTATATTTCAGACTACGTCCAAACTCTTCTGGGGACGAGAGTCAAAGATTGGGGATTATTATTTCATTACTGAAAGCTGACGCTCGGTCTTGGGTTTTCTCTTTGCCAACCGGATCACAGTCCCTCCAGTCGGTAAATTAATTTTTCAGAGCTCTGGGGCTTATCTACGATGACCAAAATTGGGTTTCCCTGGCTGAATCTAAGTTGCGTGGCTTGCGGCAGGAAGAGCGTTCTGCTGAGTCATATTGCTCTAAATTTAGGAGGTGGGCAACTGATACAGAGCGGAATGACCCAGCTCTCCATAGTCAATTCTGTCAAGGGCTGTGTCACGCTGGACAGGATACAAGATACACAGAAAACAACGCTGACAAATCCCTACCAGCTCTCCCTAGACTTCTATGCCCACGTTCAGACCCTGAAGGTGGGAATGAACGTGTCCTCGTGCCTGGGCTGAAGATACCCTAATATTCCTAAGATGGTGAAAGGGGGAAAGAGGCAGCCTGCTCCCTCAGGACCTGGAGGGGGCAGGTGTCTCTCTAACAGCCCAGACAGATAATAACAAGAAACACAAAACCAACTTATCTTGTAAGTGAGCAGGAGCAGGAACAGCAAATCCTTCCTTCCTTCTTTCCTTCCTTCCTCTCAGCAAGACAGAAGCTATAATCTGCACAGGACGCTGGGAGTGGGCATAATTTAAACTGATACCAACGACCCCACCCAGTGCACCTGAAGGGAGGTGTATACAGCTCACTCCAAAACAAAAACAAAAGGCTACACACGTGCTGCTAACCTGGCAGACCTCTGCACATAACCTGAGCACGGCATGACAGTACCCCGGCTGTCTGAGAACCTGAAGGATGACTTGGCATTTCACGAAAATCCAGAATCATTGGAGGCGGCCATGTCTCTAGCTGTATATTGATAGACGCCTGAGGGAGAGGTCTAAAGTTCCTCTCGCCCGGGACGTACTATCATATGGTGAAGCGGCCTCTTCTGACACTCTGGGTAAAGAGACACTCAAACTCATGTCTGGTGATGAGCCAATGCAATTGGGGAAGGTCACTCCTGGACCAGGTGATAAAAACTTTAGGGTTAAGAAAATACTTTGCTTTTTCTGTGGTAAAGGAGGACATTTTGTTAACATATGTTCTTATGTTAAACATCAAGGTGAAAAGAATAAAAAAATACTAATGTGTTTAATCCTCTTCTCACTCGTGGTAGTGTAGGTGGGGAATCTAGCAGGGGTTAACCTAGTGGAGGGCTAGTTTGTCCGTATGTATGGTTTGACAACAAGCACATTAGACAAAGATATTTCTGTGTTTACGATTGACTCCCTCAAAACTGTCTGTCTCAAATGGTGCAGAACATTCAGCTAAAGGTGGGAGATTCTCATATTGAATCCATTTTATGTTTTGTGCTGGAGGGCTTGCCTGCTCCCTTGGTGCTAGTTTACCATGGTTAACCAAACATAACCCTACCATCGATTGGCAAGCGAGACAGATTTTCGATTGGAGTGATTACTGCATTGACAACTGTCTCAGCACGTCGCTTTCTGTTGTAACTACTAAAATGTTACCTTATTTACTTTCAGATTTTTCTGATGTATTCTCTGAGAGTGGAAACCAGGAGTTTCCTTCTCAATGGGAGTATAATTGCCCCATCAACCTTATTCCCGGAGCTAGATTGCCAAAGTCTCTGTATAATCTTTCTGAACCCGAAAGAGTAGCCATGCTAGAGTATATCACCGAGAATTAGGCTAAAGGTCATATTAGACCATCCAAATCACCAGTAGCTACAGGCTGCTTCTTTGAAAAAAAAAAAGGATGGAACTCTTAGGATCGCATCACTGTCCGTGATCCCTATCCCCTTCCTTTGATCCCAGATTTATTCAATCAGATTGTCGGCGCCAAGGTATTCTCTAAGTTGGATTCGAGGGGGGCATATAATCTGTAAGAATCAAGGAGGGTCATTTTGAGAATCTGGTCATGCCATTTGGATTGACTAATGTTCCTGCTGTTTTTCAACATTTCATCAATTACATTTTTCATCATCTGGTGGGCAGGTTGTGGTGGTTTATCTGGATGATATTCTTATTTATTCCCCTGATATGGAGACGCATGAGGATCATGTGAGACAGGTCTTACAGATCCTAAGTGAGAATAAATTGTATGCTAAGACGGAGAAGTGTGTGTTTGCGGTCCCGGAAGTGCAATTCCTAGGGTACCTTCTCTCATCTTCGGGTTTTCTTATGGATCCGGAAAAAGTCTGTGCTGTGTTGGACTGGGATCGACCCAAAGACCTAAAGGCAAGGTTATTTTTGGGTTCACCAAATACTACTGTAAATTTATTTTGAATTACTCAACTGTTTTTAAACCATTAACTAATATGATATGCGCAGATTTCTCACTCTGGTCTGAAGAGTAGTGTTGAGCACGAATATTCGAATTACGAATATTTATCTGGAATATCACAACTTCGAGAATTCGCGAATATTTTAAATATAGTGCTATACTGTATATTTGCTATATCGAATATTCGTCATTTTTTAACATCTGAAAATATGATTCCTCCCTGCTTCTTGCTTGTGGGCCAATGAGTCATTGGCCCACAAGCAACTTAAGCAGGGAGGAATCATGTTTTCAGATGTTAGAAAATGACAAATATTCGATATAGCAAATATATAGCACTATATTCAATATAGTGCTATATATTTGTTTTTTAGAATATTCGTATTTTTTTTTCCTTTTTAAGTCATGATTCCCGCTTGATTAAGTTGCTTGTGGGCCATTGACTAATTGGCCCACAAGCAAGAAGCAGGGAGGAATCATGTTTTCAGATTGAAAAAATGACGAATATTCTAAAAACAAATATATAGCACTATATTCAATACACTGCTATATATTTGTTTTTTTTTAATATTCGTAATTTTTTTTTCTTTTTAAGTCCTGATTCCCTCCTGATTAAGTTGATTGTGGGCCAATGACTAATTGGCCCACAAGCAAGAAGCAGGGAGGAATCATGTTTTCAGATTGAAAAAATTGACGAATATTCTAAAAACTAATATATAGCACTATATTCTATAGTGCTATATATTTGTTTTTTAGAATATTCGCCATTGACGAATATTCTAAAAAACTTATATATAGCACTATATTCAAACTAGTTCTATACATTTGTTTTTTAGAATATTTGCAATTTTTTTCCATCTGAAGTCATGATTACTCCCTGTTTAAATTGCTTGTGGGACAATGTCCCACTTCAGATGGAAAAAAAATGACGAATATTCAAAAAAATGAATATATAGCACTATATTCTATAGTGTTATATATTTGTTTTTGACCCACTTAACATTGCGCGATTTTTACATTGCAGAATTTTTGCAATCGCAAAATAATCTCGAATACGAATATTCGGGAATATGTGATGAATATTCTACCACATATTCGCAAAATATCGCAAATTCGAATATGGAACCTGCAGCTCATCACTACTGAAGAGACATTACATGCTTTTTCAGCGATAAAGGAATGTTTTGCTTCTGCTATAATTCTGGTGCAACCTGATGTGTCACAACCATTCATTGTGGAAGTTGACGCATCAGAGGAAGAGGTTGGAGCAGTCTTGTCGCAGGGTCCAAATGGCGCCCATGTGCTTTTTTCTCAAAAAAACTCTCTACTGCCGAAATAAATTATGTTTTGGGAAATAGAGAGTTGCTGGCCATTAAGTTGACTTTTGAAGAATGGTGTCATTGGTTAGAAGGATCAATTCATCCCATTACTGTATTTACTGATCATAAAAATCTGGCCTACCTGGAGTCAGCTAAACGTCTGAACCCAAGGCAGGCCAGATGGTCAATGTTTTTTACTAGATTTAATTTCATTGTCACTTATCACCCTGGGATTAAAAACGTCAAAGCTAATGCTTTCCCGGGGGGTGATTCGTAGGATCCCGGTCCAATATTGTTCAGCCCTTTATCCAGAACTTGAGGTGGAGGTGTTGGAGGCCCAGGGAGAGGCACCTGTCCTACAGGAAAGTTGTTTGTCCCTTCGGAACTACGGCACAAGGTGTTTAAGGAACATCACGGTACTGTTCTTACGGGACACACTGGGAGCAGATCCACTGTGGATCTCATTTCCCAGAGATTCTGGTGGCCAGGGTTACGTAAATGTGTTGAGGGCTATGTGGCAACTTGTGAGCGTGCCACGGTGACTCATACTCGGCCTTCAGGAGCTCGGAATGCTCGGACTGGGAGAAAACGTCTGTAAGTGGGTAAGTAACTGGCTCAATGATAGAAAACAGAGGGTGGTTATTAATGGTACATACTCAGATTGGGTCACTGTCACTAGTGGGGTACCTCAGGGGTCAGTATTGGGCCTATTCTCTTCAATATATTTATTAATGATCTTGTAGAAGGCTTGCATAGTAAAATATCAATTTTCGCAGATGACACTAAACTGTGTAAAGTAATTAACACTGATGAGGACAGTATACTACTACAGAGCGATCTGGATAGATTGGAGGCTTGGGCAGATAAGTGGCAGATGAGGTTTAACACTGACAAATGTAAAGTTATGCACATGGGAAGGAATAATGCAAGTCACCCGTACTTATTAAATGGTAAAACACTCGGTAACACTGACATGGAAAAGGACCTAGGAATTTTAATAAACAGCAAACTAAGCTGCAAAAAACAGTGTCAGGCAGCTGCTGCCAAGGCCAATAAGATAATGGGTTGCATCAAAAGGGGCATAGATGCTCGTGATGAGAACATAGTCCTACCACTTTACAAATCATTAGTCAGACCACACATGGAGCACTGTGTACAGTTCTGGGCTCCAGTGAACAAAGCAGACATAGCAGAGCTGGAGAGGGTCCAGAGGAGGGCAACTAAAGTAATAACTGGAATGGGGCAACTACAGTACCCTGAAAGATTATCAAAATTAGGGTTATTCACTTTAGAAAAAAGACGACTGAGAGGAGATCTAATTAATATGTATAAATATATCAGGGGTCAGTCAGTACAGAGATCTATCCCATCATCTATTCATTCCCAGGACGGTGACTGTGACGAGGGGACATCCTCTGCGTCTGGAGGAAAGAAGGTTTGTACACAAACATAGAAGAGGATTCTTTACGGTAAGAGCAGTGAGACTATGGAGCTCTCTGCCTGAGGAGGTGGTGATGGTGAGTACAATAAAGGAATTCAAGAGGGGCCTGGATGTATTTCTGGAGCATAATAATATTACAGGCTATAACTACTAGAGAGAGATCGTTGATCCAGGGATTTATTCTGATTGCCTGATTGGAGTCGGGAAGGAATTTTTATTCCCCTAAAGTGAGGAAAATTGGCTTCTACCTCACAGGGGTTTTTTGCCTTCCTCTGGATCAACTTGCAGGATGACAGGCCGAACTGGATGGACAAATGTCTTTTTTCGGCCTTATGTACTATGTTACTATGTTACTATCCTGACCCTGGACTCATTTGTCCATAGACTTTATCACAGATTTTCCTAATTCCTCAGGGAAAACTGTGATTCTGGTGGTTGTTGACCACTTCAGCATGATGACGCACTTTATAGCATTATCAGCAGTGATGGCCAGTTCGCAGTGTTCGCCAACGAACACATGCGGGCTGCCATCTTAACTCACAAGTCCTGCGATGCACAGGTAAGCCCTTACCTGTGACGGGAGCCGGTCTGAAACAAATGCGGTCACCGGGAGCAGGCAGTTCCGAGAACAGCCCAATGAAGGCCCCCGGCGGCTGTTCTCGGAACTGCCTGCTCCCAGTGACCGCATTTGTTTCAGACTGTCTCCCGACACAGGCACAGGTAAGGGCTTACCTGTTCATCACCGGACTTGTTAGTTAAGATGGCAGCCCGCATGTGTTCGTTGGCGAACCCTGCGAACTGGCCATCACTGATTGTCAGGTTTACCTAATGCCAAAATGTTTGTCGATAACATCGTGAAACTACACAGTATTGCCTGATAGAGGGTCTGATAGAGGGACTAAATTTATTTCAAGATTCTGAAAGGCGTTCTGTACTCGTCTGGGGTCCAATTGTCCTCCTCTTCGGCCTTTTATCCTCAGTCGAACGGACAGACTGAGCGCACTAACCAGAATCTGGAGACTTATTTGAGATGTTTTGTCTCTGAGAATTATCAGTCGTTGGCCAAGTTTACCATAAATAACCGTAGGCAGGAGTCCACTGATAATTTGCTGTTTTTTGGTGCATATGGGTTCCATCCACAGTTTGGCACATTTTCTGGTACTGAGACTTCTGGTATACCTGAAGAGGAAAGATTATCTTCTTCGTTGTCATCTATCTGGCGGAAGATTCAAAACAATTTTTTTTTAAATGGGCAAATTGTCATTCTCACGGATATTCTCGGTGCATTAGGATCCAAGAAAATGCATACAAGTTGGTAACTAGGTGGTACAACACGCCAGCAAAATTGCATGCCATGGACCCCTCGCATCCGGAGCAGTGCTGGATGTGCAAAGGGTCTACAAGCACTTTGTTCCACACTTGGTGGGCCTGCCCTTTGATACAACCATACTGGGATATGATTTCCAAAAATATATTAGAAATTGTCACTTCCTCGTCCCCGCTGAACCCCTTAGTGGTTCTGTTGAACCTCCCCAATGAAAAATTCATTCTCACCAGACATTCCCTATTATCCTCCCTCGTAGCTGCGGCAAAACTCCTGATTCCAGTTTATTGGCTTACCAATAAAATTCCGGTGTCCACAGACTGGATTAACAAGGTTCAGGAGATCCGCTTGTTGGAGGAGATGTCTAGTTGGGATTCTTTGTCCCACGATAAACACCTGCAGATGTGGGCTCCATGGCTGAAATGGCAGGCTAATAGTCAAAATGCCTTAGCACTCAAGGCAGTAACTAGCCCTGCTATCAGTGATTAATAACTGTTGTACAATCGTGTTTTGTGACATTCGTTACTTGTATGATTATAACCTGTTGTTCATACTGGGGTGTAGATAGGCGCTTACCCGATACCCAATCATAAAATGTGACTTTGGTCAACTGTGGCCTAGACAGTTCTCCTCCACCCTTACACCCATATGTGGTTCAACTATTGTACTGGTATTATGTCAACTTGCATATATAATCTGCCTGCCATCATATACCTTTTTCACGTCGTGTAGTCTTCTTCTCATACTTCTAATATGAAAGTGCTGGATCATGGCTGTACTTTTATGTATATGTTAACGTTTTTACAATATGATATGCACCTTATCTTTATTTTGTAAACTGAAGATAAACTTAAATAAAGATTTGTTAAAAAAAAAAAATAATAAATGGGCAAAAAGTATAAACGTATGGCTGACAAAAGACGTATAAGTGGTCCGGACCTGAGAATGGGTGATTCTGTGTGGCTGTCCACAACAAACATTAAGGGTACTCTCACACTTGCGGCAGAGGATTCTGGCAGGCAGTTCCGTCGCTGGAACTGCCTGTCGGATCCGTCAAAATGTATGTAAACTGATGGCATTTGTCAGACAGATCAGGATCCTGATCCGTATGACAAATACATTGAAATGCCGGCTCCGTCTCTCCGGTGTCATCCAGAAAAAACGTAGACCGCAATGCCGGATCCTTTTTGCTGGAACACTCAGGCCGGATCCGGCATTAATGCATGTCAATGGGAAAAAATTCTGGCAAGTGTTCTGCATGCTGCTGTTTTATTTCAGATTTTCATCTATTTTCTCTATTATCTTTCTATTTTATCTATCTATCTATCTATCTGTCCCATAGCTATCTAAAGCTGCATATGGGCACAGTAATATATAAATATGATGGTGATTATTAGTTCTGACAGATCTGTTCTTGTGCTGTCAGGGATGGGAGTGGCATTTATTATAAATATGGGTAGTTGTAGTGATAATTAAATATCAAAGTCTCAAAAAGCCCAGACAAATTTTGCTTCACTTTTTTTTTTTGCCAAATATATGTCTGACATTCTACCTGATCCTGCACAAAAATATAATTTCTAACTCTCTGTTATCTAAAGGTCATGTTGAAAAGTGAAATATAGAGAATAGCCAAGCACAGATGTGCGGGTCAGTGCCGGGGAATCGGGGATTACATAAAAAAGTATATGAGTAAATAAAATAGAAATGAATTCTGTTTGAAATGCTGAGCTGGACCTGAAATGATAAATGTAAATATGGAACTAAAAAGTGGAACTGTGTCTGCTATGTATTATTTATATTCAGAGCATTAAATGTCTCATGTTGTGAGCCTGCCCTGTCAATAGCAGTTTGTATCACAGTCTAATGAATTCAATGTGTACAAGAGAAAGCTGTGGACAGGAATCCAGAGTGGACAGGGAGAGACGTACTCTATATTCATCTGCACTGCAGAATAAAAACAGATTAGCCTTTGTCAAAAAAATAAAATGTTTTAGTAACGTCGGGGGAATTAGCATGCAGTCATGGAACAAAAAGAATATTTTTTTTCCTCTGTGGTTTGATAGACGTGGATTTAAAGTAGCAATTGGAAAAGACATGGGTGAATATATGACAAGTTCAATTTGACAGTGTTGAGAGATTTCAAATACTATTTGTATTCAGAGGTACTTGACATTTTTCACTGGAGTGAAAAAAAATAAAAATAAAAAATAATAATAATAATAATATCATTATTATTACTTTGCCTAAATCACCTGAGTTAATTTCTATGTATGTCATAGAATAATTTCCTAAAGGGGATGTCCCTACAATTTTCAGTTTTTGATTTTTACTCCATGCCATTCCAGAGCCATAACTGTTTTCATTTTTGCTTTCATGTATCCATATGAAGGCTTGTTTTTTTTAGAGACAAGTTGCACTTTCTAATGTCACCATTTAGTGGTGCATGTGGTGTAGTGGGAAGCTTCGGAAAAAAAAATCAAAAAAGAGTGAAATTGGAAAAATTTTTATTCCCCCACAGGTTTATGGGTTTTATTTCTACGGTGGAAACTGGAAACTGGAACATACCTCAGCCACCCTAGGACAATGGGACAGCCAACAAAATCCAGGAATGTCCTGCTGGATGTGGGATGGTTGGGAATTATGCTACTGTGCACCTAGTAATGTTCCCCACCATGCTCCCAGTAATAATACCCCCTATTGTGTCACCAACAATAATAATGCCCCTGTAGTGCTCCCAGAAATGACCCCCAGTGCCCACTGAGGTCTATACAGGTGAACGGCAGGGCAGAGCACCATAAGCTCCTGTGTTCTGCCGCAATATTCAACTGCATCATTGTCCTGAGGACAGCAATACAGTTGAATTCAGAAAGGGGACCTATGGCCACTGACCAGGTACATAAGCATTGGATCATGTACCAGACTAGTGCCCATTAAGATGGTTTGAATGGCTCATTGAGCATCTGCCCACCAGCACTCTTCCTAGTGGCATCTATGACGAGTCTACCCCTATTTATTGCAGACTGTTGGAAAATTATTCCTAAACTTCTAATAGGAATAATAAAGCAATGGCACAACATAAAGTCCTAAGTATACAAAGAAAAAAATACAATGCAACAGCATTCTGCAAACACAAATAAAGTGCAATAAATAATGCCTATTCTAGTGCTAATGTGACACTTATTTTGTAAATTTGAGATTCTTGGCAAATACATTTTGAGAAAAATGATTTAGGCCCATCTACCAAACGTCAAGGCGATCTCTGTAAATCCTACCTGTTATGTGCCATCACGGCCACAATAAAATTCAGGGCGTGCAGGTACCACATGCATGCTGGGTCCACTCTGCCTTTTACCATTTTTGGTGCCATAATGGCCTCCATTAAATTCAGGTAATGCAGGTACCAACATGCATGCTGAGCCCATTTTATACCTCTCCTGGTGCGAAAAGGCTTCCCATGAGTGCAGTAAGAGCAGGCTACAGCTTTATACTTACGCTAATTAAAATCAGCCTATGTGATAGACTGGATGGTCAGGAGTGCAAGACCAAATGGATTCAGCCACACCTCCAGTACAAACTGCAAAAGAAAGGGGGTCAGTCAGATGTGAATATTTAAAAAATAAGCGTAGCATTAGCACCAGACTATTTTCTATTTCTATGGCATTATTGTACTTTATTTGGTTTGCAGAGCCCTGTTGCATTGTTTTTGTTCCGAGTCATAAGAATAGACGCTCCAGAATTGTAATTACATGGGGAATGCAAGTAGTTACTAAGACAGACAAGTCAGAAGAGGGGATGGGTTCTCTTTAAATTATAATTCTCTTTTTAATGTTAATCATATACTGTAGATATACTACGCAATCTACATATTTTTATATGGCTGTCATTAACTTTTATGTAGAAAACACTAGGGGCTTGAGAAAACCGCAGGTCTCCATACTGTGCACAAGTAATGAAGGTTAACTAAGTCAGAGCAGCACCAATATCAAGCTGTGTTACACATAAGTAATGTGCTTCAGCTGAAATGTGCAGATTACCTTTAGGTTCATTGACATAGTTAGAAATAGTGTTGATTGCAGAGGAAATTAAGGGGAGACAGTGAGACTGCAGTCCTATGTGGTTCACACATAAATGACAGCGGGATATTAAAGGGGCTCTCTGGGCTTTTTAGGAAATCCGTCCTTTCTTCTGTCCTGTAGAAGAAACACAGTTTAGTTAGTACTTAAAGCGGTTGTCCCATGAAAAATATTCAAAATTTTTCAAAGCCGTACCTAGATCTGAATAATTTTGCAATTACATGTCATTAAATATTTTCTACAGCCACAAGTTTTTCAATAAAATCTACCCATATAATGCCACCTGCTGTTTGATCGTTTCCTTATTTCACCGGCCACCTTGCTGAGGTGGATACACAATACTCAGTTCCATATTTCAACTGTCACCAGCTTTATCTACTGGGACCGTTACAGGTAGAGAGCTGTGGCAGAAAGGACACACCCCCTGAGAAAGGACACACCCCCTGAGAAAGGACACATCCACTTGAGCTGCCGTCTTGAAATAAATCTTGCAGAGCATAGAATGGGGAAATCTCTGGATCCATGTGAGGTACAGGGCTGGTTCTAGCTTTGTTATAAAGAGATTGTCATGTACTATATGATATCAGATTTGTTTTTTTCATTAATCATGGGCTAACTCCTTTAATCCTCCATTGCACTGTGGATGCCACCGTCTCCACTGCACTGGCACAGGTTGCAGGCTCTTTCGGATGTGTGTCCTTCTCTTCCCGTTCAGATGCATAATAATAAATACAGCTGAAAAGGAAGAGAAGGACACACATCTGGTCGGGACCCAAGTGGGAGTCCGCAGTCTGTGTGAGTGCAGTGGAGACGATGGCATTGGCTGCGGAACAGAGGAGTAAGTACTAACGACAGGACAGAGGAAAGGACTGGTATCCTTAAACGCACTGGGGGACCCGTTTAAAGAAATGCACAGGTTTACCTGAGAAGTGAGAAATTATAGCATTAAGATTACTAGACTGCTAAGGTTTTTTTTCAGCTGAGAATTAAACAGTTTGTGCTATGAAGTTGTTGAGTGACTACATTACACTGTCGATTTGCGCGGTTCGGTGCAGTAAAAAGCTGCTTTTCATGCATTCTCTTAGATTATTGCCAAAACTCAGATGTCTCCTTTATGTGCCTAAACAATACCCTGTAAGTGAGCCGAAGTAATAGAAAGAGGAGTGCAATTGTTCTCAGCTATATGGACACTTGAAGTCTAGGGCTGGATTTGTGCTTTCAACACTTTATCTAAAAGCCGACTGTACATTGATATCATAGACGCCAGCATCGAACTGTCAGAAAGATACACAATGATGTATAAAGCTTCTTTCATTGCTGCGGCACATCCTTACGGCAGGATTTTCTGACATAGAATGCCCGGAATCAGCCAGACAAAAACCGTTGCGTGCAATGTTTTTTCTTCTGGCCGAATCCCCACATGTTTTTGTCAGGTAGAGGCTGGATCTCCATTGGACCCCATTATAGTTAATGGGGACGGTGGGTATTCTGGCAACATTCAACAATGTCGGATCTGGAAAACTCCGGCAGACCATTATCTGCCAGAACAGCCTGTCGGAATGCTGTGCCGCAAATGTGAAACTCGCATAATAAAACTATAAAAGATGTAAGACAAGATAATAGAAATCTCAACAGCTTTTTTATTTTTATATCTCACCAACATAATCTGTGCAGATATTTTCATCCCTCGCATCAGTCCTTGTCCCCAATGGGGTTCTCAATTAAATTTCCTGATCTCAGGCAAACAACACTAAGGACAATTTCATAGAAAGTCAATTTGCTTATCAGTAAGTGCCAGGGTGGAAATCTATGTACATAAAGGAAACCAATCTAAAGGCTATGGTCACCTTTGGGAGCAATTTCTTCAATACTGCAGTCTACTTATTCTGGGCAACAACAAAAAAGTCAGTTGGTCTTAATTCAGTTTATTACAATTTTCAACAGTTTTTCCTCTACAATTTCAATGCTTCTACAGACTGTTGCTTCTCCTTCAAAGTGAGCTGCTTGTAGTCCTTACCTTTATTTTCCTAACAGCTCCTAAACACTAATTTAAGCTAAATTCTTATTAAACTGATAAGAATTACCGTATGCTTTAATCATTGTTTACAAACTGTTAGAGAACTAGAAATAAGGACTATGTGTCAAGTGGACCAAAAAGGAGCAGTCTGCAGATGCTGTGAAACTGAAGGCTGTAGAAGACAAACTCTTGAAAATTTTCAATAAGGACCAATAAATAAAAAAAAAAGATTTGTATCTCAAAATAAATAGCAAATTGCCATTCTCACATCTAGTGTCGAGCAAAGTTTACAAAAATTTGATTCGGCTGCTTCGCCAATTTTCACAAAGAAATTAGCTTTGTGACAAATTACTTTGTAAAGAAGCTTATTTATTTGTAAGTAGGGGGCGCAATGGGGGGGGGGGGACTGAATTTGCACTACCCCCTGTCATTGAACCCATCAGATGCAGCGTTCATCTCTGATCGGGACATCTGATATAAAAATTGAGGGCTTTCGGGGGTTAATCAGTTAAAAAAAAAAACGTATCCATTTGAGCATGAAGAGGCCGCTACGGCCATCTTGATTAAAGATCCAGCATGAAATCTTTTATGATGACGTCATTGCGCTGGCCAGCGTGGTGATGTCATGCGTCACTGCATACAAGATTTTGAGCGGGATCTTTAATCAAGACGGCCATGGTACCCAGTACTAAGCATGATCTCTGGATATGCTATAAGATATTAAAACCTGATCTATGGTTCCAGTAATGGATGAATGGATGATACACAGAAAACTTGACATATGAATACATTTGATATCATCATATTCCAGTGGTCAAATAATAATAAAAACGTTCACTTACAATATTTGTCACTTATATAGCGCTACTATATTCCACAGCGCTTTACAGACATTATAATCAGGTGTTGTCCCCACTGGGGCTCACAATCTAGATTCTCTGTCAGTATGTCTTTTGGAGTATAGGAGTAAACTAGACTACCTGGAGGAAACCCAACACAGACACACATGCAAACTCAGTGCAGGTGTTGCCTAAGGACCACCCCTGAGCCACCTCAGTTAAAAGGAAGTAAAATGATAATAAATACAAAATCTAACAAATGTTCTTGTTGTACATGTACAGCACATGTTGGGGAGGGGTTACATTTATTTTATTTTACAATATTACATTATGTCACAATAATGCAATGATAACGCACCTGCCCATCCCAATCATCCCCTATTCTCTCCGGAGGAAGAGAAAGAGAGGATAGAGAAAACAACATTTAAAGGAAATGTATCACCAACATTTTTATCTACCAGTTAAAACCATATAGTAGCACATATACTTTTTATCTAATCTTTTTATTTTTTGATTGCAGAATTTTTTATTTCCTCGACATGATTATGGGGGCGGCCTTGTTGCTTGAACTGTTCTTAACAGCATTTACAAAGCATTAAAAAAAATTGCTTTACGGCAGATCCATGGTCCATAGACACAATGGTCAGGAGGGGACCTCAGTGGCTTCTATGGGAGAGTTTCCTGGGCATGTTCTGTGACCGGTGCAGAGGTCATTATACAAGGAAAGAAAAGATAAGCTCTGACAATCACCTATTGTGAATGGTGGATCCTGTCTTATCTGTACACACAGGTGATATCATTACAGGCAGGATTAGAATGGGTTAACTGCAGTAAAGTGATCTGTACAGACCAAGAAGTGATGTCTATTATTAGGCTTAGTGGCCAGTGCAAAAACTGTAGAATGTTATGTTTTTTTGTTTGAATATAGTTGACATGGAAAATTTTAAATAACATCATCAAAAATTCTTAAAAAACATGTTAAACATAAAAACGTTATTTAAACAATAGGTCATTTTCGGATGAAAAACAGAGTTTTCCACAAATCAAGATATTTCTTCTTAGGCCTTATTATGAGGGACTATACTTTTTCTCCTTTTTTGATCCGCTCCTGATTTTGGCTTCCAACACTACATGAGGAAACTTGAATGTGTGGCTGTACTGTAGGGAGGGAGATTTTGTCACTTCCCCCATTCATGAAATCCATAGCAATTGTGTCGCCTACATCAATGGTAGACACATTTTGTGCATTTATAATAAATATATATATATATATAGAACACACATAGAAAGTGAACTGATCAAGCACTTTATGAATTCTGAATTGTATCTAAACTATATTGCTACATTAGTGTACCCAAATAATAAAATAGTTTTACATAAACTGGAATGGTGTTGTATGGGCAAGCACCTAGTAATAGTATAGAAATCTAGTGGCTAAGAGAAAGACTGTGGATTCTACAATGGACCTCACATAAGACCTACTGTTATATATAAAGATGTTCTTTCTTATTCAAGGTCATTCAAGGTTACCACTTGAGATTCCAGACATTTGCCTACATATCAATGGCCTTTACTTAGTACAAGTCTGGGGGCTAATTTTTTTAAATTTGTTAACTCCTTAACCTTTACATCATCTATCCTAATTTTTGTCAGGATAACGAAGTAACAAGGTCACCCCTGATACTGAGCAAAAAATGGTAACATTGGTCACGTTAGTCTCTATCTGATTGCCTTTTAACCGTACCATGAAACCAATTTTCTTTGTTTAATGTTTCCATTTGTGTACATTTGGTGGTAATTGTTATTGTGTGTGTTCGGCTTGTAGACTGTGTATCATTGTCACTTGTCTATTAAAAGGACACCACAGAATGCTGGCATTTGCACTCCTTAATGAAAATATATGAGTCTGAGTTAAAGCAGGGCACCATGCAGACAGCGTGTAACCGATCCTGCAAGTGATTTTTGGCATGCCCCACGCAGGCTGTCTAGACTACTTTTCTCTTCCTCTTTAACTGAAAACCAATTTCTAATGAAGAATAAACTAGAATTTTAGCACTTCAATTGAATAGCTGTTTGTAATTCCACCGACACCTAACCTCTTTAAAAAAAAAATCTGCTGCTTTCCCATTCCCTACGATGTAGGTAACCTCAGAATAAGCTTGAGATTCTTGCCAGTTAATTCTAAGGCAAATGGAGCTCTAGGAATTTGTCTGTTTTCAGGCTTGTTATACCTTGAATCAGTCAAGCATTCCATTCCTACAGATTGAGATGTCACAATTAAATGACCTGAACCATAAAAAACAGGAGCTTTGGTCAAAGTCTTCTCCATGGGGACCAAAATGGTCATATTTAAGGTAGGCCAAATGCTACCTATAACTAGGTTTATTTCTAGCACAAATATGGCATGCAAGATGTTTTCATCAAGGGTAAATTCATATATCCATGCATTTAGATTTCTCTAGAAATTGCACAGAGTATTTTCTCCTGGTTATGTAGATGATATTATAATATACACAGTCACATTATTATGACCAGCTAATATGCTAGCCGACTGCCTTAATGAATACTTCTGTTCAGTTTTTACAAAAGAAAAAGAAGGAGAAGGACCTCCACTAGAAAGGATGACTATTAAATCGTTTGATGCATGTGTCTTTACAGAGGAAGATGTTCTAAGTTTGCTGTCTAAAGTGAAGACAATTAAGTCACAGGGGCCTGATGAGATACACCCAAAATTATTAAAAGAGCTTAGTGGTGAGCTGGCAAAACCGTTAACAGATTTATTTAACCAATCATTAGTAACAGGAGTCGTCCCGGAAGATTGGAAATTGGCAAATGTCGTGCCCATTCACAAGAAAGGTAGTAGGGAGGAATCGAGCAACTATAGACCAGTGAGTCTGACATCAATAGTAGGCAAATTAATGGAAACCCTATTAAAGGATAGGATTGTGGAACATCTAAAATCCCATGGATTGCAAGATGAAAAACAGCATGGGTTTACTTCAGGGAGATCATGTCAAACAAATCTTATAGATTTTTTTGACTGGGTGACTAAAATAATAGACGGTGGAGGTGCAGTAGACATCGCATATCTAGATTTTAGTAAGGCTTTTGACACTGTCCCACATAGAAGACTTATCAATAAACTGCAGTCATTGAGCATGGACTCCCATATTGTTGAGTGGATTAGGCAGTGGCTGAGTGACAGACAACAGAGGGTTGTAGTCAATGGAGAACATTCAAAACAAGGTCATGTTACCAGTGGGATTCCACAGGGATCTGTACTGGGACCAATTTTGTTTAATATCTTCATAAGTGATATTGCAAAAGGCCTCGATGGTAAGGTTTGTCTTTTTGCTGATGACACAAAGATATGTAACAGGGTTGATGTTCCTGGAGGGAAACGCCAAATGGAAAAGGACTTAGGAAAACTAGAAGAATGGTCAGAACTCTGGCAACTGAAATTTAATGTGGATAAGTGCAAGATAATGCACCTGGGGCGTAAAAACCCAAGGGCAGAATATAGAATATTCGACACAGTCCTGACCTCAGTATCTGAGGAAAGGGATTTAGGAGTAATTATTTCAGAAGACTTAAAGGTGGGAAGACAATGTAATAAAGCAGCACGAAATGCAAGCAGAATGCTTGGATGTATAGGGAGAGGTATAAGCAGTAGAAAGAGTGAAGTGCTTATGCCGCTGTACAGATCACTAGTGAGACCTCACTTGGAGTATTGTGCGCAGTACTGGAGGCCATATCTCCAGAAGGATATAGATACTCTAGAGAGAGTTCAGAGAAGAGCTACTAAACTAGTACATGGATTGCAGGATAAAACTTACCAGGAAAGGTTAAAAGACCTTAATATGTATAGCTTGGAAGAAAGAAGAGACCGAGGGGATATGATAGAAACTTTTAAATACATAAAGGGAATCAACTCGGTAAAGGAGGAGAGCATATTTAAAAGAAGAAAAACTACCACAAGAGGACACAGTTTTAAATTAGAGGGGCAAAGGTTTAAAAGTAATATAAGGAAGTATTACTTTACTGAGAGGGTAGTGGATGCATGGAATAGCCTTCCTGCAGAAGTGGTAGCTGCAAATACAGTGAAGGAGTTTAAGCATGCATGGGATAGGCATAAGGCCATCCTTCATATAAGATAGGGCCGGGGCTATTCATAGGATTCAGATATATTGGGCAGACTAGATGGGCCAAATGGTTCTTATCTGCCGACACATTCTATGTTTCTATGTAACCGCCGTGTGCAGAATGGACAGCAGCTAGATGGGCTGGTAGTGACTCAGTAAGGTCCTGGTAGGTTGTGATAGGTATCTGGAGCCATGCTGACTGCAGTGCATCTTACAGCTGCTGGAGGGGATGTGGGGGAGGATCCATAGAGCGAATATGATGATCAAGGTTCAAGTCTGTGGAATTAGGGGGCCAAGGTAGTACATGAAAGTCTTGGGCATGCTCTTAAAACTCATGTCAGAAATTTCTAGCCATGTGACATGTCACATTGCCTTGGTGGAAGATCCCATCCACCCCGGCGAAGACAATCATGATTAATGGGTGTACATGATTTGCAATGATGGATTCATACCCAAATCAGTTGAGTGCCTTCCCTATGGATGAGTAGGCCCAAAGAAGGCCACAAAAACATTCCCCAGACCATAACACTGCCACCACCAGTTTGTGTTCTTCCAGCAATGGTTGAAGGGTTTTTGTTCTCTGGTGTTTCTTGCCTGACACGCCAACGTTCATCCATTTGATGAAGCAGAAAATGTAACTAATCAAAGAATGCAATGCTTTGCCAATCCGTGGAGGTCCAATTCTGATTTTGCCACAAAAATTAAAGGCTTTTCTGCTGATACAACTTTGTTAGCAGAGGTCCGTCTGCTTCGGAGCTCCATTCGCAGCAAGGTTCACTAAACTGATGTTATAGACACTTGTCTGGTAGCCCCTTTGTTCATTTTGATGGTGAGCTGCTCCACTGTAGCGTGTCGGTCTGCCCTCATGCACCTTCAAAGCCAATGTTCACCTCTCACATCAATAGAAAGTGAGGCTCTGCAGCTTTCACATGACTTATTCCCGGTGATGCCATTTGTCCACTCACAATACATTCACCACAGCAGCACGCAAACGGTTCACAAACTGGGCAGTTTCAGAAATACTGCCACCATTGGATCGAAAGTCAATAATCATCTCTTTTTGCAACTCTGATGAATCGCCTCTTTTACCCAGGACAGTAACGAGGGATATGTGTGCAGACAGCTTATCTCACACCTTATATACCTATCGAGCCGGCTCACCACATCTGACTTCCTTCATGAGCTACACACTGCCAAAGTAAAAACTAGGAAGTTGTTATAATAATGTGACTAGAAATAAGCGAACCCGAACTGCATAGTTCAGGTTTGTACTGAACTTTGCAACTTGGAACCAAACCAGAGTTCGGTAAAGGGTTTTTTATAGTAGAAATTAATTTTTTAAGTTATTACCCAAAGTCTAGAGAAACTTCACAAAGTAATAACTTAATACAAAGTAATACATTCTAATACTATATGGAGCTCCTACTACGTACAGTATTCTAATGAAGTTTCATGCAAATAGACTTTGGATGTTTCATCCAAAGTCGAATCGCTCATCCCTACGCCTCAGCCCAAATGCAAGATCTTTAACAGGCCTGACCCTACCCATCATATGCCAGAAAAAAATAACATTTTCTTGGAATTCACTTTCATTGGTTGTCCAAGTTTCCTAAATTTTCTCCATGACAGATGTTTTAAAGGGCATCTGTCAGCAGATTTGTCCCTATGACACTGGCTGACCTGTTACATGTGCACTTGGCAGCTGAAGACATCTGTGTTGGTCCCATGTTCATATGTGCCCGCGTTGCTGAGAAAACTGATGTTTTAATATATGCAAATGAGCCTCTAGGAGCAACGGGGGCATTGCCTTTACACCTACAAGCTCTGCTCTCTCTGCAACTGTTGATTTACGGGGCCAGACAGTGAAAACATCATCACTGCCAAGCCCTGTCAATCAAAGTGGAAAGGGTGAGGCAGTTGCAGAGAAAGCAGAGCCTCTAGGAGTATCAGTAATGCCCCCATTGCTCCTAGAGGCTCATTTGCATATATTAAAAAGCCATTTTTTTTAGCAATGCGGGTACATATAAACATGAGACAAACACAGATGTTCTCAGCTGCCAAGTGCAGATAGGCTTTAAAATAAAAAAAATGCACACTGTCCTTGGAGGTTTACAGAATGAGACCTCCAAGGGCAGTGACTGGCCTAAGCAATCATACACCAATAACTGTATGTCATCACTCTAGCCTCTAACTTTGAGAATGGCACAGAAAAAACTGGTGAGTATACATATATATATATATATATATATATATATTTACAGTTGCAATAAAAAGTATGTGAACCCTTTGGAATGATATGGATTTCTGCACAAATTGGTCATAAAATGTGATCTGATCGTCATCTAAGTCACAACAGTAGAAATCACAATCTGCTTAAACTAATAACACACAAAGAATTAAATGTTACCATGTTTTTATTGAACACACCATGTAAACATTCACAGTGCAGGTGGAAAAAGTATGTGAACCCTTAGACTAATGACATCTCCAAGAGCTAATTGGAGTGAAGTGTCAGCCAACTGGAGTCCAATCAATGAGATGAGATTGGAGGTGTTGGTTACAGCTGCCCTATAAAAAACACACACCAGTTCTGGGTTTGCTTTTCACAAGAAGCATTGCCTGATGTGAATGATGCCTCGCACAAAAGAGCTCTTAGAAGACCTACGATTAAGAATTGTTGACTTGCATAAAGCTGGAAAGGGTTATAAAAGTATCTCCAAAAGCCTTGCTGTTCATCAGCCCACGGTAAGACAAAATGTCTATGACTGCAAGAGCACAGCGCAGACTGCTCAATGAGGTGAAGAAGAATCCTAGAGTGTCAGCTAAAGACTTACAAAAGTCTCTGGCATATGCTGACATCCCTTACGATACGTAAAACACTAAACAAGAATGGATTTCATGGGAGGATACCACAGAGGAAGCCACTGCTGTGCAAAAAAAACATTGCTGCAAGTTTACAGTTCACACAAGAGCACCTGGATGTTCCACAGCAGTACTGGAAAAATATTCTGTGGACAGATGAAACCAAAGTTGAGTTGTTTGGAAGAAACACACAACACTATGTGTGGAGAAAAAGAGGCACAGCACACCAACATCAAAACCTCATCCCAACTGTGAAGTATGGTGGTGGGGGCATCATGGTTTGGGGCTGCTTTGCTGCGTCAGGGCCTGGACAGATTGCTATCATCGAAGGAAAAATGAATTCCCAAGTTTATCAAGACATTTTGCAGGAGAACTTAAGGCCATCTGTCCACCAGCTGAAGCTCAACAGAAGATGGGTGTTGCAACAGGACAACGACCCAAAGCATAGAAGTAAATCTACAACAGAATGGCTTAAACAGAAGAAAATACGCCTTCTGGAGTGGCCCAGTCAGAGTCCTGACCTCAACCCGATTGAGATGCTGTGGCATGACCTCAAGAAAGCAATTCACACCAGACATCCCCAAATTATTGCTGAACTGAAACAGTTCTGTAAAGAGGAATGGTCAAGAATTACTCCTGACCGTTGTGCACATCTGATCTGCAACTACAGGAAACATTTGGTTGAAGTTATTGCTGCCAAAGGAGGTTCAACCAGTTATTAAATCCAAGGGTTCACATAGTTTTTCCACCTGCACTGTGAATGTTTACATGGTGTGTTCAATAAAAACATGGTAACATTTAATTCTTTGTGTGTTATTAGTTTAAGCAGATCTGTTCACTTGAATGGAGCTTAGCCCCGCCCACGCTAGTTGATACTAGTCATGACGTCAGTGGGCCGGTGGTAAACAGTGAGAAGGCCGCGGCGCTACTGGAGCATCGCTGCCTTCTCAAACAGCTGATCGGCGTGGGTCCCTGGTGTCGGACCCCCGCCGATCAGAAGCTGATGATCTTTTCAGAGGATAGATCATCAGTTAAAACAAAGTGCAGAACCCCTTTAAGCTATGAGTCCAGGGCAAATGTTTATAGAGGGATATTTATTGAATTGACAATAACCCTGTTAAAACAAATCTATCACTGGTTTCTTTGGCTGTGACCATTACTATATGAGAGCAGTGATTTATACAACATTGTTGCTGTGTATCACCCTGTAATTGATGCCATAACTTGGCTGTAAGGAGCCTTCAGGGCTGTGAGGACAATGCTAATGACCAAATACAAATGACACATTTACTGTACTCCTGAATCAATAACACTGATGTATCGGAGGTGATTGCAGGCTTATAAAATTCTAGATAGTCCCCCAGAAGACAAACGTATTTTCCAGTAAAGGTATCGTTCGTTATTAAAAATTATATTTGTCTATCTGGGATTACATGAAGAGACAGCAGAATTTAAGCAAGCCTACATCCATAAAATATCTGTGGTTAGTTCTCCAAGATGTTTGGGACAATCTACCTGCCAAATTCCTTCAAAAACTTTGTGTAAGTACCTAGAAGAACTGATGCTGTTGTGAAGGTAAAGGGCGGTCACACCGGATATTGATTGGATTTAAATTTCTCTTTTCTTCAATCACTTTGCATTTTGTTAATTGATAAAAAATAAACTAACACTTCAATTTTTTTTTAAGAATTCTTACTTTGCAGCACTTTTCCACACCTGCTTAAGGTGAGGTTCACGTCCGCATTGTAAACTCCGGCACGCTGTTCCGGTCACTCTATCTAGCATATATGCCAGCTTTCGGCTGAACAAAAGATACTACATGCAGCATTTTATTTTTCAGCCAAAAGCCGGCATATATGTCGGGAATAAGCCAGATCCCATTGAAATGAATGGGGATCTAGCGGTGCACAGGTATCCAGATTTTCAGAATACAGTGTCTGGCAGTGCAGTCCTCCGCCGGAACAGAATTCCAGAGTTCAGTGCAGATGTGAATGTGGTCTAACATGTATATATTTAGATTAGACATGGATTATGGCTCATTTACTAAGGTATGTGCAACATTTGCAAAAGTTGCAAAAAAGTCACAATCCAGACCAGGTTACCTCCTGGTCTACTTTTACACTTAAAGGTGTAAACCACATTACACTCACAACACATTTTATGAAGGTGCACCAGTTCACCAAAGCCAGACTTAAAACGGACACAAAAACAAGCTTAAACGATGAATGACCCCACAGTTTAGAAATAATCTTTGAATTGTGTTGTTATCATCATGATCATCCATATTAATATATCAAATATATCAGTGAGAGCCTTACATCAGAGCTTCTTCTCTTGGCTTGTGCTTTGAGTATATCCAACGTTAAATGGGTTTTCTGATTTGCCTTAACATCCTTTAAAATATTCATTAATGAAGATCGCTGTGGTTCTAGAATGTAATTACTTTACCTTTATTGCTCCTATTTTCCATTCTGGGCTGTGGTCACATGACCATGTCCATGCAGCTATTTCTTATTTCCTGTAATAAAATGTCCATGGACGTGTCAAAGCAGCAGCAGAGGAAGTGATAGGGGAGTGTCTATGTAACTAGCTGGGTGGGAGGAGTTATAAACTAGCTGGGCGTTGTTAGGGGCAGTGATAGGGGAGGGGCTATAAACTAGCTGGGCGTTGTTAGGGGCAGTGATAGGGGAGGGGCTATAAACTAGCTGAGCGTTGTTAGAGGCAGTGCTGCCTTGTACCACAGGTGAATACTGTGATAAACTAATTGGATTCATACGTAGCGGTACGAATAGATTGGCTCATCACTATTTTGAACTGACAAAAAACTGACTATGGGCAAAATTATTTTCCTAATGAGCATAATAATCAGTGCAATGAAAATGTAAAAAAAATTAATATCCATCTGAGAAAAATCTGGTCTGGATCACGAGTGGTCTTCTCAAAGACATGGTCTTTATGAAACATGTACCTGTATCTAGTAACAACTAGTGTTGAGCAAGCATTCTCAGCCGAACACCCGAACACCGCGTGTGCTCGAGTCTCCTTCCCCCACACGTTTGTTGGCTGCTATGCAGCCAATAAACTGCGGGGAAATACTGTAGTGTCATAGCCATTAGTGTTGAGCGTGATAATCGTCATGTAAACTAATTTGCATAAACATTGGCATATGGGAAAGACATGCAAATGGTGTTTCAGCTGGTCTTTCCCATATACCTATGTTTATGTAAGTAAGTTTACATGACAAAACAGTATAGAAAGGTTATTGAATATAAATGTTAGGACAAATAGAAAACTGAAATTTTTTATGAAGCCCTCCTAAGCAGTCAGAGAAGAGTTAGCTGGCATAAAAAAAAAATTATATTTTTGTCACCATAATCATAATGGTCTAGGTGTGGAGGTCCCCCAAGCACACAAGGCTGCCATTGTAAGGTATGCTGACTATCTGTCTTATGGAGAGATTGTTGGCTTGGTCATACCTGGCATTTGGCATACAGCCTTTGTGTGATTATATGTTGTCTATTGTATGTTATAGGTAATGATGTAGCATCTATAAAAAGTATTGATTAATGGTAAGCAAAACAATACTTATAATAAGTTCATTAATGATAGGTGAAATAAAAATTTGTGAATATTTTTGCTCATCACTATTCTCACTATTCTTGAATCTTCAGTGGTGTTTCCATAAATTTCTGACCTTTTCTATGAACCAGACACCCTCCCCTCTTCAGAGCAGGGGGTGCCTGGTTTAATGCTCGGGTTCTACCATTGACTTACATTATGCAGCAGAGCACTCGAGCACTTTGGTGCTCAATCAACACTAGTAACAACATGTTTTTGTGAAAGAAATCTCAGGGTGGGGAAAATCTGAAACATTGGTCATAGATGGTCATGATTAGAGATGAGCGAAGTTCTCAAAAATTTGATTTGGATGCTTCGCCGAATTTTCCAAAAATATTTGATTAGATCCGAATTAATTTGTGAAGAAGCATGTTAAAAATCAGCTATTTCCCGGCTGCAGGGAGCCTGTATATCGGTGTACATCACTGTGCCAGTCTGCTGTGCATCAGTATGACAGACAGTTGACAGGAGTCACTCTTACGCTGGGTTCAGACCTGAGCGTTCGCGATGGAGCGCTCTGATTGTACGGGCGTTTGCAATCGCGCATACAGAGACAAGCGAACGCCCATTGTCGCGCGTTCCCGCTGAAGTCTATGTACGGGAACGCGCGACAAGACGCCCCAAAGAAGCTCATGTACTTCTTGGGTCGTCGGGCGTTTTACAGCGCGATCGTACGTGCTGTAAAACGCTCAGGTGAGAACCATTCCCATAGGGAATCATTGGTTCTTGCCTGTTGAGCGTTTTACAGCGCGTAGGAACGTGCTGTAAAACGCCCAGGTGTGAACCCAGCCTTAGAATCAGTTCCCACTTCACTTATTTGAAGTGGGAACTCAGCCTTAGAGCTCAATGTTAGCGTCAGGTATAACGGACTTTACACCATCAGCTGATTCTACATAGATTTCTACAGAACCTGTTCACCCCAAAATCAGTAGTTTATTATATAATTAATGATAAATTTAGACAATTGATCGCATTGTTATATGGGTTGTACAGGATCAGAAAAACATGTCTGCTTTCTTTCAAAAACAGTGCCACCCTGTCCACAGAGCGTGTCTGGTATTGCAGCTCCATTCCATTCACAACAGCTGATAACTCATAGCCAGGTGCGGTGCACTTTCCAGAAGAACGTAGACATGTTTTTCTTATTTTCTACAGCCCCTTTAGTTAAGGGGATTGTCTTATTAAAGAAAACTTTAAAAAAAATTACAGCCAGTGTGGATTAATAAAAATATGATGTATGTAAAAAAAAAAAAAAGCCTATTAATTTCAAAACAACAAATGCTAATCCCATGCCGCTAAGACATGAATTCCGGTAACTGCATTAAACATAATTGTTTCTTGGCAAACAGAAAATGATAATAACTAATACAATAAACTGTTATTTTCAGGTCACAGATATGAACCCTTGCATTGTCTGGATATTAAATTGAGCTACTTTACCACTTTGTGCTTTTTAAAGGTTAGTTTATATTCTCACATAAACCTTAGTTCTGACCTGGATTTATCAAATACTGTAAAATCTCACTTAATCTAGTGTTATTTTATGGGAATGATTTATCAAAATGTCGAAATAAATAAAACCACGCGGCTTGATATATGAGAGGTGTTCATCTTACTGTTCAGCTGTGGAGAACATGCTTGAAGGCTCCAAGTTTAATTCAAAGAGAGCTTTTCATAAAGATTGTTATCATATTCTTCACTACATATTGTATTTTATGCAATGTGCAAGAGAAGAAAAAGGTTCCACCAAATCCTGCATTCTGGTTGCATATCAGTTTAGGTCAAGAGCCCCGCTCTTAGGGCTCGTTCACACGAAGCCTGTTGCCCGTGCTGTGGACCGCAAATTGCAGTCCGCAATGCATGGGCACCGACCGTGGCTCAGCCGCATGGGGATCGTGGACCCATTCACTTGAATAGGCCAGTGATCCCTCCATTCCGCAAAAAGATAGAGCATGTTCTATCTTTTTGCGGTGCGGAGGCACGGAACGGAACCCCAGAAAGCACTCCGTAGTGCTTCAGTAGTGTTCTGTTCCGTGCATCCTTTCTGCACCGTTCCGCATCTCCGGATTTGCGGACCCATTGAAGTGAATGGGTCCGCCTCTGTGATGCGGAATGCACACGGAACGGTGCCCGTGTATTGCGGATCCGCAAATGCTGTCCGCAATACAGCAACGGGCAGCACACGTTCGTATAAACGAGCCCTTAGCGAGGCAAGTTTTACAGTGGAAACTAACCTACATACCAGGGACTGACTGGGAACTTAAAGTGGCCCTAGAAAAAATTACTAAAAGTGGCCCCATGTTGTAGGCGTATCCAAATTGACAGAAGGCGGGCCAGAAATGCCTTAGTACAGTGCAAAATACCACCCCATTAGAACCAAATATCACAGAGCAGCAAAAAATGCTGCCACCTCCAATGTAATATTCAACTGTATAACCGTCCTGAGGATGGCAATACGGTTGAATTCAGAATGGCAGCAGCAGCTGCCAGACAGGTGTATAAATACCCAATAATTTAGGCTACATGAACTCTAAACGTTGTTTGTTTCCGTGTCCGTTCTGTTTTTTTTGCTGATAGGATGCGGACCCATTCATTTCAATGGGTCCGCAGAAAATGTGGACAGCACACCGTATGCTATCCGCATCCGTATGTCCGTTCCATAGCCCTGCAAAAAAAATAAAACATGTCCTATTCTTGTCCATTTTATGGAATTGTTACAACGGAGCCGCAAAAAAAATGGATGACATACGGATGTCCTCCGTTTTTTTGCAGATCCGCAATTTGCGGACCGCAAAACACATACGGTCGTGTGCATGTAGCCTAATGCTGAGAGCATCAGATCGTTATGTAACTAGCCGGTGGCCATGAGGAAGGTTCAGATGACCCCCTGGGCATCGGCCCACCGGGACATTTCCCTGCTAAATCCTATAACATTGTAATATTTATGTGTTGTATTTATGAGATTTATTATTTGTTATGTAACTTTATGGATCTTGTATATTTTGCCTTGTGAGTGGGAGTTTCCTCCAGATATTCCAGTTGCCTCTGGAACACCTACCAGTCATTTGAATTTGGCAAAGTTGCAGTACCAGGCATAGTCACCCATGTGGATCAGCCACTCTGCTTGAATAAACATTGGAGGGCCTGCGGCCTCGACATTTTGTTGATCGGTGAGATCAGGGAGTTGGAGGATTGATTGGACTTCCCCAATTAAGCGTTCATGGCCATTTCTAAGGATAGTTTAATCCTGGAAAATCTCCTTCATTGTTTTTCTATGAAAGTAGTCTAGTGTTGGAATCAGAGATGAGCGACTCAAAGCTGATGAAGTGGAATTCGTTACGAATTTCTTTTTTTTTTTTATTTGCACCAAATGCGAATTTCCTTGCGCTTCTTGGTAACGAATAGCAATTTTTCCTAAAATGGCTGCAGCACATGTGAGGACATGGAGAAAGGAACTCTGGGAAGGTGGGATTACCCATACTGACATGCATGCAGCCAATCAGCAGCCAGCCAGCCCCTGTGATGTCACAGCCCTATAAATACAGCAGCCATCTTAGATTCTGCCATTTACCAGTGTACTTAGTGCAGGGAGAGACATCTGCAGGCGCTAGGGACAGTGATAGAAAAAACATCACTCTGCTAAAAAAAAAAAATATTTTATAAGTGCAGGAAAAGATTATTCAAGGTGTAGGGAAAGGATAGGGAGGAATCATTCCATGGCATTTATGTTGAACAGGGTTCAGTCGGGGAGTTTACAGCCTGGGTAATAGGAACATTCCTATTACACCTTGCTGCACTGACTGGGGACCCAAATTGCCATTATACAGCTCTGTAATTCCAGCAAACCATTCTTGTTATTGGGGTGCAAATGCTATTTGATACAGCCATTAACAGGGTTTATTACTAGGAAATATTTCTGCATTTTATTTGCCCTTGTGATGTGCAGTTATGTGTTCTAAACCATTTTTTGGCTTGTATTAGTGGGAAAAAAGGGCTTATTAGCCGTTTTGTGGTGAAGGGCGAAAAAGGAAAAATATCTTTGCCGCTCAGCGGTGCAGTTATCTGTTTTAAAACCCTTTTTTCCGTGTATTAGTGGAAAAAGGAAAAATATGTTTGTAGCCTAGCTATGCTGTTATCTGTTTTAAAGCCCTTTTTGTGTGTATTAGTGGAAAAAGGAAATATATTTCACAGCCCTTTTTGCCGTGTATAAGTGGCAAAATACAAATATACTCTCCGTTCATCATTGCACTTATGATTTGAAAAGCCTTTTGTGTAAAAATATAAAAAAATTAGGGCCTAATTGCTGTTCAGAGGTGCAGTGAGATATTTTACAGCCCAGTTTGCCGTGTATTAGTGGCGAAATAAAAATATATTCGCCTTTTATCGTTGCACTTTTCTGTTGAAAAGCCTTTTGTGTAAAAATAGAAAAAAATGCGGGCCTAATTGCCGTTCAGCGATGTAGTGAGATAATTTACAGCCCAGTTTGTCGTGTATTACTGGCTAAATATAAGTATATTCGCCTTTCATCGTTGCACTTATCTGTTGAAAAGCCTTTTGTGTAAAAAATAAATAAAAATTGGGCCTAATTGCCATTCAGCGGTGCAGTGATATATTCTAAAGCCCTGTTTGCTGTGTAATAGTGGCGAAATAAAAAAAATTTGATCTAGCAGGCAGAGAAGTGCCAGGCCTTGCACAGGGGAGTTGCAGATTCCTAAATGTTTCTGGCGCAGGCAGAGGTCGCAGAAGAATAAGGGGCCGTGGCAGCAGGGGTCACTTCCAGAGGCCTGAGCTCCCAGTGTCAGCTAGCGGTCGTATGATGACCAGCAACCATGTAGTTCTTGAATGGTTGACTCGATCTTCCACATTGTCGCAACGTACATTAGACACCCCCAGCCAAGAGTCAGTGGGTTCGTCACACACAACCCTTAGTTGGCATGGCCTGGGAGCAGGCCCTGTGCCTTTACCTGTCCTCAACCTGCCTCTGTCCTTTTCTGTTTCCTCACCACGAGAAGTATTATATGCTGTAGGCTCGGCTCCACTTCTCAGCAAGGATGAGCTACTGGAGGGCAGTCAGCAGCTACTGCCCAACCAAGATGTGGAGGAAACATCCGCCGCTTCCTCCGCTAGATGGGCAAGTAGTGATGAGGAGAGCGTCATGGGAGCTGGTGTTGAGCGCGGTCAGGCTCCTGACCCAGAGACGGTTGAGGAGGACATCAGTGACGTGCAGAGAGAACTCGATGATGATGATGTAGCTGATTGCACTTGGGAGCTGGGTGACGAAGGGGCTTTATTATCATCGGGAGAAGAGGATGGCAGCTTGCCCGTGAGCCAGCAAGTCACTAGCGTGGGCGGGAGTCAGAAGGGTGGCAGCAGTGGGAGGTCGGTAGCCAAACACGCCCGGAAAGTAGCGGTGCAGGGGCTCAAGGAGGCAGCAGCGGTAGCAGTCAGTCAGTGTGTATTGTTGGGGGTAAAATCACCTACTCGGCGGTGTGGCAGTTTTTTTTAAGTCGCCGGAGGAGATGACTGTAGCCGTATGTAGAATCTGTGTGCAGAGGGTGAAGCGTGGCCAGGGTGCCAATGTTTGCACTATGGACCTGCATCAACATATGCAGTGTCGCCATAAAGTGGCCTGGGAGAACCATGGCTCTTATGTGGTGGTCCAGCATGCTGCAGCAAACGCTGCGTCACTCACTGGCATGCACTCGGTTTCTGGCATTCAAGGCTCCACCACCTCAGCCGAAGGGAGCTGTCTAACCTTCCCATCTTCTGCCGGTCCTGATGCTTCTGCTCCTCCTCCTACTCCTCATCACACATTCTGTCAGCAATTGATCACCGAAGCGATTGCCAAGAGACACCATTATGCGTGCACTCATCCAACAGCGCAGAAGCTGAATGTGCTCCTGTCCAAGTTGCTGGTGTTGCAGTCACTCCCTTTCCAAGTGGTGGACTCTGCACCTTTCAGAGAACTGATGGCTTGTGTCGAGCCAAGGTAGAGAGTCCAAAGCCATCATTTCATTGCCAAAAAGGCAGTACAAGCCCTGCACACACATGTGGAACAGAAGGTGGGCCAGTCTATGAGCCTGCCAAAGTGCACAGCATCGCCAAAATGTAGAGCTGTAACTACGGTCCGGGACAATACATGTCCTTTATGCCCACTGGGTGAATGTGGTTCCTGCACACTCACACCAGCAATTTGGCCAGGTGACGCCAATTCCACCTCCATGTTGCCACGCCATTGGTCCAGCGACAATGACCGCCTCTGCCTCCTCATCCTCGACCGTGTCCTCAGCCTCCACTGCATGGACAATGCATGGAACCATGGTGACCGACAACGGGAAGAATATTGTGTCAGCGCTGCGTCAAGAAGTCTTCCACCCACCTGTAAGACATCCTAAAAATGGCCAGGAAACTTTGCATGCAGTTCAGCCACTTGTACACCGCAGAGCACACCCTCCTTGAGCTGCAGCGGCAGAACGGCATCCCCCAACATAGGCTGATATGGGACATTTCCACCCGTTGGAATTCCACCCTCCATATGTTGGACCGACTGTACGAACAGAGAAAAGCCATCAACGATTTCCTGATGATCCAAGCGCACAGGAGTACTCCCCTGTGTAACTTCAATGTCAGCCAGTGGCAGCTCATGCGTGGCACCTGACGTTTACTCAGGCCCTTTGAGAAAGCCACGTTATTTGTCAGTCACCAGGACTACGGGATGAACAAAGTCATTCCACTGCTTCATGTCCTGGAACAGATGCTGGTAAATATGGCTGGTCAGGGGACTGGTGACGGGGCGCCTACATCTCACGGCCACATGAGCCCTGTGGGGGCTGAACTGGAGGAGGCCATTGGAGCACAAGCAATGTCTAGCGAAATGGGTGGTTTTGCTGCACAGGTGACAGGAGAGGAGGAGCATGAGCAGCCAGAGGAGCTACAGGGTGATGAGGAAGAGGAGGCAGAGGATCCAGACACACCATGGCAGTATGCAGTGGAGATGTTGGCAGGGAGTCCCTCCGAGTCACTTGCGCAAATGGCCCACTGCATGCTCACTTGCTTGGGTAGTGACAGACGAATTGTCACTATTCGGCAGAGGGATGACTTCTGGCTCTCCACCTTGTTGGACAATCTCTACCGGTCCAAAATGTAGGCCTTTTTTACACCTGCTGAGAGGGAGGACAAACTGAACAACTATAGAGACATCCTATGTAGTCAGTTGGCCTCTGCCTATCTGCGCCATCGTCCATCCTCTTGCAGGTCTGACCGAGTTGGCCCTCTGCGCTCACGTTCCACTGCTATGGCTGCTGTGGAGGGGTGGGGTGGCAGAAGCAGTACCAGCTCCATCAGCAGCAGCCTGAGTCTACATTTGCTGATGAGCAGCTTTCTTCACCCGCCTAGTGAAGAAACTACTCACCAGCAGCTAGACATAGAGCAGAACCTGGACCAGAGGTGGTGGCATACTTGGAGTGCACCCTTCCAGTCGACCTTGAAGATCCGCTGGACTACTGGGCAGCCAAACTGGATTTGTGGGCGCAACTGGCCGAGTTTGCCCTGGAAAAGCTGTCCTGCCCGGCCAGTAGTATGGCATCAGAGAGTGTGTTTAGTGTGGCAGGGGCAAACTTGTCCATAGCTTCCTACCTGAAAGACAAATGACAAACACAAGCTGGCTGAAATCCAGTATCACTGGATCCTTCCCCTGTGGGAACTGTACCTTTTGCAAATTCCTACCTAAAGTAAAACAATTCAAAAACCCCATGGATGGACGTACTTATGTGATCAGAGAGTTCTTTAATTGCCGAAGCAGTGGCATTATTTACATTGCATCATGCAACTGCCCCAAGTTATATGTGGGTAAAACCACTCAGGAATTGAGGCGTAGAATATCTGGTCACATCAGCACCATCAACACGGGTAAAGATACGTCACTCTACAGGCATATAACATATGTACATGGTGGTAATTTGGAAGTCCTTAAGTTCTGGGGATTGGAGAGAAAAACCCTGGGACCTAGGAGTGGGAATTTGGACATAAAGCTTCTGCAGGAGGAGGCCAGATGGATACACAGATTACAAACTATGAGTCCGGGCGGCCTAAATGAGGGTTTCTCATATACGGCCTTTATCTGACATAGCACAATTTAAGGAAATATACATATTTGATTGCAAACTAAAATAATTTGTGATATAAAAAATTGAAGCAATAAACTAGGAAAAATTACATCTCAGACCCCAGTTTAATTGAGGAAGAATTGTGGCCCGATTATCAAAATACCACCCAATCCATATTAAAAGAGACAGCCGTAGCATCATACGCATGGATGGATATATATGAATTAGAGCAAAAGAGCTCTCTTGGTCATGTATAAAGTATGGTGGACAACTGATATAGGCAGCTCCGAGAATGGGTCCAAATACAGGTCAGATGTCTGTGGAGCCCTTGTGGACATATCCTTAAAAATAGTGGGGACTCCATATGTTATATTGAAAATATAATTAATATTAAAACATTAATCCATTGTGACTGACAGAGTGTTAAACCCCATACTCCAGAAACGCTGCTTGTCCGTCCCCCTCATACAGAATGTAAATTGCAGACCAATTTTGCACCTAATGGTGTATATAGTAAGGTGGCATGCATTAAATATAGTATGTCAGTGAGGAATATGGATGGGTTAAAAGTGTAATTAAGGAGAAGGAGATGGGGTTGGGCGAACAAAAGGTGGAGAGAAGTGACGATCTCACCTAATTCGCTTTGGTGGGTACCGCCCCATTAGTCATCTGACGAAACAAGTGTGACGTCAGCAGTGAGTCACAAAGGGGGAGGAGAATAGCGCACAGTATGTGCGTCAGGGAGATATCATGTGCTTTGACTTGAGGACCTTACCGGGTACTACCCTGGTGGGTACCGCCCCAATAGTCATCTGACGAAACAAATGTGACGTCATTAGAGAGTCACTAAGGGGGGAGGAGAATAGTGCACAGGATGTGCGTCAGAGAGACATCATGTGCTTTGACTTGAGGACCTTACCGGGTACCGCCCTGGTGGGTACCTCCCCATTAGTCATCTGACGAAACAAATGTGACGTCAGCAGTGAGTCATCAAGGGGGAGGAGAATAGTGCACAGGATGTGTGTCAGAGAGACATCATGTGCTTTGACTTGAGGACCTTACCGGAGCGCCCACAGTGATTGGCTGTAGGGAAACTTGGGATAGGTGGGCGGGACCTAGAAAGTTATTTAGGAGGGTCGAGACATGTGCGCGGCGTCCACATACCCCACATCCCCTGACGAAGCCACCGAGTGTGGCGAAACATGTCGGGAGGGGTGGTATGACGTCCTGTATTTTAAACAGTGCCTGAAATGTTAGGGACTAGTAATAAAAGAGTACGCTGCAGAGACAGCACCAGACATTGAGGAGTGGAATTGAGCATGCCACATGAGCGGTTTAGCGCGAACAGTGACTTCTATGGATGAAATAGAGCAGTCAGTAGCACAAAAGTGTAGAGTGTAGCCTAGAGACAAGTTAATGGAGCAGACTAGTGCACACAAACCTAGCAACATTGTTTCACTGTTGTCCAGCCTGAATATAAAGGCCGAACGATAAAAGGATCTTAATAGGAGCGCCCAATCTGCCATCAAATTGTATGAATGCACAAACAAAGTAACAGCAGAGGCTTGTAAGTGCAGCTATACCCCATATAAATGAATGGGAGGCACTGCACTCCATAGTGGCTACATGTGACAAAGGCAAATACATTTACACACTCCAATTGTACCCTCCATCAGACACTGATAATTTTAATAGTTTTCTATAGTTGTTTGGTTCATCTATTTTAAAATAATAACCAATAAAGAAATATTTTTATTTTCAGTTAGGGACCCCTACAGGGAATTTAGGGTCTGAATAGACCATAGATGCGTTATTATTAGGGGCCATAGTTACCCCAAGAATAACTCACCTGTCCACCAAAAATGTGGAGAGACTGACCTTTGTCATAATGAATCAGGTGTGGATAAGCCAGGATTTCCACCCACCAATTCCTGATACATCAGACTAGATCATTCATGGTGCCACACCAACACTTTGACAAAAGAGACTGGTTTCTTCTAGCTACCTGCCTCAGCACCTGCCTGATGCCACACATCTGATACCAAGTGCTCCTTCTTTCACCCACCATCTTCAGCGAGTACTGGTATTGCCACTCACCTCCAAACCTTGCCACTCTGTGGTCTCCTGATGCTGCTCCTACATCCACTCTATGTCACCTTGCCACACTGTGGCCTCCTCATGCTGCTACTACCTCCACTCTATGTCACCTTGCCACTCTGTGGCCTCCTGATGCTGCCGCCACCTCCACACTCTGTCATTGTGCCACTCTGCGGCCTCCTGATGCTGCCGCCACCTCCACACTATGTCAACTAGCCACTATGTTGCCTCCTGATGCTGCCACCACCTACAGACTCTGTGATTGGGCCTCCTGATGCTGCTTTCACTATGTCATAGGGCCACTTTGTGAACTTTTCATGCTGTTCCCACCCTCCCTACTTCATGGCTGTGCCACTATTTAGCCTTTTTTGCTTGGCTGACATCATCGTTTATTTGAACCTTCCTCTAATCTGTCAGAAGGAAGGTAAAATTAGACGCACAACAGATCCTGTCTGTGTAGCAGCTGTAAGGCCTGTATGGTCCCATCAGAATTGGCTTGTGATTTGGTAGCCAAAAGCAGGAGTGGATACAAAACACAGAAGACATCCAAATATTCCATTCACGTGTCATCTCTGTTTTGGATCCACTCCTGTTTTTTTTGGCATTAGCAATACTGATGGATTACTGACCAAACTGTTCTAACAGATTAGAGGAAGGGCAAAATAATTAGTGACGTCCACACAAACTTACTGCTGACACCCTCTCCACTCTGTCGGGGGGGCTCTACTTGTATAAGCGTTTAATAGAACAGGTTCTGTAGACATCTATGTGGAATCAGCTTACGACATTGTAAAAGGAGTGCATTCTTCTTGGCGCTAACCAGTGGCGCGCCTAGGGTATTTGGCATCCGGGCGGGTATTTGGCACCCGGGCGGGTACTTTCTCTGGCACCTCTCTTCCCCCCGCCGAAACCATAAGAAACTTTATTTTTACATTTAAATATATTGAAATATTTATTTAGTTTGAAATAAAAAAAATTATCGCTAGTAAAAGAAAATTGCTGGTAAATGAAAATTTAAAGGGAATCTGTCACTATGAAAATACAATGTAAGCTTGGTATTACACATTTTGTGAGGAAGGTGAAGAAAAAACGACTGTTTTTGCACAGCTTTTATTTTTTTACAGGTTCACCTGACGGGACGGATCATGTTATATTTTTAGAGAGCGGGCTGGAGTTTTTACTGATGCCGGTGCACCCTGCCCTGATAGTAGTAGCTGACAATGACAGCCAGACCCGTGCCGCTGATCGGACAGGCACAGCTCCTGCACCTGCCCGATCAGCCTGCCATACCTGTACAGCGCTGGGACTCAAGTCACGTCCTGCAGCGCCATATACGTACGGCACTGGTATCCTAAAGGTTAATAAGCCTAGTCCTTTCCCTTCCATATTTGGGCCCCTTGTAGATTTCTGCCCTGGCACTGGCTGGCAGCAGCGTTGTGACTCCTCAACACCCCTCCCCCCCATTTAAAATTCAAGGCAGCAATGCCCTTTACTGAAAAAATACCTCTGTAGTCTGTCAAGTCTGCTGCCTCTTGCCTGCACACTGTTCTGCCACAGTGCCACTGTGACTGTCTGCACCACTCTTAACTGCCACACACCACAGTGCCACAGTGACTGTCTGCACCACTCCTAACTGCCACACACCACAGTGACTGTCTGCATCACTCCTAACTGCCACACACCACAGTGACTGTCTGCATCACTCCTAACTGCCACACACCACAGTGCCACTGTGACTGTCTGCACCACTCCTAACTGCCACACACCACAGTGCCACTGTGACTGTCTGCACCACTCCTAACTGCCACACACCACAGTGCCACTGTGACTGTCTGCACCACTCCTAACTGCCACACACCACAGTGCCATTGTGACTGTCTGCATCACTCCTAACTGCCACACACCACAGTGACTGTCTGCATCACTCCTAACTGCCACACACCACAGTGCCACTGTGACTGTCTTCACCACTCCTAACTGCCACACACCACAGTGCCACTGTGACTGTCTTCACCACTCCTAACTGCCACACACCACAGTGCCATTGTGACTGTCTGCACCACTCCTAACTGCCACCCACCACAGTGCTTTTTGCAGGCTGAGTTCGGCGGCAGTGTATCTGCAGACACACACTGACGCACACACAACACTGGTGAGGTGGTCACTTCACTAGAGGGCACAGGCCACACAGCACAGCCACTTTCTTGCTCAGGAGCAGCCGCTACAAGGAAGATGGGAGGTTTTCCCACCTGGAAGATGAGCGGCGGCCAGCGGCAAGCTTACAAGTGAGATAAGCAGGGGAACGCTCCCTGGCTTATCAGAGCGCGCACCAGGGGCGGTTTAGGTATATCATAGGCCTGGAGGCTGTTTACACATCTTGGGCCTCCTCTGTCCATTTGCCCCGACCGTCCCCTCTTTCGCGTTGTGCCCCATGTTTAGTTTTTTCTGGCAAATGTTAAAAAAAACTATGCCACATATATAGTGTCGTATGAAGCGATTTTAGAGGACGGCTATCGTCAGTGCTGACCCTAAACCATATAATCAATGAAAAGGAAGCAATAGAGGGACGAGTGGTGACAGAACCACATCCCTGGTGCAGGAGTGAACACAGATACGATAGCTCGCCGGTGTTTAGTGGAATTATTATTACTGATTATAGGATAAATGTAAATTGGGGGATATCAGCCGGAGGGGGGGGGGCAGTTTTTATTTAGGAGAACCTAATACCCTTCATTTAACTAGGTCAGATTTGTTGAATTGACGTCTATTGTATAACACCCCCAGACCCTCATAGTGTATATCGTACAACACTCCGCAGTATACAGAGTATTACCCCACAGTATACAAAACCGCCCAGTATACAGTACCCCAGAGTATGCAATACACAGTATACAGCACCTCACAGTATGCAGTATAGCACCCTATAGTATACAGCACCCCACAGTGTGCAATATATAGTATAGCACCCCACAGTATACAGCACCCCACAGTATACAACGCCCCACGGTATATAGTACCCCACAGTATGCAATACATAGTATAACACCCTAAAGTATGCAGTATAGCATCCTATAGTATACAGTATAGCACCCAACAGTATACAGTAGAGCAGTATAGCACCCCACAGTATACAGCACACTACAGTATACAGTACTCCACATTATACAGTAGAGCAGTATAGCACCCCACAATATACAGTACCTCACAGTATACAGCACCCCACAGTATACAGTAGAGCAGTATAGCACCCCAAAATATACAGCACCCTACAGTATACAGCACTCCACAGTATACAGTACCTCACAGTATACAGTATACAGCACCCCACAGTATGCAGTATATAGCACCCCACAGTATACAGCACCCCATAGTATACAGAACCCCACAGTATACAGTAGTCCACAGTATACAGTATAAAGCAACCCACAGTATATAGTAGAGCACTCCACAATATACAGCACCCCACACTATACAACACCCCACACTATATAGTAGCTTACAGTATAATAGCATAACAGTCCCTGTCACCTTTTCCTGGTGTAATCTTCACAAAAAAGCTCCACAATTATGGCAAACTTCTCCTGCAGCAACACTCCTGATAGAGAGAAAGGACCTTTGATTACCTCATAGTCATGTGACCAGTAATATCGATATGTTACTGGTCACATGGTGATGATGTCAAAGGTCCTTTCTCCTAAGAGAATCACAGCTCTCCGTCCTTGCAGAGACATCGGGCCTGGCGCTGCTGCTCAGGCAGCACCCCCCTGTATAGCTGACATCAGTTTTGGCCCTGTGACTGCCCAAATAAGTGAAGTATGCATGTCATATGGACTCACAGTATTATTTCACTACCACAGTAGACTCCCTATGCGTGTTACTGCAAGGCACAGTGCGCTACACCACTATAAAGGCTCTCTGCAGCCAGGAAATAGCAGTTTTTTAACGTAATTTGCTGCGAATAAATTCGTATCGAAGCGAATTTATCCCCAAATATTCAGCAAACCGGCGAATATGATTTTTTTTTAATTCGCTCATCTGTAGTTGGAATGTTTGAGATCAATGATTGAAATAAGACTGAGTTTCATTGGGGACAAAAATAAGGTAAGGCTTTAAGGCCCCATACCCGATACACATAATACATTATAGTCCGAACCTGGCGAGAACACAGCCTAATGTGTATGGAGAGTTATAGATAGATAGATTATAATTATAATATAACTAGCTGAAGGACCCAGCTTTGCTCGGGTATATTTAATCTATTTCATTTAATGTTTGTGTGTGTCGTTAAAAGATATCAACACTATCCACTATAATAGTGACATCTACAGCACCCTGCCCCCCAAAAAGTGACCTCCACAGCCCCCCACCCCCACAGTCCCTCATCCCTTAAAATTTTACCTCCACCGCAGCCCACCCCCTTAACTTTGACCTTTACAGCAGCCTTCCCCTTTAACAGTGACTTTCACAGCATACCACCCCCTTGACAGTGACCTCCACAGGGGTCCGCCCCCTTAACATTGGCCTTTACTGGATCGGCAGCGTGTCCTTTTGAACAGCTCACTCTATGACAGCAGCACTGTACTGTCTGAGTGTGAGCTGCAGGGAAAAAGTCGCCCTTCCTCCCACACCTGCAGCTGACAGAAGTTGATTTGCATACCAAATAAACTGGATTTTCAGAGGATAAAAACATCTATTGCTGGAACAAAGGCACATCTTGAAATAAGGTATTAAGTGTTATTAGGCCATGGCTTTACTTCAATAGCGATTATCCTTGTGAAAGATTTCCTTTAAAGCTCTCCTACAGCAGTGAAGAAAAATGGCTGGGTTGTTATGGAAACCTGGAGTAAAACTGTGTATGTGGAGACTGGAGGATCTGCGAGCTTCTATTGGCTGATAAGGGTCATGTGACCAGGCTTCTATTGGCTAATGCATTTTTTGGGAATATCTCAGGAACGGTACGTCATAGAGAGCTAAAACATGGTCTAAAACCTTCCCAGACACCTGATGTACCTGTTTGCCAAATTTCGTGATTGTAAATGCGATGGTCCAGATTCCTTTAGTGGACATACACACACATACACTCAGCTTTATATATTAGATTACAGATGAGAGAATCGATTCTAAACAAGTGTAATTTGGCTTGGGTTTTCCAAAAATTCGGGTCAAGTCCAAATCTGAATATTTGGTGACTCGATTCGGACAAATTTCTCAAAATGGCATCAGCTATTTTATGGATCAAAAGCCAGATAATTTTTTTGTAAGTAGCGGATGTAATGACAGGGAGCTGCAATAGCGCTTCTCCCCATCATTGTACCCCTCAGATGCCCCATTCATACATACTTACCACCTCCATTTGCTTGCGACGGGCTGGCCGCCGCCATCTTGCTTGAAGATCTTGCTTGAAAATGACATTGTCACGCTGGCTGGCGTGGTGACCTCATATGTCACCTCGCACGGGATTTCGGCGAGATCTTCAATCAAGATGGCAGTGCTCGGCCCATCGTGAGCATATGTAGGAGGTAAGTACGATTTGTTTTGTTTTTCACACTATTTCAAGTTAAATCGATTTGCTACCAGGAAGGACAAGAAAATCAACATTGTAATTGAACATTACACGTAACAGACAGCCATTGTGACAGCTTATGGTAATGGAAACATTGATGGTCAAACTTTAGCACAAGTCATCAGTGTCAAGGTCCAATCTCCAGGATGGATTTGAATGGTATGAACTGTAGTACCTGGCAGAGCCACTCAGATGAACAGGCTTCTATGCCTATTTAAACAATGAAGAGGACACTGCTATCATTAATGGGAAATCCAGAGGTCAAGCTCTTACAAATGAAATATGGATAGCCTATCCTAAGGATAATCTACTAATGTCTTAGTCCCCGAGAATCCATCTAATGTCTATCGCAGCTACGGACTGTTTTTCATAAATTGGTTAAAGAGAATCTGTCACCAGATTTTAACACCCCCGGCTAATACCACTGCTGTATACCTGGGAGAGCCCAGATTCTGAATATTCATTTGGCACTAATGATACGCATATTTTTTGCGCAATACATTTAACTTCACATTTTATCAGGTCTGAGTAGATATTACTGATTGGTGCACTAAGTATTGTTGTGACATCACAGCACTATGTCTGAAACATGTATGTATGGACAGCAGAGAAACAGTAATTCCTATCACACTACCTAACACCCTGCATTGGAACCTATCAGCTACATTATATCACTATCTAACCTACATTGACCATATCCCACTAACTATCTGTTTAATATATATGAGCTAACTATCTAATGTAATTGGATAAGGAATAGTGTTGGGGCGCGAATTTTTGAATCGCGAATATTAATCGTAAATACCGGCACTTCGTGAATTTGCGAATATTTAGAATATAGTGATATATATTGGTAATTTCGAGTATTCTAGATATTTTTTTTCATCAGTAACCTCCCTTCTTGCTTGTGGGCCAATGAGAAGGCTGCAATGTCTTTGTCTGAGCTTAGCAACATCCCTAGCAACCAATAGGAAAGTTGCCTACCCCTTACTATATAAGAACCTCCCCAGCAGCCATTTTCTACAGTTTTTTAAAGTTCTGAGAGAGAGAGCAGTGTCATTGCTGTGCTCTGTGCTTTCCACTTATTACACATAAAGATAGTTAGTGGGAGATAGTCAGTGTAGGTTATATCCTGATACAGTGTAGCTGTTAGGTTCCAGTGTGTTAGGTAGTGTGATAGGTTCTGCTGTCCATACATACATGCAGACCTGCTAAAATGTGAAGGTTCACGTATCATTAGTGCCGATTAGAGCAATCGCAAATATATTGGAGTACTCTAACTACAAACCGGATTCCAAAAAAGTTGGGACACTAAACAAATTGTGAATAAAAACTGAATGCAATGATGTGAAGATGGCAAATGTCAATATTTTATTTGTAATAGAACGTAGATGACAGATCAAACGTTTAATCCGAGTAAATGTATCATTTTAAAGGAAAAATACATTGATTCAAATTTTCACGGTGTCAACAAATCCCAAAAAAGTTGGGACAAGTAGCAATAAGAGGCTGGAAAAACTAAATTTGAGCATAACGAAGAGCTGGAAGACCAATTAACACTAATTAGGTCAATTGGCAACATGATTGGGTATAAAAAGAGCTTCTCAGAGTGGCAGTGTCTCTCAGAAGCCAAGATGGGTAGAGGATCACCAATTCCCACAATGTTGCGCAGAAAGATAGTGGAGCAATATCAGAAAGGTGTTACCCAGCGAAAAATTGCAAAGACTTTGCATCTATCATCATCAACTGTGCATAACATCGTCCGAAGATTCAGAGAATCTGGAACAATCTCTGTGCGTAAAGGTCAAGGCCGTAAAACCATACTGGATGCCCGTGATCTCCGGGCCCTTAAACGACACTGCACCACAAACAGGAATGCTACTGTAAAGGAAATCACAGAATGGGCTCAGGAATACTTCCAGAAACCATTGTCAGTGAACACAATCCACCGTGCCATCCGCCGTTGCCAGCTGAAACTCTACAGTGCAAAGAAGAAGCCATTTCTAAGCAAGATCCACAAGCTCAGGCCTTTTCACTGGGCCAGGGATCATTTAAAATGGAGCGTGGCAAAATGGAAGACTGTTCTGTGGTCAGACGAGTCCTGATTCGAAGCTCTTTTTGGAAATCTGGGATACCATATCATCCGGACCAAAGAGGACAAGTTAAGAAGCCTGCATCTCTGATGGTATGGGGTTGCATGAGTGCGTGTGGCATGGGCAGCTTGCATGTCTGGAAAGGCACCATCAATGCAGAAAAATATATTCAGGTTCTAGAACAACATATGCTCCCATCCAGACGTCATCTCTTTCAGGGAAGACCCTGCATTTTTCAACAAGATAATGCCAGACCACATTCTGCATCAATCACAACATCATGGCTGCGTAGGAGAAGGATCCGGGTACTGAAATGGCCAGTCTGCAGTCCAGATCTTTCACCTATAGAGAACATTTGGCGCATCATACAGAGGAAGGTGCAACAAAGAAGGCCCAAGACGATGGAACAGTTAGAGGCCTGTATTAGACAAGAACGGGAGAGCATTCCTATTTCTAAACTTGAGAAATTGGTCTCCTCGGTCCCCAGACGTCTGTTGAGTGTTGTAAGAAGAAGGGGAGATGCCACACAGTGGTGAAAATGGCCTTGTCCCAACTTTTTGGGGATTTGTTGACACCATGAAATTCTGATTCAACATATTTTTCCCTTAAAATGGTACATTTTCTCAGTTTAAACTTTTGTTCCGTGATTTATGTTCTATTCTGAATAAAATATTAGAAGTTGGCACCTCCACATCATTGCATTCAGTTTTTATTCACGATTTGTATAGTGTCCCAACTTTTTTGGAATCCGGTTTGTACATATAAAGCCATTTTTAATGTTCTGCCGTGCCAACCATTTTCTCCAGTCTCAGGAAACTTCTAACAGCTTGAAAAATGTAGCAAAGGTGACCCACGCCGGTATTTCGCGCGCATTACGCGAATATTACATTGCCAATTTTTTGCAATCAAGAAATTAATCTTGAATTAGCGAATATCTGATGAATATTTGCCTAAATATTCATGAAATATCGCAAATTCGAATATAGCCCCTGCAGCTCATCATTAATAGGGAATAGGATCCAGATGAAAGCACAGAGCACAGCAATGACACTGCTCTCTCTCTCAGAACTGCAAAAAAACTACAGAAAATGGCTGCTGGGAGTTTCTTATATAGATTGGTTGCTAGGGATGCTGCTAAGCTCTGACAAAGATATTGCAGCCTTCTCATTGGCCCACAAGCAAGAAGGGAGGTTACTGATGAAAAAAATCTAGAATATTCGCGATTATGAATATATAGCACTATATTGTACATCTTCGCGAATTCTCAAAGTGCCGATATTCGCAATAAAAATTTGTGATTAGAATATTCGCGATCAACACTACATGTGACCGATTAGTGTGCTGTCACATGGCCTAGAAGGAGGCCAATGTACTCACGGAGCGCTGAAACCTCTTCGTACATATGATTGACTCCCAGGACCACCGCCAATCTGATATTGATGATCTATCCTAAGGATCAGCCATCAATATGTAAATCCTAGAAAACCCTTTTAATCATTTTCCTTCACCCCTGTTATGCAAATAAGTACTGAGGCCGCCCATCTGTTCTGCTTTCCACCATCCCAGCAGCTGCTGATTATGAATATACCAGAGGTGGGACAGAGTACAGACAAGGAGAAGGTTTGCTCATGATTGAGGTGTGCAACTCAGAACATTTTAAAGCAAATTGTGGTAAGATGCAAGTTCGATGGGCTTATAGGGTGTCACGGTCGGTATACAGGAAACAAGACAATGCAACATGCATATATGACTCACTGGATCCAAAGCTAAGGAACCAAGGGGAGACCCCTGCACAAGACCTAGCACTTTCCCTGGCTGCTCAGCCTATGCAAAGATCCCAGAGGAGGATGGTTGCATATCCACGTACCTCGACTATATAACCCCTGAACACCCTACAATAGTGAGGGGACACGACCACCGGCTCCCTACACCAGACACGGAGGGAGTCAGGGTCACCTGGGATCCAGCAAACAGAAAATAACAGATAAATGTACAGCACTTAACTTTGTAGCAGACAGGAAAACAGGATCAGCATGCACACACACTCCAGGAAGAAGTATAAGCCGCCCAGTAATGCATTATGGGGCGGAATTTAAAGGGATGCAATCAGTCCAACTACATGACAGCTGAGAGAGGCTAACGAGATGAGGAACTGAATACCAGACAGGGCTCCAGATGGCGACCAAAACGGTCGCCAATGCGCCTTAAAATTTGCAGATGGCGACAAGACTTTTTAGTCTTGTCGCCATTTGCGACTGTTCCGCTGCGATCCTGCGCAGCCTATGTTCTCTTCAGTAGCACAGCACAGTCAGTGAAAGAAGGAAGGAGTCCCTCCCTCACCACTGTGACGCGGCCACTACCACCAATGGGCAGATAGCAGGGAGGAGGAGGGGAGGAGCTGTCGCCACTGCGCCACCAATGAATGTAAAACATAAGTATAGGCAGCGGTATCACAGACCCGCCACCCGGCCTCAATAACAGGGCATGCGATCTGCGGTAATTAACCCCTCAGGTGCCACAGATCGCATGCCCTGTTATTGAGGTCGGGTGTCGGGTCTGTTATACCGCTGCCGACAGGAGTTAAAGAAGACCTTTCATGGGTACACATATTAACTTATTAGTAGCAGGCTACATAGAGCGGCGCCCAGGGATCTAAGTGCACTTACTATTAGTCCTGGGCGCCGCTCAGTTCACCCGCTGTGGCCCCCGGTAATTTCAACATTCAGAGCAAGGAGGAGGAGACGCCAGTGTCTGTCCTTCCCCCTGACAGCAGCGCTGACCAATCACAGCGCAGAGAGAGGGAGTTGTTTTTTTCTCCCTCTCTCTGCGCTGTGATTGGTCAGCGCTGCTGTCAGGGGGAAGGACAAACACTTGCGTCTCCTCCTCCTTGCTCTGAATGTTGAAATTACCGGGGGCCACAGCGGGTGAACTGAGCGGCGCCCAGGACTAATAGTAAGTGCACTTAGATCCCTGGGCGCCGCTCTATGCAGCCTACTACTAATGAGTTAATATTCTTTGGACCCACGAAAGGTCCTCTTTAATTACATTCATTGGTGATGCAGTGCGCCCCCCCCCAAAGCCTCACCCCCCCCCATTATCACTGGCCACAAGTCTCCCCCCCCCCCCCCCCCCCCCCCCCCCATTATCACTGGCCACAAGTCCCCTCCCATTGTTATATGGTGGCCACAGGGTCCCATCCCCTCCATTGGTGGCAGTGGCAGATTACACTGCTGGGGCTCAGATCGTTACCATGGCAGCCAGGACGCTACTGGAGCCCTGGCTGCCATGTTCAGCTCCCTGTTACTGTGTGCACAGAGCACAGGGCAGCAGGGAGATGTGTGAGATCCTATTCACCCTGATAGATCTCTATCAGGGTGAATAGCACAAGTGATGAAAAGATCCAGGTTCTAGTCCTAAGGGAAGAAATGGTTATTAAATAAAAAGTTTAACAAAAAAAACACCAAAATACTAAAAGTTTAAATGGCCCCCTTCCCAGTTTTACATATAAAATTTACAAACAATAAAGAATTAACATATTACATATCGCCACGTCCCAAAAAGTGTGAGCTATTAAAATATAAAAAAATATTTCCGCTCGGTGAAGGCCGTAACAGAAAAAAAAACCTCTAAACCACGCAATTCGCCATTTTTAGTCCCCTTGTCCCCCAGAAGATGTCTCTGGATGTGAGAGCTATGTGGTGCTGTTTTCTCCTATATGTAGTGCTGGCTCACTACTGTGACCTGCGTCTCATCTTCTCAAAGTCCTTTTTTTTTAATTATATGCATTTTAAATTTGGCAACTAAAAAATTTAATTTGGCTCCTAAATTTTTTAGTTTAGGAGCCAATGGCTTCTGGTCATTTTTTTTTTTGTCTGGAGCACTGCCAGAACAAAGAAAACTCAAGGAGGAGGTTCTGAAAGGCTTCTGTCAGAGCTTCTCAGCTGTCTGGTTGTGACAGTACCCCTCCCTCTACGAGTGGACTCACCTTCTCTGTGGGACCCACATCCTCTCCTCAGGACCATAACCCTCCCAATGAACAAGGTACTGGAGAGAACCGCGGACAAGACGAGAATCCACAATCCTAAAGACCTGAAATTCAAGATTCCCATCAACCATAATCGGAGGAGGAGGCAACGGCGAGGGTACAATGGGTTGAACATAAGGTTTCAATAAGGACTTATGAAAAACATTATGGATCTTCCAAGTCTGAGGAAGATCAAGACGGTAGGCAACAGGATTGATGACAGACAGGATTTTGTAAGGCCCAATAAACCTAGGACCCAACTTGCAGGAGGGAACCTTCAATTTGATATTCTTGGTAGACAACCACACCAGATCACCAACATTCAGGTCCGGACCAAGCACACGTCTCTTATCTGCCACACGCTTATATCTCTCACTCATGCTCTTTAGATTATCCTGAATCTTTTGCCAAATAGATGACAAAGACGAGGAGAATCTGTCCTCATCAGGTAAACCAGAAGACCCCTCTCCCGAAAAAGTCCCAAACTGCGGATGAAACCCATATGCACCAAAAAATGGTGACTTATCAGAGGACTCCTGACGACGGTTATTTAAAGCAAACTCAGCAAGGGACAAAAAAGAACACCAATCCTCCTGATTCTCCGCCACAAAACAGCGCAGATATGTCTCCAGATTCTGATTGACGCGCTCCGTCTGGCCATTCGACTGCGGGTGGAAAGCAGAACCGAACCCCCAAGCGAGAACAGAAAGCCTTCCAGAATCTGGAAACAAACTGCATGCCCCTATCAGAGACTATGTCTGAAGAAATACCGTGCAATTTGACAATGTGATCAATAAATGCCTGCGCCAGCGTCTTAGCATTAGGCAAACCAGGAAAAGGGATGAAATGCACCATTTTGCTAAAACGGTCCACCACCACCAGAATCACAGTCTTCCCCGAGGAACGAGGCAGGTCCATTATGAAGTCCATGGACAGATGTGTCCAAGGACGGGAAGGAATGGGTAAGGGAAGGAGAGGACCTGATGGCCGTGAATGAGGGACTTTGGCACGAGCGCAAGTCTCGCAGGCTGCCACAAAACCCTCAACCGACTTACGAAGCGCAGGCCACCAGAATCTCCGAGCGATGAGATTCAGTGTGGCTCTTGCCCCCGGGTGCCCAGCAAGGACCGTATCGTGGTGTTCCTTAAAAATCTTGTGTCTTAAAGCGAGAGGCACAAACAACCTCCCAGGAGGACAAAGATCAGGAGCCTCTGACTGGGCTGCCTGCACCTCTGCCTCCAATTCAGAAAAAAGAGCAGAGACCACCACACCTTCGGCCAAAATGGGACCCGGGTCTTCAAAATTCCCGCCTCCCGGAAAACAACGTGACAGGGCATCTGCCTTCACATTCTTAACCCCAGGGCGGAACGTGACAACAAAATTAAATCTTGAAAAGAACAAAGACCATCTGGCCTGTCTCGGGTTCAGACGCTTGGCTGACTCCAAGTAGGCCAGATTTTTATGGTCAGTAAACACGGTAATAGGGTGTCTGGCTCCCTCTAGCCAATGGCGCCATTCCTCAAAAGCCAACTTGATGGCCAACAATTCCCTATCTCCCACATCGTAATTTCTCTCTGCGGAGGAGAGTTTTTTCGAGAAAAAGGCACACGGTCGCCATTTGGCAGGAGAGGAACCCTGAGACAAGACCGCACCCACACCCACCTCAGAAGCATCAACCTCAACTATGAAGGGTAAAGAAATATCAGGTTGCACCAAGATGGGAGCGGAAGCAAAACTCTCCTTGATATTAGAAAAAGCCTTACGCGCCTCTACCGACCAAGAAGAAAATTCTACCCTCTTTCTGGTCATATCAGTGAGTGGTTTAACAATAGAGGAATAATTCAAAATAAACTTCCTGTAATAATTGGCAAAGCCCAAAAAACGCATCAGCGCCTTCAGATTCTCAGGAAGCTCCCACTCAAGCACAGCGCGGACCTTCTCGGGGTCCATGCGAAAACCAGAAGCGGAGAGAAGAAACCCCAGAAATTGAATTTCTGGAACCGCAAACACACATTTTTCCAGTTTCGCATATAATTTATTCTCCCGCAGGATGAGCAAGACCTGACGTAAATGTTCCTTATGAGTTTTGAAATCAGGAGAAAAAATCAAAATGTCATCCAAATACACTAATACAAATTTTCCCATCAAATGATAAAAAATGTTGTTCACGAAATGCTGAAAAACGGCTGGGGCATTCATCAAACCAAAAGGCATAACCAAATTTTCAAAATGGCCCTCAGGGGTATTGAAGGCCGTCTTCCATTCGTCTCCTTTTCTGACCCTGACCAGGTTGTATGCCCCTCTTAGATCTAATTTGGAAAAGACTTTAGCCCCAACAACCTGGTTAAACAGGTCCGGGATCAGAGGAAGTGGATAAGGGTCACGAATAGTGATACTGTTCAGCTCCCTGAAATCCAGACAAGGTCTTAAAGAACCATCTTTTTTCTTAACAAAGAAAAAACTAGCGGCAACAGGTGACTTCGAGGGTCGTATGTGTCCTTTTCTCAGACTCTCAGAGATATAAGCACGCATAGCGATCCTTTCAGGTTGGATAAGATTGTATAAACGAGATTTAGGCAGCTTGGCGCCTGGGATGAGATTAATAGGGCAATCATACTCCCTGTGCGGAGGCAAATCCTGAACTCCACTCTCAGAGAAGACATCCGAAAATTCAGAGAGAAAAGATGGTACAGTCTTAGTAGCAACCTCAGAAACAGATGTCGTGAGGCAATTCTCTCTGCAAAAGTCACTCCAACCATTTATTTGCCTCGCTTGCCAATCAATGGTGGGGTTATGTTTAGTGAGCCAGGGTAGCCCCAACACTAGAGGAGTAGGCAAACCGCTAAGGACGAAACATGAGACATCCTCAACATGAGCATCACTCACAATTAAACGGATATTGTGAACTATACCCTTTAATGATTTCTGAGAAAGTGGAGCGGAATCAATAGCAAAAACAGGAATATCCTTTCCCAAAGTGCGCACCTGGAAACCATGAGTTATCGCAAATTGATTATCAATGAGATTGACAGCTGCTCCACTATCCACAAAAATCTCACAAAAAATGCTCTTGCTCTCTAGCACCACCCTAGCAGGCAGGACAAAAGTGGAACTACAAGCAAACGGAAAACCTTCAATTTCCGCCTCAACCCTGCCAATAGTAACAGACGGAACATTTTTTAAAGATTTTTTCCTCTTTGTTTCTTTATTACTCCCAGAGAACTGCCTGAATCTCCTAGAGGGACAAACATTTGCCAAATGATTTATACCTCCACAACAAAAACAAACCCTCCCATGCGGGCTGAATCTTCTATTGTCAGAAGCAATCAACCCCAGCTGCATGGGCTCCGGCTCAGAAGGGGCTGACAGCGACTGAGACCCCTGCGCACAGAATGGGACCGCTGCACTGTCCTGGGACTGAGTATGACAGGAAGGAGAGATCTCTCCTCTCTCTCTAAGACGCCTGTCAATACGAACGGCCTGAGACATAGCAGAGTCCAAGGAAATAGGCCTTTCATGAAAGGCAAATGCATCTTTCAATCCCTCTGAAAGACCATGGCAAAATTGACTTCGGAGTGCAGCATCATTCCAACCAGTATCAGCTGCCCATCTCCGAAATTCTGAGCAGTATATCTCTGCGGATTGTTTACCCTGGCATAATAGACGTAGTCTAGACTCAGCCAGAGCAATATGATCCGGATCATCATATATCTGACCCAGGGCTAAAAAGAATTCATCCACTGAACGGAAGGGCCGTGCCCCCTCCGGCAGCGAAAAGGCCCAGGACTGAGCGTTACCCCTGAGCAGCGATATAATGATCCCCACCCTCCGTTCCTCATCACCAGAGGAATGGGGAAGAAGGCGAAAATGGAGTTTGCAAGCCTCTCTAAAACGCACAAAATTCTCACTACCCCCGGAAAACGTATCCGGGAGCGAGATCTTAGGCTCAGAACAAACTCCATGAACGCCAGCTGAACCGGTCACTTGAAGCTGAGAAAAAGTCCTCCGGAGATCAGCTACCTCCAATGAAAGACCCTGAAGGCGTTCAGCCAAAAGTGAAACCGGATCCATGCTTGAGACGGTTTTGGCGGCTTATAATGTCACGGTCGGTGTACAGGAAACAAGACAATGCAACATGCATATATGACTCACTGGATCCAAAGCTAAGGAACCAAGGGGAGACCCCTGCACAAGACCTAGCACTTTCCCTGGCTGCTCAGCCTATGCAAAGATCCCAGAGGTGGATGGTTGCATATCCACGTACCTCGACTATATAACCCCTGAACACCTTACAATAGTGAGGGGACACGACCACCGGCTCCCTACACCAGACACGGAGGGAGTCAGGGTCACCTGGGATCCAGAAAACAGAAAATAACAGATAAATTCACAGCACTTAACTTTGTAGCAGACAGGAAAACAGGATCAGCATGCACACACACTCCAGGAAGAAGTATAAGCTGCCCAGTAATGCATTATGGGGCAGAATTTAAAGGGATGCAATCAGTCCAACTACATGACAGCTGAGAGAGGCTAACGAGATGAGGAACTGAATACCAGAACAAAGAAAACTCAAGGAGGAGGTTCTGAAAGGCTTCTGTCAGAGCTTTTCAGCTGTCTGGTTGTGACATAGGGGTCAACAGATTCCCTTTAAGATAAGATTTTCCTGGCCCTTTAAGGGGTTGTCTCACTTCACCACTGGGTGCTGGAGAGGCCTGGCTGCCAGCCTCTTGCCCCAGGATTATGGGCCCTCTCATCAGCCCATGCTAAACTTAAACCCCATGGCGATTTGACTGTGTTTGTGGCATCTGAGCGCTGTTCGGATATATTGAGCGCTCAGATCCAAGCCATCTGGGGATAAGTTGAATGTGACGGTTCTGTTCAGTTTGATAGGAGTTATGTATTTTTGTGTAGTTTTGCTGTTGTGAATAGAGGTATTTTCAGTACCTAGTTGGCTTACCACACCCAGTTAAGCCAATTATCTCACACAGCCTAACTCTGTAAAAACTGGTTTTGGTCAGAAAAGCCATGCTTCCTTTGTTAACAAAGGACTTTTACTAACTTTTGAACCCTTGGTCTAATTCGTGCCATTTTGGGATATGTTAAATGTCTGTGTTTACTGTAATGGTTGTGACATTGTATATTTGAATAGTGATGTCTGTCCTATTGTCCCCACGTGTGTATTGGCGATTTCCCTTTGATCTGAGAGATAATTGAATTATTCCTCGGTTGTCTCCAGGACAGAAGACATTGTGTATTCTCCTGACTGTGATAATTACATCAACCCATTGTGTAAGGTAATTGTATCACAGGCAGAGGGGAGGATTTTGTGTGTGTATTGTACGTGTTTATTGGTTGTTTTTACAAAACCCTGTGGGTGGTACTGATGTGTACCAATGTTTTATAAGATCAATAAACATACAGCTCTGGCTGTCCAGTGCTTTACACTGAACACGGAGCCTCGTCTTGTTCTTGGGGGGATTCACTGTATGCTGTTAGAGACTGATTGCTAGGAGTGTAAGCCGCTTTGGTGTGTTTCCTATTCGTCTGCTAGCAGTTATTTGTGAGGTTCCGTTCGGAGTTTGGAGCATTCCCTTGTATGCCGTTACACTAATGTATTGTGATTGTCCATATTGCCTCCTTTGCTGGCTTCATTCATTTTTCCATCACATGATATACTGCTCATTTCCATGGTTACGGCCACCCAACAATCGATCAGTGGTGCCAATAACCATGGTATATGCCTCCCATGGTCCTGGCCAGTGCTTTTTCCTATAGCAGTGATGGCTAACCTTGGCACTCCAGCTGTAGTAAAACTACAACTCCCAAGATGCCCCCCTTGCTTGGCTGCTCTCAGAACTCTGTAGAAATAAATGGAGCATGCTGGGAGTCGTAGTTTCAACACAGCTTGAGTGCCAAGGTTAGCCATCACTGTCCTATAGTGTGCAAGCACCACTTATGGATTGCAGGGTGGTCATAACTAGGGATGAGCGAACCGAACCCAACTTTGGGGGGAAAAATTCTACAGTATAAATCAATTTCTGAAGTTATTATGTTAAGTCTCGCAAGACGTAGCGTAGTAATAACTTTGGCTCATCGGAGCCAATACATTCTAATACTGTACAGAGCGCTCGCTCCGTACAGTATTGAAATTAAGTTTTATGCGAATCGACTTCGGATATTTCATCCGAAGTCGATTCGCTCATTCCTGTTCATAACCATGGAAACAAGCAATGAATAATGTGATGGAAAAATTAATGAAGCCAGCAAAGGAGGTAATATGGACAATCACAATACATTAGTACGTGCCTTGTATTAACTTTCTCTACATGATAAATGTAATTTGCTAAAGTGAGACAACCCCTTTATCTTCTCTAAAATGTTCCTTTATATTTCTGCTTCCAAAGTCGGTGGAACCAACTCATACAGCAGAATTACTAAATTAATTACTAAACTAGCCTTCCTCTTGTGTTACCCATGGCTTTGTTAGATTTTTGTCTTTTTTGGCATTGTAGAATGTTTCCTGTATGAACTCTTCTTTTCCCTGAATGTATGGCCCTGCTGAATATGTCATCACTACATAACATATAATAGCTATATTATATTATAAAACACGTAAACGTAAAAAGTTTGTCATCACACTATCATGGGAAAAAAAGTGAATAAGACAGCGTAGTCCAGCTAATAGTATGTGTACCTGGCCCTCAAACAACCTCCATTTTTAACAATGGACTGGGGAAGCAAGCTGTGCTATTGAGCACGCACTGTGGACACACAATGCAGAGAACACAATATAGTGCAGTAATGGACACAGCTATTCCAGCTTTTTAGGTCTTTTTTTTTCATGTTATGTTACAGGAACCAAAGACTTAATTAGGAACCATTGAATTTTTTTTTCAAAATCAATAGCCCATTGTAACTTGTTGCTAATGTACAAATGTAATGAAATACAGAATATATAATGGTGATTTGTTTCCACTAAATCATCAATGGAAAAAACAGCCCGGCTTGATCTGCACACAATGTGCTGCTCTTCACAGGACCTGATGCTGTCTACTAAACACAAGGATATTTTATCTCCTTTTTTTCGCCCATTAAAAGAAGCCGATGTGGACTGTGTGTTATATTTAGCTCCAGAAGAATACCATCTACTAACCTTTTCAGTAGGGAATACGGCATTTTGCAAGCTGAATTCTATAGTTTCTTTTCACCAATATATTCAAAATGCGTATATACAATCCATAGTGTGGAAGATTTTCTAATCAAAATGGTGAAAATGTTTTAGGACTCTAACACTTTTTGAAACTTGCCGAACGAGAAGGTGTGGCTCAAAAGGTGTGGCTTGATGAAAAACTGGAAGTGGCTAAGAAACATGCCAAAATGTTAGCGTATTTTTTTGGGAGTAAACTAAGCCAACATATTGGTGGAAATTTAGACTAGAGAGTATAGGTGTTACTTCGACTGCTGCTGCTCTGCTACTTCAGGTGGGAACAGGGGGAGCTTTGCTCACCCTGTGTCTGTCACAGTTCCTGCACTCCAAGAACAGGCCCACGTGCAGATGTCCTGTGTGTCTACTGGGAATTTTCTTTCTGGAACCTCACCTCATTCTGCCGTATTGCAAGGGTTAAACACCCCTCTGGTTCTGTGTGCAACTGCTAGGATGTTTTTAATGTGGTAATCAGCTGGTGTTATATATGTTATGCTGTTTGCCTCATTCTCTGCCTGATCAATAGGTTTACTAGCATGTTAGATCCTGCAAAAGTGCTTGTCTGCCCATGTACCTACAGTAATTCTGCCTTCCCAGCCTCTCTTGCCTGAGCTGACTTCTGCCTGATCACTATACTGACCTCAGCCTACCCTGACCTCGCCCTTTTATTTATTGTTCTGGCTGGGCAAGTTATTTAGTGTCCGTCAAAGCACATTTTTTGTTCTAGATTGAAAAACAATTCCCAATTTAGCAATTTCCTAATTTAGTGGTTTCTGCTGTATCAGAGCTATTTGAAATCTATCCCTAAAAGGGTATATAATATTCAAGGTGCACATAGGGTCATTCAGAATAACTTCACACACACGCTACTGTGCATTTCCAAGTCTAATTCTGTCAGTAAATCCATACCGGTCACCCAGCGCCTAAATACTAGGCCTCAAATTTATATCCCGCTAAATCTGTCGTTACCGCTGTACTGTTGTGGCTGGGCAAGTTATTTAGTGTCCGTCAAAGCACATTTTTTGTTCTGGGTTGAAAAACAATTCCCAATTTAGCAATTTCATAATTTAGTGGTTTCTGCTATATCAGAGCTATTTGAAATCTATCCCTAAAAGGGTATATAATATTCAAGGTGCACATAGGGTCATTCAGAATAACTTCACACACACGCTACTGTGCATTTCCAAGTCTAATTCTGTCAGTAAATCTATACCGGTCACCCAGCGCCTAAATACTAGGCCTCAAATTTATATTCAGCTGAATTTGAATACAATACATTGGGCCAAATTATATTTTTGTTGTTGTGGTGAACGATAACAATGAGGAAAACATCTAGTAAGGGACGCGGACGTGGACATGGTCGTGGTGGTGTTAGTGGACCCTCTGGTGCTGGGAGAGGACGTGGCCGTTCTGCCACATCCACACGTCCTAGTGTACCAACTACCTCAGGTCCCAGTAGCCGCCAGAATTTACAGCGATATATGGTGGGGCCCAATGCCGTTCTAAGGATGGTAAGGCCTGAGCAGGTACAGGCATTAGTCAATTGGGTGGCCGACAGTGGATCCAGCACGTTCACATTATCTCCCACCCAGTCTTCTGCAGAAAGCGCACAGATGGCGCCTGAAAACCAACCCCACCAGTCTGTCACATCACCCCCATGCATACCAGGGAAACTGTCCCAGCCTCAAGTTATGCAGCAGTCTCTTATGCTGTTTGAAGACTCCGCTGGCAGGGTTTCCCAAGGGCATCCACCAAGCCCTTCCCCAGCGGTGAAAGACATAGAATGCACTGACGCACAACCACTTATGTTTCCTGATGATGAGGACATGGGAATACCACCTCAGCATGTCTCTGATGATGACGAAACACAGGTGCCAACTGCTGCGTCTTTCTGCAGTGTGCAGACTGAACAGGAGGTCAGGGATCAAGACTGGGTGGAAGACGATGCAGGGGACGATGAGGTCCTAGACCCCACATGGAATGAAGGTCGTGCCACTGACTTTCACAGTTCGGAGGAAGAGGCAGTGGTGAGACCGAGCCAACAGTGTAGCAAAAGAGGGAGCAGTGGGCAAAAGCAGAACACCCGCCGCCAAGAGACTCCGCCTGCTACTGACCACCGCCATCTGGGACCGAGCACCCCAAAGGCAGCTTCAAGGAGTTCCCTGGCATGGCACTTCTTCAAACAATGTGCTGACGACAAGACCCGAGTGGTTTGCACGCTGTGCCATCAGAGCCTGAAGCGAGGCATTAACGTTCTGAACCTGAGCACAACCTGCATGACCAGGCACCTGCATGCAAAGCATGAACTGCAGTGGAGTAAACACCTTAAAACCAAGGAAGTCACTCAGGCTCCCCCTGCTACCTCTTCTGCTGCTGCCGCCTCGGCCTCTTCTACTGCTGCCGCCTCGGCCTCTTCCTCTGCCTCTGGAGGAACGTTGGCACCTGCCGCCCAGCAAACAGGGGATGTACCACCAACACCACCACCACCTCCGTCACCAAGCATCTCAACCATGTCACACGGCAGCATTCAGCTCTCCATCTCACAAACATTTGAGAGAAAGCGTAAATTCCCACCTAGCCACCCTCAATCCCTGGCCCTGAATGCCAGCATTTCTAAACTACTGGCCTATGAAATGCTGTCATTTAGGCTGGTGGACACAGACAGCTTCAAACAGCTCATGTCGCTTGCTGTCCCACAGTATGTTGTTCCCAGCCGGCACTACTTCTCCAAGAGAGCCGTGCCTTCCCTGCACAACCAAGTATCCGATAAAATCAAGTGTGCACTGCGCAACGCCATCTGTAGAAAGGTCCACCTAACCACAGATACGTGGACCAGTAAGCACGGCCAGGGACGCTATATCTCCCTAACTGCACACTGGGTAAATGTAGTGGCAGCTGGGCCCCAGGCGGAGAGCTGTTTGGCGCACGTCCTTCCGCCGCCAAGGATCACAGGGCAACATTCTTTGCCTCCTGTTGCCACCTCCTCCTACTCGACTTCCTCCTCCTCTTCTTCCACCTGCTCATCTAGTCAGCCACACACCTTCACCACCAACTTCAGCACAGCCCGGGGTAAACGTCAGCAGGCCATTCTGAAACTCATATGTTTGGGGGACAGGCCCCACACCGCACAGGAGTTGTGGCAGGGTATAGAACAACAGACCGACGAGTGGTTGCTGCCGGTGAGCCTCAAGCCCGGCCTGGTGGTGTGTGATAATGGGCGAAATCTCGTTGCAGCTCTGGGACTAGCCAGTTTGACGCACATCCCTTGCTTGGCGCATGTGCTGAATTTGGTGGTGCAGAAGTTCATTCACAACTACCCCGACATGTCAGAGCTGCTGCATAAAGTGCGGGCCGTCTGTTCGCGCTTCCGGCGTTCACAACCTGCTGCTGCTCGCCTGTCTGCGCTACAGCGTAACTTCGGCCTTCCGCTTACCGCCTCATATGCGACGTGCCCACCAGGTGGAACTCCACCTTGCACATGCTGGACAGACTGTGCGAGCAGCAGCAGGCCATAGTGGAGTTTCAGCTGCAGCACGCACGGGTCAGTCGCACTACAGAACAGCACCACTTCACCACCAATGACTGGGCCTCCATGCGAGACCTGTGTGCCCTGTTGCGCTGTTTCGAGTACTCCACCAACATGGCCAGTGGCGATGACGCCGTTATCAGCGTTACAATACCACTTCTATGTCTCCTTGAGAAAACACTTAGGGCGATGATGGAAGAGGAGGTGGCCCAGGAGGAGGAGGAGGAAGAGGGGTCATTTTTAGCACTTTCAGGCCAGTCTCTTCGAAGTGACTCAGAGGGAGGTTTTTGGCAACAGCAGAGGCCAGGTACAAATGTGGCCAGCCAGGGCCCAATACTGGAGGACGAGGAGGACGAGGATGAGGAGGAGGTGGAGGAGGATGAGGATGAAGCATGGTCACAGCGGGGTGGCACCCAACGCAGCTCGAGTCCATCACTGGTGCGTGGCTGGGGGGAAAGGCAGGACGATGACGATACGCCTCCCACAGAGGACAGCTTGTCCTTACCCCTGGGCAGCCAGGCACACATGAGCGACTACATGCTGCAGTGCCTGCGCAACGACAGCAGAGTTGCCCACATTTTAACGTGTGCGGACTACTGGGTTGCCACCCTGCTGTATCCACGCTACAAAGACAATGTGCCCACCTTACTTCCTGCACTGGAGCGTGATAGGAAGATGCGCGAGTACAAGCGCACATTGGTAGACGCGCTACTGAGAGAATTCCCAAATGTCACAGGGGAACAAGTGGAAGCCCAAGGCCAAGGCAGAAGAGGAGCAAGAGGTCGCCAAGGCAGCTGTGTCACGGCCAGCTCCTCTGAGGGCAGGGTTAGCATGGCAGAGATGTGGAAAAGTTTTGTCAACACGCCACAGCTAACTGCACCACCACCTGATACGCAACGTGTTAGCAGGAGGCAACATTTCACTAACATGGTGGAACAGTACGTGTGCACACCCCTCCACGTACTGACTGATGGTTCGGCCCCATTCAACTACTGGGTCTCTACATTGTCCACGTGGCCAGAGCTAGCCTTTTATGCCTTGGAGGTGCTGGCCTGCCCGGCGACCAGCGTTTTGTCTGAACGTGTATTCAGCACGGCAGGGGGTGTCATTACAGACAAACGCAGCCGCCTGTCTACACTCAATGTGGACAAGCTGACGTTCAGAAAAATGAACCAGGCATGGATCCCACAGGACCTGTCCGTCCCTTGTCCAGATTAGACATTAACTACCTCCCCTTAACCATATATTATTGTACTCCAGGGCACTTCCTCATTCAATCCTATTTTTATTTTCATTTTACCATTATATTGTGAGGCTACCCAAATTTGAATGAACCTCTCCTCTGTCTGGGTGCCGGGGCCTAAATATATGCCAATGGACTGTTCCAATGTTGGGTGACGTGAAGCCTGATTCTCTGCTATGACATGCAGACTAATTCTCTGCTGACATGAAGCCAGATTCTCTGTTGCGGGACCTCTCTCCTCTGCCTGGGTGCTGGGCCTAAATATATGCCAATGGACTGTTGCACTGGTGGCTGAAGTGAAGCCTGATTGTCTGTTACGGGACCTCTCTCCTCTGCCTGGGTGGTGGGCCTAAATATCTGACAATGGACTGTTGCATTGGTGGCTGACGTGAAGCCTGATTCTCTGCTATGATATGAAGACTGATTCTCTGCTGACATGAAGCCAGATTGTCTGTTACGGGACCTCTCTCCTCTGCCTGGGTGCTGGGCCTAAATTTATGAAAATGAACTCTTACAGTGGTGGGTGACGTGAAGCCTGATTCTCTGCTATGATATGAAGACTGATTCTCTGCTGACATGAAGCCAGATTGTCTGTTACGGGACCTCTCTCCTCTGCCTGGGTGCTGGGCCTAAATTTATGACAATGGACTGTTGCAGTGGTGGCTGACGTGAAGCCTGATTCTCTGCTATGACATGCAGACTGATTCTCTGCTGACATGAAGCCAGATTGTCTGTTACGGGACCTCTCTCCTCTGCCTGGGTGCTGGGCCTAAATTTATGAAAATGGACTGTTACAGTGGTGGGTGACGTGAAGCCTGATTCTCTGCTATGATATGAAGACTGATTCTCTGCTGACATAAAGCCAGATTGTCTGTTACGGGACCTCTCTCCTCTGCCTGGGTGCTGGGCCTAAATTTATGACAATGGACTGTTGCAGTGGTGGCTGACGTGAAGCCTGATTCTCTGCTATGACATGCAGACTGATTCTCTGCTGACATGAAGCCAGATTCTCTGTTACGGGACCTCTCTCCTCTGCCTGGGTGCTGGGCCTAAATATATGCCAATGGACTGTTGCACTGGTGGCTGACGTGAAGCCTGATTGTCTGTTACGGGACCTCTCTCCTCTGCCTGGGTGCTGGGCCTAAATATCTGACAATGGACTGTTGCATTGGTGGCTGACGTGAAGCCTGATTCTCTGCTATGATATGAAGACTGATTCTCTGCTGACATGAAGCCAGATTGTCTGTTACAGGACCTCTCTCCTCTGCCTGGGTGCTGGGCCTAAATTTATGACAATGGACTGTTGCAGTGGTGGCTGACGTGAAGCCTGATTCTCTGCTATGACATGAAGACTGATTCTCTGCTGACATGAAGCCAGATTGTCTGTTACGGGACCTCTCTCCTCTGCCTGGGTGCTGGGCCTAAATTTATGAAAATGGACTCTTACAGTGGTGGCTGAAGTGAAGCCTGATTGTCTGTTACGGGACCTCTCTCCTCTGCCTGGGTGGTGGGCCTAAATATCTGACAATGGACTGTTGCATTGGTGGCTGACGTGAAGCCTGATTCTCTGCTATGATATGAAGACTGATTCTCTGCTGACATGAAGCCAGATTGTCTGTTACGGGACCTCTCTCCTCTGCCTGGGTGCTGGGCCTAAATTTATGAAAATGAACTCTTACAGTGGTGGGTGACGTGAAGCCTGATTCTCTGCTATGATATGAAGACTGATTCTCTGCTGACATGAAGCCAGATTGTCTGTTACGGGACCTCTCTCCTCTGCCTGGGTGCTGGGCCTAAATTTATGACAATGGACTGTTGCAGTGGTGGCTGACGTGAAGCCTGATTCTCTGCTATGACATGCAGACTGATTCTCTGCTGACATGAAGCCAGATTGTCTGTTACGGGACCTCTCTCCTCTGCCTGGGTGCTGGGCCTAAATTTATGAAAATGGACTGTTACAGTGGTGGGTGACGTGAAGCCTGATTCTCTGCTATGATATGAAGACTGATTCTCTGCTGACATAAAGCCAGATTGTCTGTTACGGGACCTCTCTCCTCTGCCTGGGTGCTGGGCCTAAATTTATGACAATGGACTGTTGCAGTGGTGGCTGACGTGAAGCCTGATTCTCTGCTATGACATGCAGACTGATTCTCTGCTGACATGAAGCCAGATTCTCTGTTACGGGACCTCTCTCCTCTGCCTGGGTGCTGGGCCTAAATATATGCCAATGGACTGTTGCACTGGTGGCTGACGTGAAGCCTGATTGTCTGTTACGGGACCTCTCTCCTCTGCCTGGGTGCTGGGCCTAAATATCTGACAATGGACTGTTGCATTGGTGGCTGACGTGAAGCCTGATTCTCTGCTATGATATGAAGACTGATTCTCTGCTGACATGAAGCCAGATTGTCTGTTACAGGACCTCTCTCCTCTGCCTGGGTGCTGGGCCTAAATTTATGACAATGGACTGTTGCAGTGGTGGCTGACGTGAAGCCTGATTCTCTGCTATGACATGAAGACTGATTCTCTGCTGACATGAAGCCAGATTGTCTGTTACGGGACCTCTCTCCTCTGCCTGGGTGCTGGGCCTAAATTTATGAAAATGGACTCTTACAGTGGTGGCTGAAGTGAAGCCTGATTGTCTGTTACGGGACCTCTCTCCTCTGCCTGGGTGGTGGGCCTAAATATCTGACAATGGACTGTTGCATTGGTGGCTGACGTGAAGCCTGATTCTCTGCTATGATATGAAGACTGATTCTCTGCTGACATGAAGCCAGATTGTCTGTTACGGGACCTCTCTCCTCTGCCTGGGTGCTGGGCCTAAATTTATGAAAATGAACTCTTACAGTGGTGGGTGACGTGAAGCCTGATTCTCTGCTATGATATGAAGACTGATTCTCTGCTGACATGAAGCCAGATTGTCTGTTACGGGACCTCTCTCCTCTGCCTGGGTGCTGGGCCTAAATTTATGACAATGGACTGTTGCAGTGGTGGCTGACGTGAAGCCTGATTCTCTGCTATGACATGCAGACTGATTCTCTGCTGACATGAAGCCAGATTGTCTGTTACGGGACCTCTCTCCTCTGCCTGGGTGCTGGGCCTAAATTTATGAAAATGGACTGTTACAGTGGTGGGTGACGTGAAGCCTGATTCTCTGCTATGATATGAAGACTGATTCTCTGCTGACATAAAGCCAGATTGTCTGTTACGGGACCTCTCTCCTCTGCCTGGGTGCTGGGCCTAAATTTATGACAATGGACTGTTGCAGTGGTGGCTGACGTGAAGCCTGATTCTCTGCTATGACATGCAGACTGATTCTCTGCTGACATGAAGCCAGATTCTCTGTTACGGGACCTCTCTCCTCTGCCTGGGTGCTGGGCCTAAATATATGCCAATGGACTGTTGCACTGGTGGCTGACGTGAAGCCTGATTGTCTGTTACGGGACCTCTCTCCTCTGCCTGGGTGCTGGGCCTAAATATCTGACAATGGACTGTTGCATTGGTGGCTGACGTGAAGCCTGATTCTCTGCTATGATATGAAGACTGATTCTCTGCTGACATGAAGCCAGATTGTCTGTTACAGGACCTCTCTCCTCTGCCTGGGTGCTGGGCCTAAATTTATGACAATGGACTGTTGCAGTGGTGGCTGACGTGAAGCCTGATTCTCTGCTATGACATGAAGACTGATTCTCTGCTGACATGAAGCCAGATTGTCTGTTACGGGACCTCTCTCCTCTGCCTGGGTGCTGGGCCTAAATTTATGAAAATGGACTCTTACAGTGGTGGGTGACGTGAAGCCTGATTCTCTGCTATGATATGAAGACTGATTCTCTGCTGACATGAAGCCAGATTGTCTGTTACGGGACCTCTCTCCTCTGCCTGGGTGCTGGGCCTAAATTTATGACAATGGACTGTTGCAGTGGTGGCTGACGTGAAGCCTGATTCTCTGCTATGACATGCAGACTGATTCTCTGCTGACATGAAGCCAGATTGTCTGTTACGGGACCTCTCTCCTCTGCCTGGGTGCTGGGCCTAAATTTATGAAAATGGACTCTTACAGTGGTGGGTGACGTGAAGCCTGATTCTCTGCTATGATATGAAGACTGATTCTCTGCTGACATGAAGCCAGATTGTCTGTTACGGGACCTCTCTCCTCTTCCTGGGTGCTGGGCCTAAATTTATGACAACGGACTGTTGCAGTGGTGGCTGACTTGAAGCCTGATTCTCTGCTATGACATGCAGACTGATTCTCTGCTGACATGAAGCCAGATTCTCTGTTACAGGACCTCTCTCCTCTGCCTGGGTGCTGGGCCTAAATATATGCCAATGGACTGTTGCACTGGTGGCTGACGTGAAGCCTGATTGTCTGTTACGGGACCTCTCTCCTCTGCCTGCGTGCTGGGCCTAAATATCTGACAATGGACTGTTGCATTGGTGGCTGACGTGAAGCCTGATTCTCTGCTATGATATGAAGACTGATTCTCTGCTGACATGAAGCCAGATTGTCTGTTACGGGACCTCTCTCCTCTGCCTGGGTGCTGGGCCTAAATTTATGAAAATGGACTCTTACAGTGGTGGCTGACGTGAAGCCTGATTCTCTGCTATGATATGAAGACTGATTCTCTGCTGACATGAAGCCAGATTGTCTGTTACGGGACCTCTCTCCTCTGCCTGGGTGCTGGGCCTAAATTTATGACAATGGACTGTTGCAGTGGTGGCTGACGTGAAGCCTGATTCTCTGCTATGACATGAAGACTGATTCTCTGCTGACATGAAGCCAGATTGTCTGTTACGGGACCTCTCTCCTCTGCCTGGGTGCTGGGCCTAAATTTATGAAAATGGACTCTTACAGTGGTGGGTGACGTGAAGCCTGATTCTCTGCTATGATATGAAGACTGATTCTCTGCTGACATGAAGCCAGATTGTCTGTTACGGGACCTCTCTCCTCTGCCTGGGTGCTGGGCCTAAATTTATGAAAATGAACTCTTACAGTGGTGGGTGACGTGAAGCCTGATTCTCTGCTATGATATGAAGACTGATTCTCTGCTGACATGAAGCCAGATTGTCTGTTACGGGACCTCTCTCCTCTGCCTGGGTGCTGGGCCTAAATTTATGACAATGGACTGTTGCAGTGGTGGCTGACGTGAAGCCTGATTCTCTGCTATGACATGCAGACTGATTCTCTGCTGACATGAAGCCAGATTGTCTGTTACGGGACCTCTCTCCTCTGCCTGGGTGCTGGGCCTAAATTTATGAAAATGGACTGTTACAGTGGTGGGTGACGTGAAGCCTGATTCTCTGCTATGATATGAAGACTGATTCTCTGCTGACATAAAGCCAGATTGTCTGTTACGGGACCTCTCTCCTCTGCCTGGGTGCTGGGCCTAAATTTATGACAATGGACTGTTGCAGTGGTGGCTGACGTGAAGCCTGATTCTCTGCTATGACATGCAGACTGATTCTCTGCTGACATGAAGCCAGATTCTCTGTTACGGGACCTCTCTCCTCTGCCTGGGTGCTGGGCCTAAATATATGCCAATGGACTGTTGCACTGGTGGCTGACGTGAAGCCTGATTGTCTGTTACGGGACCTCTCTCCTCTGCCTGGGTGCTGGGCCTAAATATCTGACAATGGACTGTTGCATTGGTGGCTGACGTGAAGCCTGATTCTCTGCTATGATATGAAGACTGATTCTCTGCTGACATGAAGCCAGATTGTCTGTTACAGGACCTCTCTCCTCTGCCTGGGTGCTGGGCCTAAATTTATGACAATGGACTGTTGCAGTGGTGGCTGACGTGAAGCCTGATTCTCTGCTATGACATGAAGACTGATTCTCTGCTGACATGAAGCCAGATTGTCTGTTACGGGACCTCTCTCCTCTGCCTGGGTGCTGGGCCTAAATTTATGAAAATGGACTCTTACAGTGGTGGGTGACGTGAAGCCTGATTCTCTGCTATGATATGAAGACTGATTCTCTGCTGACATGAAGCCAGATTGTCTGTTACGGGACCTCTCTCCTCTGCCTGGGTGCTGGGCCTAAATTTATGACAATGGACTGTTGCAGTGGTGGCTGACGTGAAGCCTGATTCTCTGCTATGACATGCAGACTGATTCTCTGCTGACATGAAGCCAGATTGTCTGTTACGGGACCTCTCTCCTCTGCCTGGGTGCTGGGCCTAAATTTATGAAAATGGACTCTTACAGTGGTGGGTGACGTGAAGCCTGATTCTCTGCTATGATATGAAGACTGATTCTCTGCTGACATGAAGCCAGATTGTCTGTTACGGGACCTCTCTCCTCTTCCTGGGTGCTGGGCCTAAATTTATGACAACGGACTGTTGCAGTGGTGGCTGACTTGAAGCCTGATTCTCTGCTATGACATGCAGACTGATTCTCTGCTGACATGAAGCCAGATTCTCTGTTACAGGACCTCTCTCCTCTGCCTGGGTGCTGGGCCTAAATATATGCCAATGGACTGTTGCACTGGTGGCTGACGTGAAGCCTGATTGTCTGTTACGGGACCTCTCTCCTCTGCCTGCGTGCTGGGCCTAAATATCTGACAATGGACTGTTGCATTGGTGGCTGACGTGAAGCCTGATTCTCTGCTATGATATGAAGACTGATTCTCTGCTGACATGAAGCCAGATTGTCTGTTACGGGACCTCTCTCCTCTGCCTGGGTGCTGGGCCTAAATTTATGAAAATGGACTCTTACAGTGGTGGCTGACGTGAAGCCTGATTCTCTGCTATGATATGAAGACTGATTCTCTGCTGACATGAAGCCAGATTGTCTGTTACGGGACCTCTCTCCTCTGCCTGGGTGCTGGGCCTAAATTTATGACAATGGACTGTTGCAGTGGTGGCTGACGTGAAGCCTGATTCTCTGCTATGACATGAAGACTGATTCTCTGCTGACATGAAGCCAGATTGTCTGTTACGGGACCTCTCTCCTCTGCCTGGGTGCTGGGCCTAAATTTATGAAAATGGACTCTTACAGTGGTGGGTGACGTGAAGCCTGATTCTCTGCTATGATATGAAGACTGATTCTCTGCTGACATGAAGCCAGATTGTCTGTTACGGGACCTCTCTCCTCTGCCTGGGTGCTGGGCCTAATTTTATGACAATGGACTGTTGCAGTGGTGGCTGACTTGAAGCCTGATTCTCTGCTATGACATGCAGACTGATTCTCTGCTGACATGAAGCCAGATTCTCTGTTACAGGACCTCTCTCCTCTGCCTGGGTGCTGGGCCTAAATATATGCCAATGGACTGTTGCACTGGTGGCTGACGTGAAGCCTGATTGTTTGTTACGGGACCTCTCTCCTCTGCCTGCGTGCTCGGCCTAAATATCTGACAATGGACTGTTGCATTGGTGGCTGACGTGAAGCCTGATTCTCTGCTATGATATGAAGACTGATTCTCTGCTGACATGAAGCCAGATTGTCTGTTACGGGACATCTCTCCTCTGCCTGGGTGCTGGGCCTAAATTTATGAAAATGGACTCTTACAGTGGTGGGTGACGTGAAGCCTGATTCTCTGCTATGATATGAAGACTGATTCTCTGCTGACATGAAGCCAGATTGTCTGTTACGGGACCTCTCTCCTCTGCCTGGGTGCTGGGCCTAAATTTATGACAATGGACTGTTGCAGTGGTGGCTGACGTGAAGCCTGATTCTCTGCTATGACATGAAGACTGATTCTCTGCTGACATGAAGCCAGATTGTCTATTACGGGACCTCTCTCCTCTGCCTGGGTGCTGGGCCTAAATTTATGAAAATGGACTCTTACAGTGGTGGGTGACGTGAAGCCTGATTCTCTGCTATGATATGAAGACTGATTCTCTGCTGACATGAAGCCAGATTGTCTGTTACGGGACCTCTCTCCTCTGCCTGGGTGCTGGGCCTAAATTTATGACAATGGACTGTTGCAGTGGTGGCTGACGTGAAGCCTGATTCTCTGCTATGACATGCAGACTGATTCTCTGCTGACATGAAGCCAGATTGTCTGTTACGGGACCTCTCTCCTCTGCCTGGGTGCTGGGCCTAAATTTATGAAAATGGACTCTTACAGTGGTGGGTGACGTGAAGCCTGATTCTCTGCTATGATATGAAGACTGATTCTCTGCTGACATGAAGCCAGATTGTCTGTTACGGGACCTCTCTCCTCTGCCTGGGTGCTGGGCCTAAATTTATGACAATGGACTGTTGCAGTGGTGGCTGACGTGAAGCCTGATTCTCTGCTATGACATGCAGACTGATTCTCTGCTGACATGAAGACAGATTCTCTGTTGCGGGACCTCTCTCCTCTGCCTGGGTGTCGGGGCCTAAATATCTGAGAATGGACTGTTCCAGTGGTGGGTGACGTGAAGCCAGATTCTCTGCTATGGGACCTCTCTCCAATTGATTTTGGTTAATTTTTATTTATTTAATTTTTATTTTAATTCATTTCCCTATCCACATTTGTTTGCAGGGGATTTACCTACATGTTGCTGCCTTTTGCAGCCCTCTAGCCCTTTCCTGGGCTGTTTTACAGCCTTTTTAGTACCGAAAAGTTCGGGTCCCCATTGACTTCAATGGGGTTCGGGTTCGGGACGAAGTTCGGATCGGGTTCGGATCCCGAACCCGAACATTTCCGGGAAGTTCGGCCGAACTTCTCGAACCCGAACATCCAGGTGTTCGCTCAACTCTACACACGAGCATGCCGATGTGTTCGGCCAGAGCACACAAGCACTTTGGTGCTCGATCAACACTAATATATATATGTATATATACAGTATATATATATATATATATATACAGTGCCTTGCAAAAGTATTCACCCCCCCCCTGACTTTTTTTTGTATTTTGTTAATCTAAATTTTATGTGATGGATCAGAACACAATAGTCTAAGTTGGTGAAGTGAAATGAGAAAAATATATAAATAAAACTATTGTTTAGAAATAGAAAACAGAAAGTTGGCATGTGCGTATGTATTCACCCTTTTGTTAGGAAGTCCATAAAAAGCTCTGGTGCAGCCAATTACCTTTAGAAGTCACATAACTAGTGAAATGATGTCCACCTATGTGCAATATAAGTGTCACATGATCTGTCATTACATATACACACTTTTTTTGAAAGGCCCCAAAGGCTCCAACACCTAAGCAAGAGGCATCACTAATCAAACACTGCCATGAAGACCAATGAACTCTCCAAACAAGTAAGGGACAATGTTGTTGAGAAGTACAAGTCAGGGTTAGATTATAAAAAAATATCCAAATATTTGATGATCCCCAGGAGCACCATCAAATCTATCATAACCAAATGGAAAGAACATGGCACCACAGCAAACCTGACAATAGATGGCCGCCCACCAAAACTCACGGATCGGGCAAGGAAGACATTTATTATAGAGGCAGCACAGAGACCTAAGTTAACCCTGGAGGAGCTGCAGAGTTTCACAGCAGAGACTGGGGTATCTGTAAATAGGACGACATTAGGCCATACGTTCTATAGAATAGGGCTTTATGGCAGAGTTACCAGAAGAAAGCCATTACTTTCAGCTAAAAACAAAAAGGCATGATGTGAGTTTGCAAAAAGGCATGTGGGAGACTCCGAAAAAGTATGGAGGAAGGTGCTCTGGTCTGATGAGACTAAAATAGAGCTTTTCGGCCATCAAAGAAACCGCTATGTCTGGTGCAAACCCAACACATCACTTCACCCAAAGAACACCATCCCCACAGTGAAACATGGTGGTGGTGGCATCATGCTATGCAGATGTTTTTCAGCAGCCGGGACTGGGAGACTGGTCAGAGTTGAGGGAAAGATGGATGGTGCTAAATACAGGGATATTATTGACTCAAAGCCCAGATCTCAGTCCAATAGAAAATCTGTGGTTAGACTTAAGGATTGCTGTTCACAAGCACAAACCATCCAACTTAAGGGAGCTGGAGCAGTTTTGCAAGGAGGAATAGGCAAAAATCCCAGTGGTAAGATGTGGCAACTGCTCATAGAGACTTATCCAAAGCGACATGGAGCTGTGATTGACGCAAAAGGTGGCTCTACAATGTATTGACTTTAGGGGGGTGAATAGTTATGCACATTGACTTCTTCTGTCATTTTGTGCTATTTGTTGTTTGCTTTACAATAAAAAAATAAATAAACATCTTCAAAGTTGTGGGCATGTTCTGTAAATTAAATGATGCAAAAAAAGTCAAGAGGGTGAATACTTTTGCAAGGCACTGTATATATACAGGTGAAACTCGAAAAATTTGAATATCGTGCAAAAGTCCATTTATTCCAGTAATGCAAATAAAAAGCAATTGCATTACTGCAGCCTAAAGTTCAAATTTTGTGAAAATTAGAGATATTGAACATGCAAACATATGTAGATATTCGCGCCCGTCATATTCTTTTACATTGTGAAGAACTTTGACCCATGACACATCCATCAGGTGGTACAGAACAGCCAATTGAGACGTTTCAGCACATGGACATACCCCTTACCTTATAAATAAACCTGATCTGCCATTTTACATTGAGTGTTTTGCCAGTGTAGGGAGAGGTTGCTGTGTGGAGCAGGGACAGGCTGTTAGGGACACCAAACGCTAGCTAATAGGGTCACAAAAGTCCTTTTAAGGACTGGTATAGGTGTGCTATCGATATGTGTGATACACAGAGGGGTGCAATATACTTATAATATACTTTTATAATGAGTCAAAAACACATAGATCTATATAGTGATCACCTGGAAGTCAGGGGCCTAGGGACTAGGGGCTTACTAGGGCCATTTTTATATAGGGTAAGGTTCCAGGCAGGGTCGCTCTTATCATGGCGGGTGGTCTGCGGTTAGGCTATCAGGGCCAGAATAGCACCCCCCTGTAGGGCAATATCAGGGACAGTTCTTTGCCCACCCTGTCCTTCAATACCACATCATCATCTAGACCAGGGATGGATGTTTTTTGCTTTCCCTCCGGGATTCATCGATGTGCACTGGAATCCCCCGGATTGTGGCAGGACATATGGTTTCTAATTTGGTGCCTCCGAGCACCTGATTTGGTGCCGCCGAGCACTTGTTATTGCCTACCACATCTATGCTTTTTGCTTAACTTTTAATAATTTTATTTATTTTCATTTTGAGGGATATCTTTTACATTCACACGTCGGCAAAATGGGTCTGCATCCGTTCTGCAATTTTTGGAACGATTGCAGACCCATTCATTTTCAATGGGGCCGGAATGTGCTGTCCACATCCGCATTTGTGGATCCGCACTTCCGCATCTGCGGATCCGCACTTCCGCATCCGCGCTTCCGTTTTTGCAAAAATATAGAACATGTTCTATTCTTGTCCGCAATTGCAGACAAGATTAGGCATTTTCTATTATAGTGCCGGCGATGTGCGGTTCCGCAAATTGCAGAATGCACATTGCCGGTGTACGTGTTTTGCGGATCCGCAAAACACTTACGGACGTGTGAATGGACCCTCATAGTAACATTATTAAAGGTTACGTTTTATCTTTATGTATATTCTAATGGATTGCCTTCCTTGCACAATATGTTAGAAAGTATATTATAGTGCATTTGTATTGTGCAGCAGTTGTGTGCGGTTCTGCTGCCATACTGCAGGTATATAGAGGGACAAGCGTTATTGGAACAAATAATATCTACTGGTGTGATATACCAGTCGCCCCCCAAAAAAACTGATTGAAGCGGGGTGTTATATACCAATATACTTTCTTTATAGTGCATTTGGGTACTGTATAGTGCATTTGGGTACTGTATAGTGCATTTGCACATACGCGTAAATTATATTGCCGATATTTTGCATTGAAAAAAATTATGAATGGAGATCGCAAATTTGAATAATACATCTGGTGTCACTGTCCATGTTGCGGGACTATTTGTGCACTTCTAGTAATTATTTCTTGGCTGCAAATATGAGCTGAAGGTTTTTCAGGTTAGCCTGCCATTAAAATGAATGGGACCGGCTGCGAACTTGCGGTTCGCAAACATTTGATCGTGTTCGCGCGATCGCGTTTGCGAACCGTCCTGACAGATGTTCACCCATCACTAGTGAAAAGGTTGAATATTCTAGACTCAAAGTGTCACCCTCTAGTCAGCTAATTAATCCATACCCCCTGAGCAAAGGGGACCTTAAAATTGTGACTTTGGGGTTTCATAAGCCGTAAGCCATAATCATCCAAATTATAACAAATAAAGGCTTGAAATCTCTCGCTTTGCCTGTAATGAGTCTATCTCATATGTTAGTGTCACCTTTTAACCTTTTAATTTGCATTACTGAAAGAAATGAACTTTGCACGATATTCTAATTTTTCGAGTTTCACCTGTGTATAGATATAACATTTACTGATTTAAATCTTCACCGTTTCTGTAACTAAGCCTCCGGTGCATGAGCTTACTGTGGGTTATTCCCATCTCAGCCATGAAAAGCCAAAATAAGACGTCTTTAATGTAAGTTCTTGGAACTGTGCTTGAAAAAGTGTAATTCTAAGTGCAGGACTGGAGATTGTGGAGCATGACTGATGAACAAATACATGTGTCATGTCCCGGCCTAGAGAGCCATGCTCTTAATATAACATAGTATATGTGTTTTTCCTGGAGTGTTCCTTTAATTATGTCAAGAAATAAGGAAGGAAGAAGAGTAATGAAACCAGTTTTTTTGGCCTTTCAGTGAAAGAACCACTAGAGCTGGCCGTCTATGGGACAATTGTTTTGTCCAGTTGGATGAAAATATGTAATTTCATCAGATGCACAGAGGCTGTAGAGAAATATACTCCAGGGCCAGAGGCACGCTGTGTGCTGCCATATAGTGCTCTATTCAGCACCGTATAAAGAGACATTCTCCCCTAGAGGCAAACTTTGTATGGAAGAACATGCCGCCTGATGGGGTAGGCTAATATGCTTCCCTATGAAATCATACAGAGGGACAGTAGGTCCCCATAGAGGTATATTGATGCTGCACCGCTACTCTGCACCACTGGGATCTGTGAGCATCAGCCCTTGTAGTATGGAGGGACTGGGGGCACTTCAAAATGTCATTAGTATCCTAAGTCACCGTATCTTTGGGCCTGGCAAAATCTGTAACCTGCATTTAGCAAATGTAGCTTAGACAAGGGTTTCTACTATATCAACCATATGTGTCTCCAAAATGTAGTACCATATATTCCAATGTAAATGAGTATATACCACAAATATGGGTTACAAATGTCAGCCCTGTATCAGCAAAGATTAAAAAAAAAAAATACTTACTTTATATGATATTATCTATCTATCTCACATCAATCTATCTATCTCATATTATTCTACTTCTGTGTGTGTATAGATATATATATATATACAGTTGCAAGAAAAAGTATGTGACCCCTTTGGAATGATATGGATTTCTGCACAAATTGGTCATAAAATGTGATCTGATCTTCATCTAAGTCACAACAATAGATAATCACAGTCTGCTTAAACTAATAACACACAAAGAATTAAATGTTACCATGTTTTTATTGAACACACCATGTAAACATTCACAGTGCAGGTGGAAAAAATATGTGAACCCTTGGAATTAATAACTGGTTGAACCTCTTTTGGCAGCAATAACTTCAACCAAATGTTTCCTGTAGTTGCAGATCAGATGTGCACAACGGTCAGGAGTAATTCTTGACCATTCCTCTTTACAGAACTGTTTCAGTTCAGCAATATTTTTGGGATGTCTGGTGTGAATCGCTTTCTTGAGGTCATGCCACAGCATCTCAATCAGGTTGAGGTCAGGACTCTGACTGGGCCACTCCAGAAGGCGTATTTTCTTCTGTTTAAGCCATTCTGTTGTTGATTTACTTCTATGCTTTGGGTCGTTGTCCTGTTGCAACACCCATCTTCTGTTGAGCTTTAGCTGGTGGACAGATGGCCTTAAGTTCTCCTGCAAAATGTCTTGATAAACTTGGGAATTCATTTTTAATTCGATGATAGCAATCCGTCCAGGGCCTGACGCAGCAAAGCAGCCCCAAACCATGATGCCCCCACCACCATACTTCACAGTTGGGATGAGGTTTTGATGTTGGTGTGCTGTGCCTCTTTTTCTCCACACATAGGCCTCATGCACACAACAGTTTTTTTTCACGGTCCGCAAAAACGGGGTCCGTGGGTCCGTGATCCGTGACCGTTTTTTCGTCCGTGGGTCTTCCTTGATTTTTGGAGGATCCACGGACATGAAAAAAAAGTCGTTTTGGTGTCCGCCTGGCCGTGCGGAGCCAAACGGATCCGTCCTGAATTACAATGCAAGTCAATGGGGACGGATCCGTTTGATGTTGACACAATATGGTGCAATTTCAAACGGATCCGTCCCCATTGACTTTCAATGTAAAGTCTGGAGTTCTTTTATACCATCGGATTGGAGTTTTCTCCAATCCGATGGTATATTTTAACTTGAAGCGTCCCCATCACCATGGGAACGCCTCTATGTTAGAATATACTGTCGGATATGAGCTACTTCGTGAACCTCAGATCCGACAGTATATTCTAACACAGAGGCGTTCCCATGGTGATGGGGACGCTTCAGGTTAGAATACACTACAAACTTTGTACAAGACTGCCCCCTGCTGCCTGGCAGCACCCGATCTCTTACAGGGGGATATGATAGCACAATTAACCCCTTCAGGTGCGGCACCTAAAGGGGTTAATTGTACTATCATATTCCCCTGTAAGAGATCAGGGCTGCCAGGCAGCAGGGGGCAGACCCCCCCTCCCCAGTTTGAATATCGTTGGTGGCACAGTGTGCGCCCCCCATCGGGCCCCCCCTTCCTCTTTCTAATGTTAGAAATCGTTGGTGGCACAGTGTGCGCCCACCATCGCCCCCCCCCTCCCTCCCTCTATTGTAATAAATCGTTGGTGGCACAGTGTGCGCCCACCATCGCCCCCCCTCCCTCCCTCTATTGTATTAAATCGTTGGTGGCACAGTGTGCCAACCACCATCGGCCCCCCCTCCCTCTATAGCAGTAACAACATTGGTGGCAGTGTGCGGCCTCCCATTCCCCCCCCCCCCATCATTGGTGGCAGCGGAGTTCCGATCGGAGTCCCAGTTTAATCGATGGGGCTCCGATCGGTAACCATGGCAACCAGGACGCTACTGCAGTCCTGGTTGCCATGGTTACTTAGCAATAGTACAACAGTAGACGATTCATACTTACCTGCTTGCTGCTGCGATGTCTGTGAACGGCCGGGAGCTCCTCCTACTGGTAAGTGAAAGGTCTGTGCGGCGCATTGCTAAAGAACTGTCACTTACCAGTAGGAGGAGCTCCCGGCCGTTCACAGACATCGCAGCAGCAAGCAGGTAAGTATGAATCTTATACTGTTGTACTATTGCTAAGTAACCATGGCAACCAGGGCTGCAGTAGCTTCCTGGTTGCCATGGTTACCGATCGGAGCCCCAGCGATTAAACTGGGACTCCGATCGGAACTCCGCTGCCACCAATGATGGGGGGGGGGTATGGGAGGCCGCACACTGCCACCAATGTTGTTACTGCTATAGAGGGAGGGGGGGCCGATGGTGGGCGCACACTGTGCCACCAACGATTTATTACAATAGAGGGAGGGAGGGGAGGCGATGGTGGGGGCACACTGTGCCACCAACGATTTATTACAATAGAGGGAGGGGGGGGCGATGGTGGGCGCACACTGTGCCACCAACGATATTCAAACTGGGGAGGGGGGGTCTGCCCCCTGCTGCCTGGCAGCCCTGATCTCTTACAGGGGAATATGATAGTACAATTAACCCCTTTAGGTGCCGCACCTGAAGAGGTTAATTGTGCTATCATATCCCCCTGTAAGAGATCGGGTGCTGCCAGGCAGCAGGGGGCAGTCTTGTACAAAGTTTGCAGTGCATTCTAACTAGAAGCGTCCCCATCACCATGGGAACGCTTCTGTGTTAGAATATACTGTCGGAAATGAGTTTTCACGAAGTGAAAACTTAGATCAGAAAAAGCTTTTATGCAGACGGATCTTCGGATCTGTCTGTATGATAGCAACCTACGGCCACGGATCACGGACACGGATGCCAATCTTGTGTGCATCCGTGTTCTTTCACGGACCCATTGACTTGAATGGGTCCGTGAACCGTTGTCCGTCAAAAAAATAGGACAGGTCATATTTTTTTGACGGACAGGATACACGGATCACGGCCTCGGCTGCAAAACGGTGCATTTTCCGATTTTTCCACGGACCCATTGAAAGTCAATGGGTCCGCGAAAAAAAACGGAAAACGGCACAACGGCCACGGATGCACACAACGGTCGTGTGCATGAGGCCATAGTGTTGTGTGTTTCTTCCAAACAACTCAACTTTGGTTTCATCTGTCCACAGAATATTTTGCCAGTACTGCTGTGGAACATCCAGGTGCTCTTGTGCAAACTGTAAACGTGCAGCAATGTTTTTTTTGGACAGCAGTGGCTTCCTCTGTGGTATCCTCCCATGAAATCCATTCTTGTTTAGTGTTTTACAATATCGTAGATTTGCTAACAGGGTTGTTAGCATAGGCCAGAGACTTTTGTAAGTCTTTAGGTGACACTCTAGGATTCTTCTTCACCTCATTGAGCAGTCTGCGCTGTGCTCTTGCAGTCATCTTTACAGGACGGCCACTCCTAGGGAGAGTAGCAGCAGTGCTGAACTTCCATTTATAGACAATTTTTCTTATTGTGGACTGATGAACAGCAAGGCTTTTGGAGATACTTTTTTAACCCTTTCCAGCTTTATACAAGTCAACAATTCTTAATCGTAGGTCTTCTGAGAGCTCTTTTGTGTGAAGCATCATTCACATCAGGCAATGCTTCTTGTGAAAAGCAAACCCAGAACTGGTGTGTGTTTTTTATAGGGCAGCTGTAACCAACACCTCCAATCTCATCTAATTGATTGGACTCCAGTTGGCTGACACCTCACTCCAATTATCTCTTGGAGTTGTCATTAGTCTAGGGGTTCACATACTTTTTCAACCTGCACTGTGAATGTTTACACGGTGTGTTCAATAAAAAACATGGTAACATGTAATTCTTTGTGTGTTAATAGTTTAAGCATCCTGTGATTGTCTATTGTTGTGACTTAGATGAAGATCAGATCACATTTTATGACCAATTTGTGCAGAAATCCATATCATTCCAAAGGGTTCACATACTTTTTCTTGCAACTGTATATAAATTCCACAGCACTCCTGTAGATATGACGACAAAACAAGTGTCCTTTATTCACATGTCACAGAGACGTTTCAGTGAAGTCTTGGTTTGAGAAAGGTTCCGTGAGGGGACTGAAACTTCACTGTGACATGTGTGAATAAAGGACACTTGTTTTGTCGCCATATCTACAGGAGTGCTGTGGACGTTTTTTCTTTTATAGATGCACCCAGGATCAAGGGTTTTGACCCTAACACCCAGACTACATTTTTAAGCGGAGTGCTGCCTGGATTTGAAATATATATATATATATTTATAAATATAAACACATACACATATACAAACACACATAGATATATATAAATACACACACACACACAAATATATATATATATATATATATATATATATATATCCACATCTTAATATGCTTCTAAACAACAGTAATGATTGACAGTTTTGTGTCTCCGGCAGATAAAATAGGAAAACACAAGCTTCCTGTGTTTTTATCAAGCCGTACAGCGTTGTAGAGAACGTGTATAATACTATAATCTCCAGCGTAGTCTATTCCATTCCTCGCTCAGACAATATTCCTGTGATGTTCAAGGGAACGTGTGAACTGTCAGATAGAAGGGAAAAGATGATTTTCAGTTTTTTCCCCATAAAGCAGAGTTCAAACATGGAGTTACTTTGATGAGCAGCTCATTATTTTTATAATTAGCCATAAAATAGTTCAGACCCTATCAATAATTTACCGCATTACCACAGTTATTGGCATAAAAAACACATATTTCTGTTTAATGGAGATAAGGGCTTGCGCCTCAGAAGGCTATTTGCTGCAAAATTTAAGGAAGAAACTGGTCCTAAAGTAGATAATTAATGTTGAAAGGCGCCCGGTCTCGGGCACAGAAGTTTGTGTACACATGCAAATCTGAATTATATATTTTATGTCACGGGGAGGATGCTGATTGCTGACTATATACTTCATCTAATCAAATGGCTAAATTATTTTAAAGAAATACAGCGCAGTGAGTTGCAAATAAACCCCCATGTGACGCCTGGCAGTTTGAGGCAGTTATAAATTGTTGTGATGGGATCTGTCAGTGGGCGCAGAATGTACAGCTCAGACGTTTTAGTTTTTTTATGCAGGAATATAATAAATCTAATATATCCGGCCTTTTCTCTGTTTATTATATGTAAATCTATTTTTACAATCAGGTTCACTTTATTGGATGTAATCTATGCTTCAATATCTGATTGTAATTTTTTAGTTCCCTGGAAATAAATTAATCTCTTTAAAGAGAACATTTCATCAGAAAATGTCCAATGTTTTTTAAATTTTTTAAGATTCTTTCCCATATAAAAAAAAAATCCTGAAATCTAGATGCTCACCCTGAGCTTCATAAATAGACGTCATTAGTGTTGAGTGAAGTTATGAAAACATTCATTCGGCTGCTTAGCTGAATTTCACAAAGAAATTCACTTTGTTGCTTATTACTTAATCACAAAGTGCATTTCTTTGTCATTAGCGGGCGCTATGGCAGAGAAAAGCGATTGCACCCCCCCCCCCCCCGGCATTGAACCCCTCAGATGCAGCATCCATAACTGATTGCAGCATCTGAGAATAACAATGAGGGCTTTCAGGGGTTAAAAAAATAAATAACTAATACTCACCATTTGAGCACAAAGAGGCCATCTTGATTAAAGATTCCTAGCAAAATCTTGTGCAGTGTGTGATGACATCATCAAGATTGCTGGCGTGGTGACGTCATATGTCACGACACACGAGATTTCGCACAGGATCTTAACTCAAGATGGCTGCGGCAGCCTCTTCACACTAAAATAGATAAGGTGAGTTTGTTAGTTTTTTTCCCATTTCAGGGAAAATTGATTTGTTGCCATGAAGCACACGGAATTCGGCTTTGCTTCGAATCGAACTTTCCTTGAAATTTGGATCGAAGTCCACTTCAGATACTTCAATTGGCTCAGCCCTAATTATCATCATTTGCAGAATGGCACTGAGTCTACTTTCACACTCGCGTTTTGGCTTTCCGTTTGTGACCACCGTTTCAGCGCTCTCACAAGCGGTCCAAAACGGATCAGTTTTGCTCTAATGCCTTCTGAATGGATAAGGATCCGCTCAGAATGCATCAGTTTGCCTCCGTTCAGTCACCATTCCGCTCTGGAGGCAGACACCAAAACACTGCTTGCAGCGTTTTGGTGTCCGTCTGATGAAACTGAGCCAAACGGATCCGTCCTGGCACACAATGTAAGTCAATGGGGACGGATCCGCTTTCACTGACACAATCTGGCACAATAGAAAACGGATCCGTCCTCCATTGACTTTCAATGTTGTGCAAGACGGATCCGTCATGGCTATGTTAAAGATAATACAAACAGATCCGCTCTGAACGGCTGCAGACGGTTGTATTATCTGAACATAGAAACATAGAATGTGTCGGCAGATAAGAACCATTTGGCCCATCTAGTCTGCCCAATATACTGAATACTATGGATAGCCCCTGGCCCTATCCTATATGAAGGATGGCCTTATGCCTATCCCATGCATGCTTAAACCCCTTCACTGTGTTAACTGAACGCAAAACGTGAATGTGAAAGTAGCCTGGAACATCACATTCTATATAGATAACACAGAATCCACCATTCACATTTAATAATCGTCACAGCTTACCTCCTCCCCCTCCCTGCATAGTGACCTCTGCACAAGTCATCAAGCATGCTCACAGCACTATACCATAGAAGTCAATTATCCTATGTTACACCTGGATGCTGTAAAGCATACCTGAATGCAATAAACAGCCCAGGTAAGATGGCTGCCCCCATAATCATGAAGAGAAAATGAAATAAATAAAAAATCCATAAAAAAAAAAAAAATGAATGGAAAAAGAATATCTACCAGTATCGTATGTCCTATTTGAACATATAGACATTATAAAGGAAGTCATAGAACCAAAAAAGAAAAAGGCCTAACTATAACACCGTAAATTAGGGCAAACGGAGAACCATTCATATAAACCTAAAAGTGCTAAAAAACAACCATAGAATGCCCAATTAAAAATATAAATACTTTATATTCTTTTTGTAGCAACACTTTTAGGTTTATATTATAAAGGAAGTCCCCTGCGTAGGAGCCCACTCCATTAGCCAGATCAGACAATCACCACAAACAGCAATTCTCATTTTGGTGGACCCAGGTGGTCTATGTATTACATTTAGAAAGGTATAGCTGACCGCAATTTTATTAACAGCTGATCGCTTGTGGTTTCTGACCTGAAGCAATACGTGGATGTGCATGGCTACATTAATAAAGTCACGGAAAATAATGCACTAAAACAATAGATGCAAACATAATATATGGACTAAGCCCTCACTCTAATAATAAAATCTGAGACTCTTAGCCAATATATTTTGATAAAAACACATCTGTGCCCACCCACCCGCGCCACGGTGGTCTCAGTCACGCAGGTCCTACTCTAAACCTACCTATGACGTTGGGAATCTATATTCAGGAAAGCAGACCCTGCACATATAAACAGCAGAAAAAAAGTTCCAGCACTATTGAAGATTCTGTTGCTTTGTCTTTATTTTCGGTAACAAATTACATCATGTAGACACCATCTCACACCCCCGCACATTGACACGTTTCGAACTATACCGTTCTTAGTCGTAACTGCACATATAGTGTGCTGCTCCTAGTTATCTCTATGTGCATCCAGCAACCGATGAGAGGAGGAGTACGCACAGCGATATGTACCACCTAATCAAGGTCGCACATGAATGCTACTCTCAGGATAGAAGAGTCTGTTTTCCTGAATATAGATGCCCATATGGCATAGGTAGGTTTATAGTAGGACCTGTCTGATTGAGACCACCGTGACACGGGTAGGTGGGCACAGATGTGTTTTGATCAAAATATATTGGCTAAGAGTCTCAGATATAATATTAGAGTGAGGACAGTCCATATATTAGGTTTTTATCTATTGTTTTAGTGCATTTTTTTCCGTGACTTTGACCTGAATTAATAGACTGATTGATGGTCCAGCTTTAGTAGAAAAGGGGGCTGTCATGATGAGACAACCTTTTTACTGGGAGATTCAGAGCAAATGGAGAACAGGCATATTGTGTTCAATAGAAAGGAATAAATCTGTTGTCAGTAGGCTCCCCCTAGTGGTGACTGCTGACAGTCAGAATTTATTATTTGATGATATAAGAGAAACCAATGATTTGAGCTGTGTGTTAGAAACTTGAACTTTGACCCCAATAAAAATATAGTATGAATTTTTGCAGCAAGGGATTTAGTCTACAGGTCACATGAATATAAAAATAAAAAATAAAATCATTATTGCCAAAGCCCGGCCTGGACATTATAGCATATTTGGTATAAGGAAAATACAGACATTTGTCACGGTGCTTGAGTATGAAAACTTTTTTTAAAATCATTTTAACTTCAACTTTGACCGTACGTTTTATGTATCCATCATGGCAGCTTCTCACAGTATAGATTTTGGGAGAAACTTTACACATTCCTCCTTCTTCCATGTTTGAGGGGTCATTAAGAATAATGAAGCACTGTGAAAATACAAGCCCCATGTTAACAGATTGTACAAACATGGACAGGTCACCGATACCGCCTATCCTCATATAAATTTAGCCGCAGTTGATTTTTGAGACACAATTTATAGTTGATGGAAAGAAAAGGAATGTCACGAGTAGCCATTAATAAAGAAAGGGTTCACATTAAGGAGACTTTGAAGTGGAATTTTAATGTGACATCTGACATCTCCTACAAATCCATTACTCACCTTGTGGAGTCTTGTTCATGTCATAATCTTTGTCACAGGGTCATGAGAGAGGGCCGGTCTCTCTAAAGCTGCTTATCTCTGGGCTCTATGGGAAGAACGTGAATTCCACTTTCATCAAAATCTGACTAGCTTAACAGCGATATCTATCCCCTATGTGATTAATAAAAATTTTGCCCTAAGAAGGGATACACTTCAACTATTTTACTAGAATTTCATGGATTTAAAAAAAAAAAAGAACCCTTGATTTTTATTCATTACACAACCACGTCTCATTTCTAGGGTTTATAGTAATCATTTTACATTCGTACAAAATGGAAAGAGTAGTAGGCTGGAGGTGAAGAACTCTGAAAATTCGCCTAATTACACTGGAGGGTAAATTTTGCATCACAAAGCTGCATTAGATGCATACAGAGCCTTGAAAAAGTATTTATACCCTTTGAATTTCTCCACATTTTTTCACATTACACCCACAAACTTAAAAATTTATTTTATTGAGATTTTGTGTGATTGGCAAACACAGAGTAGCAAGTATGTGTGTAATGAAGAGAAAATGATACATGGTTTTCAAAAATTTTAAAAGGCTTGGTTCACAAGACGCTGCAAAATGATGGATTATGGGGGATTTCTGCAGAAACTTCGACAAGGCAGGTTCTTAGGCGGATGCTGGCCGGCCTATGTGTCTAGAAGTCTCCTCAGCCTCCTGATCACCTATAATATTCTATCCAGTTTTTATATGAACGTAGGCTGGCTGAGATGCTTATACTATCTAATATTGTGTCAAGACTGGCTTTATTTCAAGGCTTATTCCAGGGAAAGACATTTATTTATGGTTGAGCTGCAATACCAGAAACAGGACAAGGGTGGTGCTGTATCTGGAAAAAGCAGATCTTTTTGTAAATCAATTGCTTCTCTCCTCAGTTTATTAAAAGAAAAAAATATCATGACTAGTGCATGATCACTCTCATAAATTTTCATTTTATTACTTTGAATCTAAGTTTGAGTGCTGTTCATGCCAGTGTCTCTTTAACCTGTTAAGTACTAATGTTATATTAGTCCCTTTACCAATATTGATCTGTAAAGTCAATTTAAATCGAGGTCTTGCACTTCTCTAAAGCCATGATCCAAAACAGAAAATAAATAATTAAAGGGGTTTTCTGAGTGTTTTATACTAATGGCCTGTCCTCAGGATGGGTCATCAATGGGGATGAGCAGACCCGTGGATGTTCGGGTTCGGCCGAACTTCAGGTCAGAGTTTGGGTTCAGGACCCAAACTTTACCCAAACTCGAACCCCATTGAAGTCAAAGGGGACCTAAACTTTGGTACACTAAAATGGCTGTAAAATAATCGTAGTAAGGGCTTGAGGGCTGCAAAAGGAAGAAAAATGGGGTAAGAGCAGGACAGTTGCCCTGCAAACAAATGTGGAAAGTAAAAATGACTTAAAATAACATAGACAAAAAAAAATAACAATCTAGAACTAGGAGGCGGATGTCAAAGTGGAGTAGGAGGTTGAGGAGGCATGGACGTGGCGGTGTAGGTGGTGGAGGAGGAGGTAGCCAACACTGTTTTTGTTGTTTTTGAATCTTTTTTTTTCCCCTTTATTTATTTTTTATTTTGAAATTTTTTATAAATTTGGGAAGACCCCAAAACATTGGGAAATAGAAAAGAGAATTGACAGCTGAAAGGGTTGACAGCTGAACACTTCCATGGGACAGTGTGGACATGCTGAGTAACGGTGGTGGTGTTGCTGCCACATCCTTTGTTTGCGGGATGGCAGGTGCCACTGTCACTCCAGAGGGGGAGGAAGAGGCCGAGACTGCAGCAAAAGAGGGAGCAAGAGGAGCCTGAGATCTTTTGTGGTTTTTCCGATGTGTACTCCACCAGCTCGTGCTTTGCATTTAGATGCCTGGTCATGCAGGTAGTGCTTAGGTTTAGAACATTTATGCCTCGCTTCAGGCTCTGATTGCACAGCATGCAAACCACTCGCGTCTTGTCGTCAGCACATTGTTTGAAGAACTGCCACGCCAGGTAACTCCTTGGAGCTGGCTTTGGTGTGCTCAGTCCCTGGGTGCGGTAGGCAGTAGCAGGCATACTGGCTAGGGGACAGCCACTCTGCTTTTGCACCCTGCTCCCTCTTTTGCTTTGTGGATGGGGCTGTGTGACCACCACCTCTTCCTCCAAACTGCACACGTCACTTACATGACCTTGATACCATGTGGGGTCTAGGACCTCATCATCCTCCACATCATCTTCCACTCTTTACCCCTGCTCTACTTGGCGGTCTGCACATGGCAGAAAGCCGCAGCAGTTGGCACCTGTGTTTCGTCATCATGAGAGACGTGCTGCGGTGGTCCTCCCATGTCCACATCCTGAAACATAAGTGGTTGGGCATCAGAGCACTGAATCTCTTCCACTTCTGGGGCAGTCATCAAAAAGCATAAGAGACTGCTGCATGACTTGGGGCTCAGACTGCTTGGCTGATTTGCAAGGGGGTGAGGTGAAAGACAAATGCCCATAAGCTGCAGGTGCCAACTCTGCAGGTTCAGCAGGGGACTGGGTGGGAGACTATGTGAAGGAACTGGAGGCACTGTCAGCCATCCAATCTACTACCGCCTCTGCTTGTTCTGGCCTCACCATTCGTACACCGGTATTCGGACCTACAAAATGACGCTGAACTCCTGTCGCCTACGTGCACCTGAGGAAGGTGTTTCATTGGGCGTGTAGCTGCCACAGATCGACCACGTCCTCTCCCTGCAACAGGAGCTCCACCAGAACCAGCAGCACCACGACCAGGGCCACGTCCATTATTTGATGCTCTCCTCATTCTTTAAGGTCACCCACCAAACTAACAGACCCTGTTACGTATGCAGTGTAGGTGTACCTCACACTAAAAATGGGAATATGTCACCCACCGAACTAACAGACGGATTAACTATATTAATTTCCCTGTCACATATGCACTGCAGGTGTACCTCACATCAAAAATGGGTATATATCACCCACCGAACTAACAGACAGATTAACTATTATATTTTTGTGTCAGGGGAACAAATATGGTGCATTGCACCCACAAAAAAGTCACTATAGGTCACCCACAGAATTAACAACCAGATTAATTATTATATTTCTGTGTCAGAGGTGCAAAGATGCACCATCTTTGTACCTCTGACACAGAAATATAATAATTAATCTGGTGCATTGCACCCACAAAAAATCATTATAGGTCACCCACAAAACAAATAGTCAGATTCCTAACACTCTCCCTCACTTTAGCTGCCTGCTTCCCATCCCTGCACTACTCAGAGCTGATGGGCGGTGCTACACGTGATCCAGCTTTTATAGAGGCTGGGTCACATGATGCACTGGCCAATCACAGCCATGCTATTAGTAGGCATGGTTGTGATGGCTTCTAAGTGCCCACAGCTTAAAAGCTTGTTGATTGCCCTGCAGTCTTTTAAAAGCTGTATTAAATGCCCAAACACCAAAAAGTTCGGGTTCGGGTCCTGGTACCCGAACTCGCAAAGTTCGGTACGGACCCGAACTTTACAGTTCAGGTTCGGTCAACACTAGTCATCAATGTCAGAGTGGCAGGAGTTGCACCTATATCTCCTGACTCCTGTCAATGTGAATCCACTGAGGGACCGGCGTAGACCACCATTGGTCAAGCTGGAATACCTTTGGCTGTCATACACTTCAGGGATCATATGGGACCATCCCTATGCACGCAAGTAACACAATCTATCTTTTATTATGTGGCTCACATCAGTGATCATATGTGACCACCCCTATCTGGCTATTTACTGGCACTTTATTATCACTGTTTACCTTGACATGGTGCGGTACCTTTAAAGCACTTTGGCCCTGTTGGTTCCTGACTATACAGGGATCACGTCCACCAAAAATGAATGTATAGGGGCCTGTTCTGGTCCATTTGTCTGGCTGGACGATATATTATATCATAAGAGCTATCTGTCGTGAATGATTAATGTACTGTTGTAACGAATGACAGCCTGTTATGGATGACAACTTTATAAGTGTTATCAGTGAGAAGGGATATTGTGTTTTCTTCACTTAAACATTGATGCCTATTAGGACACTGAATCGTGTGTCCCCTGATGAGCCCAGGTTATTGGTGTGGGCGAAACGCGTTGGAATTGAGGCGCCTACGTGTGTGCTGTTGCTTTAGGGCAGCAATTCCAGGCGCCTATAATATTGCATCTAAACAAATAATGTGTTTGGCATCTTGATAGACAACTGCACTGCGAATTATACCAATGTGTGTACTCAGCAGCTGCTTAGAATATGTAATTAGATTATTGTATATACCGAGTATCTTTACTCTTTTGTATCGTTTAACCACTTCAACCCCGCTAGCTGAAACCCCCTTAATGACCAGGCCACTTTTTACACTTCTGCACTACACTACTTTCACCGTTTATCGCTCGGTCATACAACTTACCACCCAAATGAATTTTACCTCCTTTTCTTCTCACTAATAGAGCTTTCATTTGGTGGTATTTCATTGCTGCTGACATTTTTACTTTTTTTGTTATTAATCAAAATGTAACGATTTTTTTGCAAAAAAATGACATTTTTCACTTTCAGCTGTAAAATTTTGCAAAAAAAACGACATCCGTATATAAATTTTTCGCTAAATTTATTGTTCTACATGTCTCTGATAAAAAAAAAATGTTTGTGCAAAAAAAAAAAAATGGTTTGGGTAAAAGTTATAGCGTTTACAAACTATGGTACAAAAATGTGAATTTCCGCTTTTTGAAGCAGCTCTGACTTTCTGAGCACCTGTCATGTTTCCTGAGGTTCTACAATGCCCAAACAGTAGAAAAACCCCACAAATGACCCCATTTCGGAAAGTAGAAACCCTAAGGTATTAGCTGATGGGCATAGTGAGTTCATAGAACTTTTTATTTTTTGTCACAAGTTAGCGGAAAATGATGATTTCTCTTTTTTTCTTTTTTTTCTTACAAAGTCTCATATTCCACTAACTCGCGACAAAAAATAAAAAATTCTAGGAACTCGCCATGCCCCTCACGGAATACCTTGGGGTGTCTTCTTTCCAAAATGGGGTCACTTGTGGTGTAGTTATACTGCCCTGGCAATTTAGGGGCCCATATGTGTGAGAAGTACTTTGCAATCAAAATCTGTAAAAAATGACCGGTAAAATCCGAAAGGTGCACTTTGGAATGTGGGTCCCTTTGCCCACCTAGGCTGCAAAAAAGTGTGACACATCTGGTATCGCCGTACTCAGGAGAAGTTGGGGAATGTGTTTTGCGGTGTCATTTTACATATAACCATGCTGGGTGAGGGAAATATCTTGGCAAAAGACAACTTTTCCAATTTTTTTATACAAAGTTGGCATTTGACCAAGATATTTTTCTCACCCAGCATGGGTATATGTAAAATGACACCCCAAAACACATTCCCCAACTTCTCCTGAGTACGGCGATACCAGATGTGTGACACTTTTTTGCAGCCAAGGTGGGCAAAGGGGCACATATTCCAAAGTGCACCTTTCGGATTTCGCAGGCCATTTTTTACACATTTGGATTGCAAAGTACTTCTCACACATTTGGGCCCCTAAATTGCCAGGGCAGTATAACTACGCCACAAGTGACCCCATTTTGGAAAGAAGACACCCCAAGGTATTCCGTGAGTGGCACGGCGAGTTCCTAGAATCTTTTATTTTTTTGTCACAAGTTAGCGGATAATGATACTTTTTTATTTATTTTTTTCCTTACAAAGTCTCATATTCCACTAACTTGCGACAAAAATAAAAAATTCTAGGAACTCGCCATGCCCCTCACGGAATACCTTGGGGTGTCTTCTTTCCAAAATGGGGTCACTTGTGGCGTAGTTATACTGCCCTGGCAATTTAGGGGCCCAAATGTGTGAGAAGTACTTTGCAATCAAAATGTATAAAAAATGGCCTGCGAAATCCGAAAGGTGCACTTTGGAATATGTGCCCCTTTGCCCACCTTGGCTGCAAAAAAGTGTCACACATCTGGTATCGCCGTACTCAGGAGAAGTTGGGGAATGTGTTTTGCGGTGTCATTTTACATATAACCATGCTGGGTGAGGGAAATATCTTGGCAAAAGACAACTTTTCCAATTTTTTTATACAAAGTTGGCATTTGACCAAGATATTTTTCTCACCCAGCATGGGTATATGTAAAATGACACCCCAAAACACATTCCCCAACTTCTCCTGAGTACGGCGATACCACATGTGTGACACTTTTTTGCAGCCTAGATGCGCAAAGGGGCCCAAATTCCTTTTTGGAGGGCATTTTTAGACATTTGGATCCCAGACTTCTTCTCACGCTTTAGGGCCCCTAAAATGCCAGGGCAGTATAAATACCCCACATGTGACCCCACTTTGGAAAGAAGACACCCCAAGGTATTCAATGAGGGGCCTGGCAAGTTCATAGAATTTTTTTTTTTGGCATAAGTTAGCGGAATTTTTATTTTATTTATTTTTTTCTCACAAAGTCTCACTTTCCGCTAACTTAGGACAAAAATTTAAATCTTTAATGGACTCAATATGCCCCTCAGCGAATACCTTGGGGTGTCTTCTTTCCAAAATGGGGTCAGTTGTGGGGTGTTTGTACTGCCCTGGCATTTGAGGGTCTCCGCAATCATTACATGTATGGCCAGCATTAGGAGTTTCTGCTATTCTCCTTATATTGAGCATACAGGTAATGAGATTTTTTTTTTCCGTTCAGCCTCTGGGCTGAAAGAAAAAAATGAACGGCACAGATTTCTTCATTCGCATCGATCAATGTGGATGAAAAAATCTCTGCCAAAAAAAAAAAAAGGAGGGGAAAGGCGTCTGCCAGGACATAGGAGCTCCGCCCAACATCCATACCCACTTAGCTCGTATGCCCTGGCAAACGAGATTTCTCCATTCACATCAATCGATGTGGATGAATAAATCATTGCCGGGATTTTTTATTTATTTTTTATATACAAAGTGTTTGCCAAAGCATAGGAACGCCGCCTCCTCCTCAGCTCGTATGCCTTGGCAAACGTATCGTTTACTGCAGAGTAGAAATCTCGTCTTGCAGCGCCGCATACACCGACTTGCGTGTAATCTGACAGCAGCGCAATGCTTCTGTTAGAATGCACATCAGTGCTGCAGCTAGTCGATCGGTTGGTCCAGCTGGAAGGTAAAAAAAAAAAAAAAATGAAAAAACCAGGCCGCAACGCAATAATTTTATTAACTTTGGAACAGAACATATAAACGTTAACTTTTTGAACTAAACATTAACCTTTTTGCTTACTGGTGTTTTTTTTTTTTTTTTTTACCTTTATAAAACAAACCTCTCCTTCCCCATGGGTCAATGTGCAAAGCGCAAATCGCCCAAAGATGTGGCCAAGTGCGTTATGCACTTTGTCCCATGTGAAAGGAGACGTTTGCAGCAGCTGTGTGAGTGAATGGGCCCTAATAGCCCTGTGTGCCTGTCCTGGTGAGATGATCCCTATGCTAATAGCGTACCTGTGAGTGGTACTTCCGGAAACACTCTCCAAAGCATAGGGCAGGGTGGTCAGGACAGTCAGGACAGAAATAGCGGGTGTCACGCCTTATTCCACTCCTGCTACAGACACGACATCTTTTTCGGGGTGACGGTTGGGTTGAGGTATCAGGAACGACATTGGGGAAATGTCGCTCGTGTAGACGGCTAACTACACTGGTGGATGGGGCCACGGAACCTCCTGGGTACAGGAGGTTCTCGATGATCTCTTCCTGAAATTTGAGGAAGGATCCAGTTCTCCCAGCCTTACTGTAGAGAACAAAACTATTATACAGAGCCAATTGAATTAAATATACAGACACCTTCTTATTCTGGTTCTGCGGGAAACTAAATACGGAGACAACATCTGGTCATTGAAGTCCACCCCTCCCATGTGAAGGTTATAGTCGTGGACTGAGAGGGGCTTTTCAATGACACGGGTTGCTCGCTCAATTTGTATTGTCGTGTCTGCGTGAATGGAGGAGAGCATGTAAACGTCACGCTTGTCTCTCCATTTCACCGCGAGCAGTTCTTTGTTACACAATGCGGCCCTCTGCCCCCTTGCAAGACGGGTGGTAACGAGCCGTTGGGGGAAGCCCGCGCGACTAGTTTGCGCGGTGCCACAGGCGCCAATCTGTTCTAGAAACAAATGCCTAAAGAGGGCCACACTTGTGTAAAAATTGTCCACATAAAGATGGTACCCCTTGCTGAATAAGGGTGACACCTAGTCCCAGACTGTCTTCCCACTGCTCCCCAGGTAGTCAGGGCAACCGACCGGCTCCAGGGTCTGATCTTTTCCCTCATAGATCCGAAATTTGTGGCCCTTTCACAGAGCTTATACAATTTGACCCCATACCGGGCGCGCTTGCTTGGGATGTATTGTTTGAAGCCAAGGCGCCCGGTAAAATGTATCAGGGACTCGTCTACACAGATGTTTTGCTCTGGGGTATACAAATCTGCAAATTTCAGGTTGAAATGGTCTATGAGGGGCCGAATTTTGTGGAGCCAGTCAAAAGCAGGGTGGCCTCTGGGACGGGAGGCGGTGTTGTCGCTAAAGTGCAGGAAACGCAGGATGGCCTCAAAACGTGCCCTGGACATAGCAGCAGAGAACATGGGCATGTGATGAATTGGGTTCGTGGACCAATATGACCGCAATTCATGCTTTTTAGTTAGACCCATGTTGAGGAGAAGGCCAGAAAAGTTTTAATTTCGGAAACTTGGACTGGTTTCCACCGGAAAGGCTGGGCATAATAGCTTCCCGGGTTGGCGGTTATAAATTGTGTGGCATACCTGTTTGTTTCGGCCACGACTATGTCTAAGAGCTCCGCAGTCAAGAACAGCTAAAAAAATCCCAGGGCCGAACCGATCTGAGCTGTCTCAACCCGAACTCCAGACTGGGCAGTGAAAGGGGGAACTACAGGTGCGGCTGAAGTTGGGGACTGCCAATCAGGGTTTGCCAGCACCTCTGGGATTCTAGGATCTCTACGGGCCCGTCTTTGCGGTGGCTGCGACGGGGTCAATACTGCTCGTGCCACCGTACCAGCTTCAACTGCCCTTCTGGTGCTCGCCACTTCACCAGGTTGTACGGCAGTGCTGGTACTAGGTCCAGGGAGGGCTGCGCTGCTGGTGTATGCCTCACCACGTAATCCGACAGCGCCAGCCCCACTCTGCTGCTCTTGAAGCGGATCCTGCGCAACCTGTGGTCTAGCGACACGGGGCCGGGTACGCCTGGTGCTATCAGGGACCTCAGCCTCCTCGTCCGAACTTTGGGTCAGAGAGCCACTGCTTTCTACAGGTTCGTATTCTGACCCGCTAGATTCATCAGATGAGGGTTCCCATTCCTCATCCGACTGGGTCAGAAGCCTGTAGGCCTCTTCAGAAGAATACCCCCCTGTTTGATATTTGGGCAACTAAATTTAGGGGTATTCCCTGAGACTACCCAAGAAAAAAAGCAAGCCTGTCTTACAAAGGGGAGGCTAGTGAAGTACCGGAGGCCGCTGCGGTTGATAAAAAATATCAAAACTGATTTTTTTATCGCCGCAGCGCGTGTAAAGTGAATGTGCAGTGATCAAAAAATATATTTTTTTTTCACTGCGGTGGGGCGGGTGTGGGCGAACGCACGTGTGGGCGACCGATCAGGCCTGATCGGGCAAACACTGCGTTTTGGGTGGAGGGCGAACTAAAGTGACACTAATACTATTATAGATCTGACTGTGATCAGTTTTGATCACTTCCAGATACTATAAAAGTACAAATGCTGATTAGCGATATGCTAATCAGCGAATCAGTGACTGCGGTGCGGTGGGCTGGGCGCTAACCGATCCCTAAACTACCTAACCAAGGGTCACAGAAGAAATGCACCAAACGGATATGCCACTGACTATACTGGCTAGTCATAAATGCAGATATTAAAAGCTGAGACTTTCGCCAATATATTCCTGTCAGGAAGATATCGGAGCCCACATGCACCACGTCACGGCTCTCAGCATAGCAAGGGGTCCTATCACTACGCTACCTATGGTGTGAACATGGTCTGAAGGTGATGTAATCTGGCTCACAGCCAAGCTTCCACACAACCGCCTAGCAGGACAACTAGTGCAATGTGAACAAAGCCAGACTGTAAGCCACACCCATATCAGACCATGTGATGGAGGCTACCAGGTGCAAAGGAGAGTGTTTGAATGCCAGGTAAAGGCACATACACTACATATAAAACAAGACAAAAACACAGAAATATAGTGGCAAATCTGGGGGAGCTGCTCAACCCCTAACACTGTAGCGTGTTTTTCATTGGGGGAGCAGTCCCACCGCATGTGGACCGCAGCAAACGACTATCCCCAGCAAAAAATATTTTGCATACGGTGGAGGATGTCGGCGCGGTCCACATGCACCACAAAGGCATCCTACACAAAAATGGAGCATTGTGCGGATGAAAATATAATCATAAATCACAGAAGAAATGCACCAAACGGATATGCCACTGACTATACTGGCTCCGATATCTTCCTGACAGGAATATATTGGCGAAAGTCTCAGCTTTTAATATCTGCATTTATGACTAGCCAGTATAGTCAGTGGCATATCCGTTTGGTGCATTTCTTCTGTGATTTATGATTATATTTTCATCCGCACAATGCTCCATTTTTGTGTAGGATGCCTTTGTGGTGCATGTGGACCGCGCCGACATCCTCCACCGTATGCAAAATATTTTTTGCTGGGGATAGTCGTTTGCTGCGGTCCACATGCGGTGGGGCTGCTCCCCCAATGAAAAACACGCTACAGTGTTAGGGGTTGAGCAGCTCCCCCAGATTTGCCACTATATTTCTGTGTTTTTACCTAACCAAGGGGCCTAAACTATCCTAAAACCTAACGGTCAATACCAGTGAAAAAAAAAAAGTGACAGTTTACACTGATCACTTTTTTCCTTTCACTAGTGATTGACAGGGGCGATCAAAGGGTTAATTGGGGTGCAGGGGGGTGATCTGGGGCTAGTGTGTACTGTTGGTGCTACTCACTGTGAAGTCTGCTCCTCTGCTGGAACCAACCGACCAAAAGGACCAGCAGAGGAGCAGGGCAGACATATAACAGATCATATTTACTAATATGATCTGTTATCTGGCACTTGATTGTTTTTTTTTTAAATCATCAGCTTGCCAGCCGCGATCATTGGCTGGCAAGCTGATGACGCGACCCCCCTTGACGAAATGCCGGCCCGAACTGCGCATGCGCGGGCCGGCAAAGCGCGTCATTTCGCGTCTCGCGAGATGACGCGTATATGCGTGACTGCGCAGCGCTGCCGCCTCCGGACCGCACATCTGCGTTAGGCGGTCCGGAGGCGGTTAAACAACATATTATATTGAGCACTTGTTATATATAATGCATATACAGCAGTAGATACTCTGCTTCTTTGTGTACTGAAGAGTTATTATTTTTTGTACCTAGACTAGGCCATTACCAACTGGGCATCCGACCAAGCTCTGCCCAGTACATCCCTTAATAGGGTCAGCCTAGGGCATTCCAGGAGGTTCCTGAACACAGGATCGGCCCTATCGGAGCGGCCATTCCGTTTTTAGGCAGGGACCACGCATTATAGGGCCATATCTAGGGACAGGCCCAAACCAGGAAGCAATAACCCTGCCTATATCACGGTGTCCTCAAGTACCTCGGTGAGGAACAGGAACATTGCCTAAGAGCGCATAAATTGCATATCCACTCATACAGTGTGTTTTTTTTATTTTCTTCTTCTTCTTTTTCTTTCTGTGTTTTGTTTTCGTGGGAGTTTGTTATTTTATACGTACTAAACATTAAAGGCAATGTTTTATAACAGGAGGTACCCAGTGATTAAATAATATATACATACCATCCGTGTTTATTCTCCCTCAGACGGGATATCGTCTTAGCTGTGATTTCCTGTCTTTCCTGGCCCAACTGTCTTTGACCTCTCCATATACTGTAGGTGGAGGATTAATAGTGAGGTGGACAACATGTCTGGAGTTACTTCTGTCTGGAATTACTTCTATGGGAGTTGTCAAATCAGTCAGAATCTACCTCACCAGGGGACATTATGGAGATAGTTGTGGGTGCCATAAGTGTCTACCACATCAGACATCTATGGCATATATTTTTGATAGGAATACCTTGGTACAATGGTTTACTGTAGATCTGGTTCCAAGCCATGTGTATTGAATACATATTTTATTATTGATTTTGAATAGAATATTCATTTTTGTTAATCCATTGTGTTACATAGGGGTATAGCTCTAAGAGGAAGCAACAGTTGCACTCGGGCCTTAGTGCCTGTTGGGGCTCAATGACACCTTTATCAGTTTTAAAAATTGATTCATGATGGTTATGTTTGGAGCAACGGGGATCTCTTAGTTTTCAAGCAGTTGCTATATAACTGCCTTAAACCTGAATCTGGTTCTGTAAAATTTTTTGCTGGAGGTGATTTGCCTGGTCACATGACCTTCCATCAGTGGCCATCTTAAGGACAAGGCAATGTGGACAGCACATAAGATTTGCCTTACAAAGGGACACAGCTTATAAAAAAAATAGCAAATGACACAGAATATCAACAAAGTGTCATCTTAGATACATATTGGTCAAAAGTAGCCAGTAAGTGGCAATACCCTTTAAGTGATTTTGCTCTACTCAAGTCCTGAGGGTATCTGAGTACTGAGAGTCATAGTAAGAGCTTTGAAGAGTGACCGCTATAGGTGAAGTCAAGTTCTGCAATCTTGCAAACAACCAGTTTGGAGGAGCCTTGGTATAGGTATTGCATAGGCCACCAGCACGGTACATCTTAGGTGTTACAAAACAATTCACAATTTAAGTAATATAGGAAAATATATGAAATTAGTACTCATGACTAATTAAACAGTTTTGGTCTCTTTTCACTTCTTTTGAAACTTGGGTTTACCATTGCAGATTTTTGTTTATGATGATAAATGATTTCCTATTATGAGTATAACTTTAGATACACATGTTGTTCACATTCTATGTGATTATCTGGTCCTCGACTTTGGGATTGGGTCATCCTCTTCTGCACTTCGGTTGAAAAATCACTTGAACATCGTTCATCGCATTGAATCTCACTGGATCATCATGTTCTTTCCTCAAGGACTCTTTTGTTGTTTTTTTGTTTTTTTTGTGGACTTGTGATCATTAGTCTACTCCAACCCATTCATGTCCCCACATTATCTGAATTTGATAATCCTTGGATGCTGCAATTTCTGGTGTGGCCATCTTTTGAAGAACAACCTTCTCTGATTTTGGGACCTGGACGTGGGGTGCTGCAGATTTGGGCATGGTGCTCTAAACTCTTTTCTTTCTATTTTTCTTCTTATTCAAAATCTTTGTTCCTATCCCCTCCTCCCCCCCCCCTTTTTTTTTCTTTTCATTATATAATTATTTTATTTATTTTATTTATTTTTTTTATACAAAAAATAAAAGGTAAAAAACAAAAATTAAATATTTTTATAGGTAGATACACCATAAATATTTTTTTTTTTTTTTTTTTTTTTAAACTAGACTAAATTTAGGGGTGCTCAACAACTAAAATTTAGAGACAAGAGGCCTATCCAAACACGTTTTGGTGCGATATCATGTAGCCGAATTAACAGACCAGGTCATTCCCTTGACAGGTAGTTGATTCTGCGCATGATTCAATCACGATATTCACTTTTGTTTTTTATTTCTGGGCATTTATATTGCCCCTTAATGCACTAATTAATACATCAAAATTCAAAAAATAAAGTAAAAAATATGAAAAATAAAAAATAAAAAGTCTTTAAAATATAATAAAATAAAAAATAATAAGAAATATATATGTAAAAAATGTAAAAAATAAAAAATAACAAAAAATAACATATATATAAAATATATAAAAAATAAAAAATAATAAATATATATAATAGTAAAAAACCATCAATATTAAATAATTATAAACAATAATACAAAAAATTGATTTATTTTTGGATTCTGAGGTACAATAACCATTATTACTTGTCACTTTTTCTGTGTTTTTATTAATTTATTGTATTTCGTTTTTGGTGTTTTCTCCATGTCTCTATGTTTGGATTGACATCTGTCTCTCTTTTCTTATCTCAGTCTTTGGTCATTTTCCCCGATTATTTTCTTTATCTACTGTTCACTATAAGGGATACATTTTGTCTATTGCTTGTTTCACCTTCTTGCTCTGTGCGCATCTGTAGCTCCCCCTGCCGCGTCATGCACCGGTACCTATTCCATTTCCGGTTGTTGACACGCAGTGGGAGCCCTGTGAGCCGGCACGTGCTGCTACATCCGGTCCTTGGAACGCAGCACGGGCCGGCCTGGACGGGCGCATGCGCGGACGGCACATCCGGATGCCGTTCGCTTCCCACAACTGATCCATATCCACAACATAGGAGACTTCCCCATTTCGCCCCTCTGTCGCTCCATGATGGCGAGGTCGTTACCGCCCCCTCTTCCATCTGGAATCAGTGTTCAGCTGCAAGGTATTATTACATTGATTATTTAGTATACATGTATCTGATGATTATCACTAGGAACCAGGCACTCCTGAGGAAGCCAGCAAGTCTGGCGATACGCGTTGGGCTTTTCTTCTGACCGCCACAGATACCCCCCATCATGCCATTTTTATGATAAGTATTTATTATCTATTGTTGATGGATTTCATGCATTTTATATTATCATATGCTGATCGATGTGGGGGTTCATATATGAATTTGTGGTGATTCAGATGGGCATGAGCCGATACACGGCTTACATGGCCCAGATTTGTTGTATACAACGATTTTAAATATCTTTTTTATGTGTCTGTTTCCTGAATAAACTCATATTTTTGTAGATGTGCGGCTCCCATTTCGGTATTCTTTTTTCTCCTTTGTTACATTGTGCTTTATATACCGAGGGCCGGCACTCTTCTTTTCATTATTGGTTGTGCCCCTATCTTCTTTGATTGTAAAGGCAAAGAGCCAACATACGTAGAATCATTAGCCCCTCTGTATCCTACTACCCTTGAGATTTCAATGCTTTCTTGAAGAGAGTCTTGTACTGTGTACAAAAGAGGTTCATAAATGTCTTCAAGGGGAATTTTCTATGTCAGAAAACTTTCAAATTTTACCTGTCCTGGGATGTTATTTAAAACATTTGTTTCTGCTGAATGGACACCAATTAGTACTGATGCGCTGAAGCATTCTTGCTCACTCCCGTCATTTTAAAGATGCAACAAACGAGCTGATTATGATTAATGTAATTATTATCATACCATTATGAGATTATGTTGTGTAAAGACACTGCACCTTTGCACTCAACTGCATTAAATACTTTCATAATCCTTCTCATTGCTCTGCCACCTCTTCTTAACACTGCTAACATTTGGCTCTCAGCATGGGAGTACATTTTCCTAGTTGCTGCTTTCACTGAACATAGCATGTTTTTATAGATAACAGGGGTGAGGAAAGTCATTGGAGAATGGATGTCATTTCCCGTAATGGCGATGAAAGTTTTTTTTCCCATTATAAAAGCAATTTATACTTTCTTACATCGGCATATTTAGAAAGATGCATTACATACTTAACATCCCTAACTTTGCACAAAACTAATGGCGCCGAACTGGGTACTCTTATACAGTATTTATATGTGCTTTTACTGTTATAGGTGAGTTCACATCTAACCCATGACTGGCTAAAGTCAGAAGATCTTTGGGTGGAATGGGAAAAAAATGCGATGCTGATGGTAGAATGCTGAACCATTGGGAAAGTTGTTAACAATGTGCTGAGAAATATAGAATACAGTGAAACCTCTGAGATGCATCCACCCAAAACTGTATTGCAAGATGGTCCACTTATGGGGTGGTCCACCTATAAAAGAGGCTACTATGCAAACTATATGACGGGACTGAAAATGTTTCATATCTGATCTAGGTAAAGGGGTGATCATCACAAAGAAGATTCTGCGTTGCCCTGAATTTTGTAGTCTTAGGCCCAGAAGAGGCATGTCAGACAGTGTAGGTTCCATCTGTAGAAGCCACCTTGTCTCTGGTAGATGGGCCTGACACCATTTTGATCGAAAATGTGCTCAAGGAACTTCTTATTTTCATAAAGAAAGTATAGCAGTGAAGCAATTCAGATTTAGCTATGTTCCCAGTGTTTGCATTTGTCTTCGCGCATGGAACAGTGGGCTGCTGCATATTGTTTTTGGTCGTTTAGAAAGGGGTCACTATATCAAGATATGAACATTCTTTTCTGCGGTTTCATGTCTCATAGGTTTTTGGAGGCACCATAATTCCCCATCTGCTATTGCTAAAATAAATTAAAGAGGACCTGTTTGTTATAGTACATAATTGTATTTTACTTGATATGAAAATAGTGGAGCATCTACTGTTATGGTTCTAACTTGCGCATTCCTTCTGTTAATCCTACTAGATGTTTATGAATAAATTGACAACTGGATGTTACGAGTTGGGGGGCTGTCCCTACAGAGTCTGACACTGTCCAATAAGTGCTGATAGTGGCAGAATGTGTATGGACACCCTATTTGACAAGGGGAATGCCAGCACCCTGTTGGCAAATTATCTATAGACGTCTAATGGAAATAACAGAAGGAACGGCACAATAGATAGTTATACAAAAACCACCCTGTGCAAGACTTTGTGCGGTATCGTCAATCAAGATGGCCGCGATACCCTCTCTGCAAGCAAATGGATGAGGTGAGTATGTATTTTTATTTTATTTTTTTACAGCCATTTCAGGAAAAAAATATTTATTTATTTTGCTCATTTATTTAACGCTACTATATTCCTCAGCGCTTTACAGACATTAGCATCAAGTTGTCCCCAATGGGGCTCACAATCTACGTTCTTTATCCGTGTGTCTTTGGAGTGTGAGGGGAAACCAGAGTACTCAGGGAAACCCATGCATACACGGGGATAACATACAAACTCCATGCAGATGTTGTCAATGGTCGAATTTGAACCTAGGACCCTAGCTCTGCAAGGCACCAGTGCTACCGTGTTACCACAAAGTGCCAGGAAATTTGGCTTTGCAGCAAATCAAATTTTTCCTGAAATTCAGATCAAAATCTATTTGTTTGGCTGCGATTCACTCAACACTAATTATAAGGACTATAGTAGGGCAGAGTCTTTATATTAAGTTCGCAGTACTGCCATACATAATGAATATATATTAAGTTGCCTTGAATCCCTTCATCTCATGCAGGTATTCTCTCGTATGCTGTTTTTGAAGTACAGTCCACATGCACTTAAAGGGAAATGGTCACCTCCAAAAACCATCCCAAGCCGCCAGCAGTACCTGAGAGTAGCCAGCAGCGTGTTTCTGACGATCGTTTTCTTCCTGAAGACAGATGAAGCAAAAGCTCAGAAAAAGTTCTTTTTACCATGCCTGAAGTCAAGGGGGCAGCGCCCTCCTTGCTTCAAGTCAAGGTACCCGCGTCCCCTTCCCTGCCCCTTCGCTTGTGACTGACAGCCGGCTGTTCGGCAAAGGCAGCCGAACTCTTTTGCATGAGCGCTGTCAGTCACAGCGAAGGGGCAGGGAAGGGGTTGTGGTTACCGTGACTTGAAGCAAGGAGGCCGCTGCCCCCGTGACTTCAAGCCTGACTAGAAACTCACGCAGGCAGGGGATAAAATAATGTTTTCTGGGCTTTTGCTTCATCGGCCTTCTGGAAGAAAACGATCGTCGGAAACATGCTGCTGGCTACTCTCAGGTACTGCTGGCGGCTTGGGATGGTTTTTGGAGGTGACAGGTTCCCTTTAATATTCCATTGCCATTCCTATATTTTCAAGGAGTGGTGTGACAAGCAAGATGATATTGGATTGATTTAAAAAAAAAATATATTTTCATACTTAAAACTAATTATACTATGAGGCTTCTCTGGTGCATAACTGCTCATTTATGATTTCAGATGGGCACGTTCAATCATGATCAAGGATATCCTTCTATGTTTTGTATAAAATGTACTAGTCATTTGGCACCAGTGGTATTATTACTTTGCTATAAAAGTTACTATTTTGATAGAATAAAGAGGACATAGCCATCAGGTTTACTCCGTCATTGTCAGATGACCTTCTTCTTTTTATTGAGGAAGGTAAAAAGCTCCACCGAAGATGTGTTTAAAAATGTATGTAAGACCTACTGTATATACTCTTTCCTACATGATTTGTATGATAGCATGGCCTAGATTTCTGAAAGGTTGTTAGCTTTTAGCACTTCTTCCATGGGTATGCTTATTTTTATAAATGTAGGTCAATTTGTTTGTCGTTTGTCGAGAACAATACATTTGAAACCTGTGTCCTTTCTGGGAATTGTACAAATACATCAGGACCTTGGTAATGTAACAGCGTCTCGGAGAAAAAGATGATGAAAACATGATCATTAATCTTTCAGGTGCGGCATGACTATATATAAGTTCTAGACTCACAGATCACCCTGATACAAGTCTCAATGGCTCTTAATATCTGGAAATGAGCAATGATTAATGTCCATGATGGCAGTTGTTAAGTTTTCATATCATCAAGTAACTGTTCAAAATAAATAACTCGACATGTTAATTACAAGTAGGCCTTTATTCATCCATTATAAAATAGAGTTACTGTGTGAAGAAGTCTTTGGGATCATGGGTAAAGGGTGATTTGACAGCAGTGGGGATGTCACGTCCTACTAGGCATTGGGCCAAGGAGTTGAGCCAAAGAGGAGAGGTGGGTTGATAGATGGGGTGAAGCCAAGGCGTGGTATTGATATCTATTGGGGGGGGGGGCATTGTTGTGCACAAGCATGGGGACCCAGTAGGTAAGGGGTGCACCTGAAAACAGCTAGCAGCTTCCTAGAGATAGGGGCTTTTGATGAGTTTGTGGAGAGCAAAGGCCCATTTAATAGTCTCAAAGGGGATTTCTGCTGTCTGTGTCCTCCCATGTACTGAATTATAGGAAGTGGTATTTTTAAAAGTTTACAAAAAGCTTACAAATACATGAAATTTTTGATAATATTTTTGAAAAATATTTTTCGATTCCCTTCACAAAATATCATCCTGATCCACAAGGAATACCCACGTGCATGTATAACTACGGATGATATTTCTAGATTGGCTTATTTGTTATATAAATGCTTTGCGTAACTAATTGTATTTCCTATCTTAAGGTTATATTACACTACCCAACGTACAGGCAGTGCGAGCTCCGATGGAGAGAAGAGATCATGGGCGCTCACTTGCATCGGCCTGATTTCACAGGCCTATGCAAACTGAATGCAGGGGGAGAATAATTTGTCCGTTCCTCATTGAGTTCTATTCTCGGGATGTGCCGCTGATAATCGGGCATTGTTTACTCATTCATCGGGTGATTTGGTTTGATTGATTATATGAGCCAATTATCTGGAATGAGTGTTCGTATGAACATTTGTCCCCGATAATTCACCTGAAAATCAGGCAGTCTAATAGAACCTGTATTCTGCAGTATGGTATGTGCTGAAAGAATCCAGCTCTACCACTAAACACTAGGTGAATATACTATCATTTAGAATGCCATTGCCATACTGGAAACCATAATATTCTGTAGGCGAGTGTCACAGAATATTATGCTACATGTATTGGAGTAGGCAAATAGCCGTTAAAGACAAATTTTCAAAAAAAATGTGCTTTGTGACGAATTACCGTGCCAAAAAGCGCATTTCTTTGTAAGAAGTCGGTGCAATGACTTCATTGTACCCCTTAGATACCGCTTTAATAAAATATTAAATCATACTTACCTCATCCATTAGCTCGTGACGGGCTGGCTATCACTATCTTGATTTAAGATCTAACAAGTCCCGTGATGACGTCATCACGTCTCCCAGCGTGGTGATGTGTCCAGGCGCGGTGATGTCATACGTCACAGTACATGAGATTTCGTGCAAGATTTTTAATCAAGATGGTGATGGCCGGCCCACCGCGAGCAAATGGATGAGGAAAGTAGAATTTTTTGTTTTCTTTTACACTATATCAGAGAAAATTGATTCTCTACAACGGAGCACAAGGAAATTTGGCTTTGCGGCAAATTGAATTTTCCCTGAAATTTGGATTGAAGTTCACTTTGGGAACTATGGGGGAAATTTATCAAACTGGTGTAAATGAAAATTGGCTTATTTGCCCAGAGCAACCAATCGGAGTCCACCTTTCATTTTCTAAATGAGCTCTGAACCATGTAAGGTGGAATCTGATTGATTGCTATGGTCAACTAAGCCAGTTCTACTTTATATCAGTTTCGATAAATCTACCCCTATATGTTGTGGAATCTTTGAGAGAGTATTGTTTGAATACTGCATATTATTTTGTTTGTGACAGTATTATGTAGGCTGTATCTAGCAGTATTATCTTGACTTTATATAGCGGTATGAAGGCATTGTGTAGGCTGATAGTTAGAGAAACTAATGAGTGAGGAGCTGCTTTACTTTTTGCACAGGGTCCCATTTTTTTTTTATAAAACCGACTCATCTGGTTTACAGGCTATTGGTTTATATCTTTATCAGGTCTCAAAATTTATCCTACAAATGTTCTACATGTCTTATAACATGTTTTACTGTTGTTTTGTAAAAAATACTGTATGGTCCCCCTTTTAACTATGTGGACACTACAGCTGTATAGAGCTTTACTGCAAGTTTTACTATGGGATTGGTTACTTGTTGCCCCCTGCTGCATGCAATATTGGTATTTTGAGTAGAGTTGAGCGAACACCTGGATGTTCGGGTTCGAGAAGTTCGGCCGAACATCCCGGAAATGTTCGGGTTTGGGATCCGAACCCGATCCGAACTTCGTCCCGAACCCGAACCCCATTGAAGTCAATGGGGACCCGAACTTTTCGGCACTAAAAAGGCTGTAAAACAGCCCAGGAAAGAGCTAGAGGGCTGCAAAAGGCAGCAACATGTAGGTAAATCCCCTGCAAACAAATGTGGATAGGGAAATGAATTAAAATAAAAATTTAATAAATAGAAATTAACCAAAATCAATTGGAGAGAGGTCCCATAGCAGAGAATCTGGCTTCACGTCACCCACCACTGGAACAGTCCATTCTCAGATATTTAGGCCCCGGCACCCAGGCAGAGGAGAGAGGTCCCGTAACAGAGAATCTGTCTTCATGTCAGCAGAGAATCAGTCTGCATGTCATAGCAGAGAATGAGGCTTCACGTCAGCCACCACTGCAACAGTCCATTGGCATATATTTAGGCCCAGCACCCAGGCAGAGGAGGGAGGTCCCGTAACAGAGAATCTGGCTTCATGTCAGCAGAGAATCAGTCTGCATGTCATAGCAGAGAATCAGGCTTCACGTCAGCCACCACTGCAACAGTCCATTGGCATATATTTAGGCCCAGCACACACACAGGCAGAGGAGAGAGGTCCCGTAACAAAGAATCTGTCTTCATGTCAGCAGAGAATTAGTCTGCATGTCATAGCAGAGAATGAGGCTTCACGACAGTCCATTGGCATATATTTAGGCCCAGCACCCAGGCAGAGGAGAGAGGTCCCGTAACAGACAATCTGGCTTCATGTCAGCAGAGAATCAGTCTGCATGTCATAGCAGAGAATGAGGCTTCACGTCAGCCACCACTGCAACAGTCCATTGGCATATATTTAGGCCCAGCACACAGGCAGAGGAGGGAGGTCCCGTAACAGAGAATCTGTCTTCATGTCAGCAGAGAATCAGTCTGCATGTCATAGCAGAGAATCAGGCTTCACGTCAGCCACCACTGCAACAGTCCATTGTCATATATTTAGGCCCAGCACCCAGGCAGAGGAGGGAGGTCCCGTAACAGAGAATCTGTCTTCATGTCAGCAGAGAATTAGTCTGCATGTCATAGCAGAGAATGAGGCTTCACGTCAGCCACCACTGCAACAGTCCATTGGCATATATTTAGGCCCAGCACACACACAGGCAGAGGAGAGAGTTCCCGTAACAGAGAATCTGTCTTCATGTCAGCAGAGAATCAGTCTGCATGTCATAGCAGAGAATCAGGCTTCACGTCAGCCACCACTGCAACAGTCCATTGTCAGATATTTAGGCCCAGCACACAGGCAGAGGAGGGAGGTCCCGTAACAGAGAATCTGGCTTCATGTCAGCAGAGAATCAGTCTGCATGTCATAGCAGAGAATCAGGCTTCACGTCAGCCACCACTGCAACAGTCCATTGGCATATATTTAGGCCCAGCACACACAGGCAGAGGAGAGAGGTCCCGTAACAGAGAATCTGTCTTCATGTCAGCAGAGAATTAGTCTGCATGTCATAGCAGAGAATGAGGCTTCACGTCAGCCACCACTGCAACAGTCCATTGGCATATATTTAGGCCCAGCACCCAGGCAGAGGAGGGAGGTCCCGTAACAGAGAATCTGCCTTCATGTCAGCAGAGAATCATTCTGCATGTCATAGCAGAGAATCAGGCTTCACGTCACCCAACATTGGAACAGTCCATTGGCATATATTTAGGCCCCGGCACCCAGACAGAGGAGAGGTTCATTCAACTTTGGGTAGCCTCGCAATATAATGGTAAAATGAAAATAAAAATAGGATTGAATGAGGAAGTGCCCTGGAGTCCAATAATATATGGTTAAGGGGAGGTAGTTAATGTCTAATCTGGACAAGGGACGGACAGATCCTGTGGGATCCATGCCTGGTTCATTTTTATGAACGTCAGCTTGTCCACATTGCTGTAGACAGGCGGCTGCGTTTGTCTGTAATGACGCCCCCTGCCGTGCTGAATACACTGTTCAGACAAAACGCTGGCCGCCGGGCAGGCCAGCACCTCCAAGGCATAAAAGGCTAGCTCTGGCCACGTGGACAATTTAGAGACCCAGAAGTTGAATGGGGCCGAACCATCAGTCAGTACGTGGAGGGGTGTGCACATGTACTGTTCCACCATGTTAGTGAAATGTTGCCTCCTGCTAACACGTTGCGTATCAGGTGGTGGTGCAGTTAGCTGTGGCGTGTTGACAAAAGTTTTCCACATCTCTGCCATGCTAACCCTGCCCTCAAAGGAGCTGGCATTGACACAGCTGCCTTGGCGACCTCTTGCTCCTCCTCTGCCTTGGCCTTGGGCTTCCACTTGTTCCCCTGTGACATTTGGGAATGCTCTCAGTAGCGCGTCTACCAACGTGCGCTTGTACTCGCGCATCTTCCTATCACGCTCCAGTGCAGGAAGTAAGGTGGGCACATTGTCTTTGTAGCGTGGATCCAGCAGGGTGGCAACCCAGTAGTCCGCACAGGTTAAAATGTGGGCAACTCTGCTGTCGTTGCGCAGGCACTGCAGCATGTAGTCGCTCATGTGTGCCAGGCTGCCCAGGGGTAAGGACAAGCTGTCCTCTGTGGGAGGCGTATCGTCATCGTCCTGCCTTTCCCCCCAGCCACGCACCAGTGATGGACCCGAGCTGCGTTGGGTGCCACCCCGCTGTGACCATGCTTCATCCTCATCCTCCTCCACCTCCTCCTCATCCTCGTCCTCCTCGTCCTCCAGTAGTGGGCCCTGTCTGGCCACATTTGTACCTGGCCTCTGCTGTTGCCAAAAACCTCCCTCTGAGTCACTTCGAAGAGACTGGCCTGAAAGTGCTAAAAATGACCCCTCTTCCTCCTCCTCCTCCTCCTCCTCCTGGGCCACCTCCTCTTGCATCATCGCCCTAAGTGTTTTCTCAAGGAGACATAGAAGTGGTATTGTAACGCTGATAACGGCGTCATCGCCACTGGCCATGTTGGTGGAGTACTCGAAACAGCGCAACAGGGCACACAGGTCTCGCATGGAGGCCCAGTCATTGGTGGTGAAGTGGTGCTGTTCTGTAGTGCGACTGACCCGTGCGTGCTGCAGCTGAAACTCCACTATGGCCTGCTGCTGCTCGCACAGTCTGTCCAGCATGTGCAAGGTGGAGTTCCACCTGGTGGGCACGTCGCATATGAGGCGGTGAGCGGGAAGGCCGAAGTTACGCTGTAGCGCAGACAGGCGAGCAGCAGCAGGATGTGAACGCCGGAAGCGCGAACAGACGGCCCGCACTTTATGCAGCAGCTCTGACATGTCGGGGTAGTTGTGAATGAACTTCTGCACCACCAAATTCAGCACATGCGCCAAGCAAGGGATGTGCGTCAAATTGGCTAGTCCCAGAGCTGCAACGAGATTTCGCCCATTATCAGCACACCACCAGGCCGGGCTTGAGGCTCACCGGCAGCAACCACTCGTCGGTCTGTTGTTCTATACCCCGCCACAACTCCTGTGCGGTGTGGGGCCTGTCCCCCAAACATATGAGTTTCAGAATGGCCTGCTGACGTTTACCCCGGGCTGTGCTGAAGTTGGTGGTGAAGGTGTGTGGCTGACTGGATGAGCAGGTGGAAGAAGAGGAGGAGGAAGCCGAGAAGGAGGAGGTGGCAACAGGAGGCAAAGAATGTTGCCCTGCGATCCTTGGCGGCGGAAGGACGTGCGCCAAACAGCTCTCCGCCTGGGGCCCAGCTGCCACTACATTTACCCAGTGTGCAGTTAGGGAGATATAGCGTCCCTGGCCGTGCTTACTGGTCCACGTATCTGTGGTTAGGTGGACCTTGCTACAGATGGCGTTGCGCAGTGCACACTTGATTTTATCGGATACTTGGTTGTGCAGGGAAGGCACGGCTCTCTTGGAGAAGTAGTGGCGGCTGGGAACAACATACTGTGGGACAGCAAGCGACATGAGCTGTTTGAAGCTGTCTGTGTCCACCAGCCTAAATGACAGCATTTCATAGGCCAGTAGTTTAGAAATGCTGGCATTCAGGGCCAGGGATCGAGGGTGGCTAGGTGGGAATTTACGCTTTCTCTCAAATGTTTGTGAGATGGAGAGCTGAACGCTGGCGTGTGACATGGTTGAGACGCTTGGTGACGGAGGTGGTGGTGGTGGTGTTGGTGGTACATCCCCTGTTTGCTGGGCGGCAGGTGCCAACGTTCCTCCAGAGGCGGAGGAAGAGGCCGAGGCGGCAGCAGCAGAAGAGGCCGAGGCGGCAGCAGCAGAAGAGGTAGCAGGGGGAGCCTGAGTGACTTCCTTGGTTTTAAGGTGTTTACTCCACTGCAGTTCATGCTTTGCATGCAGGTGCCTGGTCATGCAGGTTGTGCTCAGGTTCAGAACGTTAATGCCTCGCTTCAGGCTCTGATGGCACAGCGTGCAAACCACTCGGGTCTTGTCGTCAGCACATTGTTTGAAGAAGTGCCATGCCAGGGAACTCCTTGAAGCTGCCTTTGGGGTGCTCGGTCCCAGATGGCGGCGGTCAGTAGCAGGCGGAGTCTCTTGGCGGCGGGTGTTCTGCTTTTGCCCACTGCTCCCTCTTTTGCTACGCTGTTGGCTCGGTCTCACCACTGCCTCTTCCTCCGAACTGTGAAAGTCAGTGGCACGACCTTCATTCCATGTGGGGTCTAGGACCTCATCGTCCCCTGCATCGTCTTCCACCCAGTCTTGATCCCTGACCTCCTGTTCAGGTCTGCACACTGCAGAAAGACGCAGCAGTTGGCACCTGTGTTTCGTCATCATCAGAGACATGCTGAGGTGGTATTCCCATGTCCTCATCATCAGGAAACATAAGTGGTTGTGCGTCAGTGCATTCTATGTCTTTCACCGCTGGGGAAGGGCTAGGTGGATGCCCTTGGGAAACCCTGCCAGCGGAGTCTTCAAACAGCATAAGAGACTGCTGCATAACTTGAGGCTGAGACAGTTTCCCTGGTATGCATGGGGGTGATGTGACAGACTGATGGGGTTGGTTTTCAGGCGCCATCTGTGCGCTTTCTGCAGAAGACTGGGTGGGAGATAATGTGAACGTGCTGGATCCACTGTCGGCCACCCAATTGACTAATGCCTGTACCTGCTCAGGCCTTACCATCCTTAGAACGGCATTGGGCCCCACCATATATCGCTGTAAATTCTGGCGGCTACTGGGACCTGAGGTAGTTGGTACACTAGGACGTGTGGATGTGGCAGAACGGCCACGTCCTCTCCCAGCACCAGAGGGTCCACTAACACCACCACGACCATGTCCGCGTCCCTTACTAGATGTTTTCCTCATTGTTATGGTTCACCACAACAACAAAAATATTATTTGGCCCAATGTATTGTATTCAAATTCAGCTGGATATAAATTTGAGGCCTAGTATTTAGGCGCTGGGTGACAGGTATGGGTTTAGTGACAGAATTAGACTTAGGAAATGCACAGTAGCGGGTGTGTGAAGTTATTCTGAATGACCCTATGTGCACCTTCAATATGATATACCCTTTTAGGGATAGATTTCAAATAGCTCTGATACAGCAGAAACCACTAAATTTTAAATTGCTAAATTGGGAATTGTATTTCAACCCAGAACAAAAAATGTGCTTTGACGGACACTAAATAACTTGCCCAGCCAGAACAGTACAGCGGTAACGAGAGATTTAGCGGGATATAAATTTGAGGCCTAGTATTTAGGCGCTGGGTGACCGGTATGGATTTAGTGACAGAATTAGACTGGGATATGCACAGTAGCGTGTGTGTGTGAAGTTATTCTGAATGACCCTATGTGCACCTTGAATATTATATACCCTTTTAGGGATAGATTTCAAATAGCTCTGATATAGCAGAAACCACTAAATTATGAAATTGCTAAATTGGGAATTGTATTTCAACCCAGAACAAAAAATGTGCTTTGACGGACACTAAATAACTTTCCCAGCCACAACAGGACAGCGGTAACGAGAGATTTAGCGGGATATAAATTTGAGGCCTAGTATTTAGGCGCTGGGTGACAGGTATGGATTTAGTGACAGAATTAGACTGGGATATGCACAGTAGCGTGTGTGTGTGAAGTTATTCTGAATGACCCTATGTGCACCTTGAATATTATATACCCTTTTAGGGATAGATTTCAAATAGCTCTGATATAGCAGAAACCACTAAATTATGAAATTGCTAAATTGGGAATTGTATTTCAACCCAGAACAAAAAATGTGCTTTGACGGACACTAAATAACTTTCCCAGCCACAACAGGACAGCGGTAACGAGAGATTTAGCGGGATATAAATTTGAGGCCTAGTATTTAGGCGCTGGGTGACAGGTATGGGTTTAGTGACAGAATTAGACTTGGAAATGCACAGTAGCGGGTGTGTGAAGTTATTCTGAATGACCCTATGTGCACCTTCAATATGATCTACCCTTTTAGGGATAGATTTCAAATAGCTCTGATATAGCAGAAACCACTAAATTATGAAATTGCTAAATTGGGAATTGTATTTCAACCCAGAACAAAAAATGTGCTTTGACGGACACTAAATAACTTTCCCAGCCACAACAGGACAGCGGTAACGAGAGATTTAGCGGGATATAAATTTGAGGCCTAGTATTTAGGCGCTGGGTGACAGGTATGGATTTAGTGACAGAATTAGACTGGGATATGCACAGTAGCGTGTGTGTGTGAAGTTATTCTGAATGACCCTATGTGCACCTTGAATATTATATACCCTTTTAGGGATAGATTTCAAATAGCTCTGATATAGCAGAAACCACTAACATATGAAATTGCTAAATTGGGAATTGTATTTCAACCCAGAACAAAAAATGTGCTTTGACGGACACTAAATAACTTTCCCAGCCACAACAGGACAGCGGTAACGAGAGATTTAGCGGGATATAAATTTGAGGCCTAGTATTTAGGCGCTGGGTGACAGGTATGGGTTTAGTGACAGAATTAGACTTGGAAATGCACAGTAGCGGGTGTGTGAAGTTATTCTGAATGACCCTATGTGCACCTTCAATATGATCTACCCTTTTAGGGATAGATTTCAAATAGCTCTGATATAGCAGAAACCACTAAATTGTGAAATTGCTAAATTGGGAATTGTATTTCAACCCAGAACAAAAAATGTGCTTTGACGGACACTAAATAACTTTCCCAGCCACAACAGGACAGCGGTAACGAGAGATTTAGCGGGATATAAATTTGAGGCCTAGTATTTAGGCGCTGGGTGACAGGTATGGGTTTAGTGACAGAATTAGACTTGGAAATGCACAGTAGCGGGTGTGTGAAGTTATTCTGAATGACCCTATGTGCACCTTCAATATGATCTACCCTTTTAGGGATAGATTTCAAATAGCTCTGATATAGCAGAAACCACTAAATTATGAAATTGCTAAATTGGGAATTGTATTTCAACCCAGAACAAAAAATGTGCTTTGACGGACACTAAATAACTTTCCCAGCCACAACAGGACAGCGGTAACGAGAGATTTAGCGGGATATAAATTTGAGGCCTAGTATTTAGGCGCTGGGTGACAGGTATGGGTTTAGTGACAGAATTAGACTTGGAAATGCACATTAGCGGGTGTGTGTGAAGTTATTCTGAATGACCCTATGTGCACCTTCAATATGATCTACCCTTTTAGGGGTAGATTTCAAATAGCTCTGATATAGCAGAAACTACTAAATTTTTAAATTGCTAAATTGGGAATTGTATTTCAACCCAGAACAAAAAATGTGCTTTGACGGACACTAAATAACTTTCCCAGCCACAACAGGACAGCGGTAACGAGAGATTTAGCGGGATATAAATTTGAGGCCTAGTATTTAGGCGCTGGGTGACCGGTATGGATTTAGTGACAGAATTAGACTGGGATATGGCCAAAAAATAACCACACTATTGCTGGTTAAATGCACTTGGTGACGGGCGCAGCTTGCCCCTGATGTAGTATATGGCCAAAAAATGAACAGACTATTGCTGGTTAAATGCACTTGGTGTCACAGCTTGACCAACCACACTACTGAGGGTTAAATGCACTTGGTGACGGGCGCAGCTTGCCCCTGATGTAGTATATGGCCAAAAAATGAACAGACTATTGCTGGTTAAATGCACTTGGTGTGATAGCTTGACCAACCACACTACTGAGGGTTAAATGCACTTGGTGACGGGCGCAGCTTGCCCCTGATGTAGTATATGGCCAAAAAATGAACAGACTATTGCTGGTTAAATGCACTTGGTGTCACAGCTTGACCAACCACACTACTGAGGGTTAAATGCACTTGGTGACGGGCGCAGCTTGCCCCTGATGTAGTATATGGCCAAAAAATGAACAGACTATTGCTGGTTAAATGCACTTGGTGACGGGCGCAGCTTGCCCCTGATTTAGTATATGGCCAAAAAATGAACAGACTATTGCTGGTTAAATGCACTTGGTGTGATAGCTTGACCAACCACACTACTGAGGGTTAAATGCACTTGGTGACGGGCGCAGCTTGCCCCTGATGTAGTATATGGCCAAAAAATAAACAGACTATTGCTGGTTAAATGCACTTGGTGTGACAGCTTCACCCTGATGTAGGCTTTAGCCAAAAAACAAACGCACCATTGAGGGTTAAATGCACTTGGTGACAGGCGCAGCTTGCCCCTGATGTAGTATATGGCCAAAAAATAAACAGACTATTGCTGGTTAAATGCACTTGGTGTGACAGCTTCACCCTGATGTAGGCTTTAGCCAAAAAACAAACGCACCATTGGGGGTAAATGCACTTGGTGACAGGCGCAGCTTGCCCCTGATGTAGTATATGGCCAAAAAATAAACAGACTATTGCTGGTTAAATGCACTTGGTGTGACAGCTTCACCCTGATGTAGGCTTTAGCCAAAAAACAACCACACCATTGAGGGTTAAATGCACTTGGTCGCAGCTTGTGCTGGCGCACCACAAGACACAAAATGGCCGCCGATCACCCCAGAAAAATGTGACTGACAAACGGTCTGGGCAGCCTAAAAACAGTGAGCAATTGAGGATCAGCAGCTCAATGATGCACAGCTGCAGATCGATCAGTTAATCAAGTCCTTTGGAGGAGTTAATCTGCCTAATCTCGCCCTACTGTCGCAGCCGCAACCTCTCCCTACGCTAATCAGAGCAGAGTGACGGGCGGCGCTATGTGACTCCAGCTTAAATAGAGGCTGGGTCACATGGTGCTCTGGCCAATCACAGCCATGCCAATAGTAGGCATGGCTGTGACGGCCTCTTGGGGCAAGTAGTATGACGCTTGTTGATTGGCTGCTTTGCAGCCTTTCAAAAAGCGCCAAGAAAGCGTCACAAAAGCGCCAAGAAAGCGACGAACACCGAACCCGAACCCGGACTTTTACGAAAATGTCCGGGTTCGGGTCCGTGTCACGGACACCCCAAAATTCGGTACGAACCCGAACTATACAGTTCGAGTTCGCTCATCCCTACTTTTGAGACATCTCTTTTTTGTATTATTCTTATGCTATGATATCACTTCATTAGTGTAATAATGACATCGTTATTATTTTTTTTCTTTGCTGTGAAATCACATGCATATTGACATTTTTGTTGTTTATCATGTGCATTACACCTGTACTATGAAGTGACAGTTATTCCTGTGCTGTGACATACTATGGCTTCACTTAACTGTGATAAAACTGCGTGATAACTTTATTAGTCATCCCTTTACTGTGACATTACCAAGTGTATTATGTTGTGCATTATTCCTACACTGTGATATCACTTTAACTACTAAAAAGTGCCTTAGATGTATTCACTTACTGGTGTGACAGATGGTTACCCCATAATATACACACAAAGATGCTGCATGCCGCATGCTAATGAGCTGATTTGAGTCCAGCGTGATGTCATTGAGTCTGGCGTTTATTTAATTAACAGCTATAGCCACTCCCCTGCCCACCTGCTGCTGATTCATATGGAAAATAGCTGTCAATCAGCAGCAGGTGGGCGGGGAGAGTCAGGAGCTCATGAATATTCATGACTCGTCATTATCAGCTGGAGCTTTTTAATACAAGATGTTGGCAGATTGACTGGGTCAATTAAAGAAAGTGACCCAGCATTTTGCTAAGAGAATCAGTCACTTATTTATGTTGCCCTTAATTAGGACACCATAAAACTGGTAACAGGTTCCTTTTAAGGAAGAAAGAATGCACAAAGCGGAGACCTAAAGAATTAGAGATGAGTGAAGTATTAAAAAATTGAATTTGGCTGTTTCAACTAATTTTACAAAAAATTTGCTTTGTGACATATTACTACATCACAAAGAGCATTTCTTTGTAAGTAGTGGGTGCCATAACAGGGAGCGTCGATTGTGTCGCTCCCCCCATCATTCTACCCATCAGATGCCGCATTAATAGCTTATCGCGGCATCTGACAGTAATAATAGTGTAAAATAAAAATTACATCATGCTTACCTCATCAATTTGCTTGCGAAGGGCCGGCCGCCGCCATCTTGATTGAAGGTCTGGCGTGAAATCTGGATCTGGGGCTGCCCATGATGACATCATCACGTTGCCGGCGTAGTGACGTCATACATCACTGCGCATGGGATTTTGTGCAAGATCTTTAATCAAGATGGCGGCGGCCGGCCCTTCGTGAGCAAATGGATGAGGTATGTATAATTTTTTTGTTTTTTATACCATTTCAGGTAAAATCGATTTGCTACCACGAAGCACGAGAAAATTCGGCCGTCCAGTTAACCTGAAGCGCACCGATGATGTGGTCGCAGCACAATGTCATTTACTCCTTTCACATAACCCAAGCTTTTGCCAGCAGTTTTAGGAGTAGCTCCTCCCAACTGCATAGGCTCATCACAAGGCATAACCCCCAGTGTTTCTTTACCATAAGTGTCAAAGGAAGCAGTACCCTTGTTGGACAGTACGTCCTGGAGGTGAGGACCCCTAGATCTCTCCCTTGGGCGTCTATCAAGATGTATAGCAAGGGACATAGCTGCTTCCAATGACTCAGGATTTTCATGAAAGGCCAACGCGTCCTGCAGTCTCTCACAGAGACCCTGACAAAATTGGCTATGGAGAGCAGGATGATTCCACTCTGTATCGGTAGCCCATCTCCTAAATTCAGAGCAATAGGTCTCCACGGAACGCTCTCCCTGCTGCAAACCCAGTAACTTGGTTTCGGCTTGAGCGATCCGATCCGGGTCATCATAGATAAGCAAATCGAATTTTCACTAAAATTCTGATCGAAGTCCACCTTCCATTCGCTTAACACTATAAAGAATCATAAGCTTTTTGTGTTCTGAACTTGATGCTAAGCAGGGTGGTGTGACTATGTGTTAAACTTCTGCTTATTTTAACTTTATTGTGATACAGCAGGGATAGGCAACCTTTGGCACTCCAGCCGTTTTGAAACTACAACTCCCATAATGCCCTATTCACTTCTATGGGAGTTAGAAGAACAGATGAGAATGTGGCATGCTGGGAGTTGTAGTTTCACAGCCTCTGGGGTGCCGAAGGTTGCTTATCCCTTTGATATAGCCTACATGCTAAAAAGTAATGACCACTAATAACACCACTATAACACTATCATTGTACATAAATTTTAACACACAGTTTCATCTTATTAAAGACTCATGCACACAACCGTATATAATTTGTGGTCCGCAAGTAACAGATCGGCAAAAAATACGGATGACGTCCGTGTTCATTCCGTATTTTACGGAACAGAACAGATGGCCCCTAATAGAACAGTACTATCCGTGTCTGTAATACGGACAATAATAGGACATGTTCTATTTTTTTGCGAAATGGAAATATGGACATACAAAAACAGAATGCACATGAAGCAACTTCTGTTTTTTCTGCGGACCCATTGAAATAAATGGTTCTGCATATGGTCCGCAAACAAAAACAGAACAGACACAGAAAGAAAATACATTTCTGTGCATGAGCCCTAATGAAGATATACTTTATGGATAAACTTTCTTTATGGAAAATGTAATGGACGGAATCTCAAACTTGAAAAGTGTAATAAACAATATAAGTAACTAAATGTAACAGTAAGAAAAGTAAAACTTAGAGAAGTTCTTACATACTTTGCTGCAATCTGGTTAACAGAATGAGTCAGTTCACTAATGTGCTCAAGTTAAGAAGAAACCCATCTTCTCATAAGCCAAATCATAGTCAAATTTGTAATCCAAATAATTTCTACACAGTATTTTCTTGATGTGTTTCACCTACCATCTGTCAGACATCTCAACCATCCAAACAGGGACTGAAAAAATGTCAAAGCCAGCAAAGCAAAAACAATTTTATACCATATGCGGCTCATTAAACTAGAATAACTGGAAAACACAAGGATTGATGCAAAATATTTAGCATCTTCTGGTGCATATGCATATTTATCTTTTCCACAAATATATTTATCCCTTTTCCACATCTAGCTATTTTAAGTCTTAATGGCTAGAGCACAAAAGACATCCTGTTACTGGTAACTGGTTTAAATAGAGGCACTAATGATATCTTCAGCAATTATTATTATTATTATTATGTATTTGAAATCGCCATTAATTCCAAGGCGCTGTACATCTATGAGGGGGTTACACATACATAACATAAAAACACAAATACAATAAGCATGGAACTATTAACAGACTGGTACAGAGGGAGGGGAGGACCCTACCCATGAAAGCTTATAATTGTCAAAGGAAAAGGGAAAGACAGTTGATGAGGTTAAAAGGTGCTCATCTGGATGTGCAGTGGCAGCTAACTTATTAAAAGTGGTAGTCTTTCCCAAAGAGGTGGTGTTTCAGGTTGCTTTTGAAGGTTTAGATGTTGGGAGCAAGTCTGATGTGCTAGTGCAGTGTGTTTCAGAGTTCGGGAGAGGCAATTAAGAAATCTTGTAGGCTATTGTCTGAGGAACAGACAAAAGGAGAACAAAGAAGAAGGCCCTGTAAGGATCAAATATTACTAGTTGGGATGTACCTGGAAAGAAAATGAAAGGAAGGGACAGATTGTAGATGGCCTTATATTTGGTTTTAGTTGTTAGTATTTTGAACTGAATTTGCTGTGCAATCCATAGCCAGAGAAGGAACTGGCAGAAGGGAGAGAGAAACAAGGAAAGAGGTGGATTAACCAGGCAGCACAGTTAGGTCCCATTCACATGGTCATAGTGCCACCATACCCGTGTTGTAGACCGCAAACTGGGGGTCCACAAAACTGGGGCACCGGCCATGTGAACTCAGCATCGCGGTGTGGACACATTGAAGGCAAAAGAGTCAAAGATACAGCAAAGATAAGACATGTCCTAAGTTTTAAGGAAAGGCACTTGCTAATATCTGGAGTAGGTGGTAATTTATTTATATAAATATTAGAATAAAATCAATAATCGTGAACAGTGAATTAAATAAAGTCACAATAATAAGCGATGAGTGGTCCCTTGAGAAAGGGACCACTTAGAGTCCCGAAACGCGTTTGGTTTGGATCCTCCTTTTCAACATAAAGACAACCGCAATTTACAGCAACTATTTCAAAATTTGTGTCACAAAGTTCGCAATTATTTCCAAACTCGTGACAAACTCGTGACAACCCATACCTCCGCAACACAAAAGATAGGACATATCCTATCTTTTGCCGTATATTTTTGATCATGGACCCATTGAAGGCAATAGGACTGCACTACAATGCAGAGTTCACATAGCCGGTGCTTGTGTTTTGCAGACCTGCTGTTTGCAGTCCGCAACACGGGAATTGTGGCACTAAGGCCATGGGAAAGGGCTCTTAAGGATAGATTGGAGGGGTGTGAGACTGCAAGATGGGAGGCCATAGAGGAAGATGTCACAGTAGTCCAGGTGGGAGATGGCGATGGTATGCACTAGTATTTTAGTTGACTCAGGGGTGAGAAAGGAGTAAATATGAGAGATGTTCTTGAGTTGAAAGTAGCAGGTGGTGGTAAGGGTTTGGTTGTGCGGCTTGAAGGACAGGGTAGAATCAAATGTTATCCCTAGGCAGAAGGCCTGTTAGACTGGAGAGAGCATGGTGCTGTTAAATATGTACTGTAAAGGTAGGGGGTCTGAGTGACATGATGGAAAAATGATGAATTCTGTTTTCTCTATGCTGAGTTTTTAGAAGCAGGAGGAAAAGTATAAAGATATAGCTGATAGACATGCTGGGATTCTAAATAGAGGGAAAGTGACATCTGGAGCAGAGAGGTAGAGTTCGGTATCATCAGCTAAGAAGTGGTATTTGGCGCCGTGGGACTCCTAGGCCTAATGTATCAATGGAGAAGAGTAGGGGACCCAGGAGAGGGCCTTGAGGGACACAAACAGAGAGAGGGTGGTTTCAATGGGAAACACTTAAAATTCTGTTGGTGAGGTACGAAGAGATCCAGGAGAGGAACAGGTCTCCGATTCCAAGGGATGAGAGGGTTTACCACAGGAAAGAATAATCAAGAGTGTCAAAGGCAGAGGTCATATGAGAATAGTGAAGTAGTGCTGTTTAGAAGAGGTGAGAGCAGACTTAAATTGACAGGAATGTTGTCTGGCAATATATCATGGCTTGGATCAATATGCAGAGAAGGACTAGCAACACTCTAGAGAAGAAGCATCATATAGCTATGGTGATGGCCACCCATTAAACAAAGAAGCCTGACAGTAAGAGGAGCAATGTGGTGCTGGAACATTGTTTAAAAATTTAGATCATTAACTTACAAGTGATATATCCGTGGAGTATTGATATTCAATATTATATGCTGGATTTTTTTTTTTAACACTTGTTAAGTTTTTAAATCATTGCAATTAATTTTATTATAAAATAATATTGATGTTCAGAAAATGATCCTCATTACAAAAAAGATATGATTGCATAAAATAATTTATACCTAGTATAGATTGGAAAATAAAGACAAAAAGCACATCTATAAATTGCCATACCTTATTCTCATTTGTCAAAGTCATGATTAATGCTGCGTTCATCTAAAAAGAGCTATGATGGATTCCATGATCGTAACCTAATTATGGGGAGCTATTTTGGAACAATTAAATGGTTCATCATTTGCAAGTCAAAATACTTAATTTCTACTTTGTGCTCTCAGCAGATCTTTTCTACAGTTTATGTCTAGTGTTGAGCGCGAATATTCGAATCGCGAATTTTTTTCGCGAATATCGGCACTTCGCTAATTCGCGAATATTTCGAATATAGTGCTATAAATTCGCAATTTCGAATATTCGTTTTTTTTTTTTTTTTTTTTTATTTTTTTTTTTAATTGTTATATTTTTTCCTTTCCCACTTCCCTAAAGTTGTTCTTACCTGTCCTTTGGATTCCTGGCTTCCTGGCTGCTCCAGTCAGTGCCCGTTGCCGCTTCTGCCGCCTTCCGTGCTCATGGAGCGTCCCCATCTCCATGGGAACGTCTCCATATACTAGAATGTACTGTCGGATTTGAGAATTACGTTGAAATCGCAATTGCGATTAATATAACACGAAATAATCGCATTTGCGATTTCAACGTAATTCTCAAATCCGACAGTACATTCTAGTATATGGAGACGTTCCCATAAGCATGGAATATAGCATTACTAAGTAAAAAAATCGCAAATGCGATTATTTCGTGTTATATTAATCGCATTTGCGATTTTTTTTTTTTTTTTTACTATGGTTGGCTTCAATGGTAGAATTAGCGAATATGACGAATATATTCGTTATATTCCACAAAACGAATATACGAATATATTCGTTATATTCCACAAAACGAAGATAACGAAGTATTCTGCATCTCAGTTATATCTACCTATTCATCAACTTCGCTAATTCTAGCAATCATATAGGACAGTTTACTATAGAGACAGATAAGTATAATTCGCTATGCGATTATATGACTGCTTTTTTTTTTATATAAATAGAATAATTATAATACCTGATAATTATTATAATCTATTTATATAAAAAAGCAAAGTAATATAATCGCATAGCGAATTATACTTATCTGTCTCTATAGTAAACTGTCCTATATGATTGCTAGAATTAGCGAAGTTGATGAATAGGTAGATATAACTGAGATGCAGAATACTTCGTTATCTTCGTTTTGTGGAATATGACGAATACATTCGTATATTCGTTTTGTGGAATATAACGAATATATTCGTCATATTCGCTAATTCTACCATTGAAGCCAACCATAGTAAAAAAAAAAAAAAAAATCGCAAATGCGATTAATATAACACGAAATAATCGCATTTGCGATTTTTACTTAGTAATGCTATATTCCAGGGATCAGCAACCTCCGGCACTCCAGCTGTTGTCAAACTACGACTCCCAGCATGCTCCATTCACTTCTTTGGGAGTCCTGAGAACAGCCATGGAGGTGTGCATGCTGGGAGTTGTAGTTGCACCACAGCTGGAGTGCCGAAGGTTGCTGATCCCTGCTATATGCCATGCTCATGGAGCGTCCCCATCACCATGGGAACGTCTCCATATACTAGAATGTACTGTCGGATTTGAGAATTACGTTGAAATCGCAATTGCGATTAATATAACACGAAATAATCGCATTTGCGATTTCAACGTAATTCTCAAATCCGACAGTACATTCTAGTATATGGAGACGTTCCCATGAGCATGGAATATAGCATTACTAAGTTAAAATCGCAAATGCGATTATTTCGTGTTATATTAATCGCATTTGCGATTTTTTTTTTTTTTTTTACTATGGTTGGCTTCAATGGTAGAATTAGCGAATATGACGAATATATTCGTTATATTCCACAAAACGAATATACGAATGTATTCGTCATATTCCACAAAACGAAGATAACGAAGTATTCTGCATCTCAGTTATATCTACCTATTCATCAACTTCGCTAATTCTAGCAATCATATAGGACAGTTTACTATAGAGACAGATAAGTATAATTCGCTATGCGATTATATGACTGCTTTTTTTTTTATATAAATAGAATAATTATAATACCTGATAATTATTATAATCTATTTATATAAAAAAGCAAAGTAATATAATCGCATAGCGAATTATACTTATCTGTCTCTATAGTAAACTGTCCTATATGATTGCTAGAATTAGCGAAGTTGATGAATAGGTAGATATAACTGAGATGCAGAATACTTCGTTATCTTCGTTTTGTGGAATATAACGAATATATTCGTATATTCGTTTTGTGGAATATAACGAATATATTCGTCATATTCGCTAATTCTACCATTGAAGCCAACCATAGTAAAAAAAAAAAAAAAAAAAAAAATCGCAAATGCGATTAATATAACACGAAATAATCGCATTTGCGATTTTTTTACTTAGTAATGCTATATTCCATGCTTATGGGAACGTCTCCATATACTAGAATGTACTGTCGGATTTGAGAATTACGTTGAAATCGCAAATGCGATTATTTCGTGTTATATTAATCGCATTTGCGATTTCAATAGGAGAGTAGCCTTTAAGTTTAAAAAAAAAAAAAAAAAAAAAAAAAAATTAAAAAAATCGCATATGCGATTTTTTAAATCGCATATTATTCGCAATAACTAGCATAATGACGAATATTCGATTTCGACGAATATAAAACGAATATTCTATCGAATATTCGCGAATTTCGTCGAAATCGAATATGGCACCTGCCGCTCATCACTATTTATGTCTCAGATTAATCAAAAACTTCCACCTTCTGAAAAAAAAAACTGCCTTGGTTAATCTGCCACATCCATGCAATGTAATAAAAATTGCTTTCAATATCAAAACAATCTGCAGATGTTAATATCTAATATTTCCTAGTCTGGTGAAGTGAAAATGTTTCTTATTATTTTAACCCTGATGTATTTTCAAATTATTTGCTTACTTTTTAGTATTTTAGAATTTTAGGATTTAAGATATTTATGGTTTTAGAATTATTTATAATTTTAAGATTTTTTTATGATTTTAGATTTTTAGGATTTAATTGAATGGACAGTAACAGCTGCCTGATTAATTGATCAGCCTATTCTACTGACAAAATATAATTGCATTATTAATACCTATACAAGTTGTAATCTATTGTCTGCTACTTACAATGCTGTTCTAATACGCCTCCCGAGGCAGTTTAATCACAACTAATAGCTTAAGTCATACAAATGGAATCAACATCTTACCTCCATGACTGAAGCATGGAGATTTCTTCTACAGTCCATTGTAATTGAGAAAGCCAGTAGTGAAACATCTTCAAGAAAAAAAATACAAGTCCAGTTGCTCTGACTTATTGCTACTGATATACAGGTGAAACTCGAAAAATTTGAATATCGTGCAAAAGTTCATTTATTTCATTAATGCAACCTAAAATTTGAATATTGTGAAAAGATACAATATTCTAGGCTCAAAGTGTCACACTCTGGTCAGCTAATTAATCCATACCCCCTAAGCAAAGGGTACCTGAGATTGTGACTTTGGGGTTTTCATTAGCTGTAAACCATAATCATCCAAATTATAACAAAAAAAGCCTTTAAATATCTGGCTTTGCCTGAAATGAGTCTCTCATATATTAGTTTCACCTTTTAAGTTGCATTACTGACATAAATTAACTTTCCACAACATTCTAATTTTTCGAGTTTCATCTGTACTATGACCTGGATAAATGAGAACTTTCACAGGTACAAGCTGTAATGATTTTCCAGAGTACATCCAACTTTTTAGCGATAATGGCATAAGCCAAGCATTGCTTAAAACACAAGGAATTAACATGCTCCACCTCCATCAAATATTCACAAAAGGAAATGAATGCTCATTATCGGATAATGGATGGTTTAGTGGCCAACTATGTATCTAGAACTTCTGTTGAATAGTACACATACAGCCTAAAGGCATATTTACATTTGGCAGATTTGTAGACATTTCTGAACCTGTCCCATTCCTTGGAATGGGCCTTGCAGAAACCCGTGCGCTTGCTGCTAAATCAACCCCATTCAGATAAATGAACCTGCTGTTTTGAATGGTAATCAATATTTCTATCTTAAAGGGAGTCTGTCACCTGGAAATTTACTGTTAAACCAGGCATAATGCCTTGTAGGCTTAGCTCAGCTGCATGTAATGATCTGTTGCTTTATTCTGGAGAGGGCAGGCCTAATACATTCTGTGCACCCTTGCTACTCCTGCTTCCTCTCCCAGACCCTCCTTCTCCTTCTTGATCGGCAAGGCAGGTTCCTGCATAGTCATTTCCCAGTGAATCAAGAAGGAGAGGCTTCCTTTAGTGTAAGGTGGTGGGCGGCATTTTTACCAGGTACCTACTTTGAAGAAATCTATAGGTATATGGAAAAAACAATATATATTTTATATTCATGTTTTAAAAGTCATGTTTTAAAAGTCAAAGTCCATTTTTTGCAATTCAGGTCATCTAGTCCTTCAGAGTAAATGCTGCTTATTAAGTGTGATTCTACTTTGGCTCATACTGGAAGGTGAAGAAGGACAATATGCATACTTGTGTATATTTACATACTTACTTTTTTTAATAAATAATACTACCAAAAAAAATACAAATCTGCCTTTTGAAATCCTTTTTTAAACAAGAGCCACTACGAACTATAGGGGTAGACCATGCTGCTGCTATGGGTTCCCACCCTATTTCAGTGAGTGGTAAGTAACTACAACATCAGTCAACAAGGGTGTACAGAATCAACCCAAAGATCATGGAAGGAAGATTGAGAAGGCAACACCATTCTCCTATTTCAGATGTTTGATGCACCACCTGAATGGATCTCCATTTTAACCTTTGCTATGGGCCCCTCTCTCCACCTCTATGTACTCCTTTCACAATAACAAAAAAGGTGATTTCATTTATGTCGAGTTTTCTGTTTTTTTCGAACCTAACATTTTTATAAGTCTAATCAGTTAAGTGAAGTGTAAAAAAAGATCAACTCCCATGATGATCGTAGCTGAAAATTAATTAATATAAAAGCTTGTTCAGTTGTAATGTACAGCTTAATGAATGAGAAAGTCAGAATTTCAATAACGTGCTTAAAAAAAGTAATCCAGAGAAAAAAATAAAATCTCAGTTGCCCACATTGTAAATTGCAGAATGCTGTCCAAACAATGTGAGAAAAGCAGGTTGTGCGCTTTTCCAGCACATCAGTTATTTAACACCTTCAATATTATTCTGAGAACTAAGTTGTGTGAGTTTTTAGCATGTCAAGATTTTCAGGTCATTGACTAATACAGGGTGCAGACGCTGAAGAAGTCTGAGCAGAGGGAAGAGAAGAAAATAAATTGAAAAGCAGGAACTCTATGCTTTGGGCTTCGGCATACCAAAAATGATTGTACGGGCTTCTGAATTAGTTGGTTAGTCTTGATATCTGAAAAATAATGGATTATTATAGCAGTTACCTGCATAGCAGCCATATTCAATGTTTCACACTGGAATTTAACGTTACAAATATGTTTTGGGACTGAACTGCAATGGTGTAACTTCATGAAATCCTGTTCTATTGTCCAAAAGAAAGATAAGAAACGTCTTCAATATGACAGAAAGCAGAGTTTAAGGGGTTTTCTGGCCAAAAGCAATATTCACTAGAGATGAGGGAATTCATTTTACGTCCAGTCCTAATGATTCAGTTGGCAGATATGATTCAGAGATTAATACATTTGACACAAATCAAAAGTGTTAAAATTTCCCTGAAAAGTTGTGTGACACTTCGGGGTCTCCTAGGACTCTATCGAACTATTTTCAAGCTTTTTAATGTTAAGGCAGCATTAGTAATGTCAAAGTGACAGCGACATATAAAGGTGAAAGGATGGTAGGTGGTGGTAACAACCAGGCTGTTAATAACACACTGTATGATTATATTTTTAAATTAAAACATGGTCCATACAACTACAGTACCTCTTTTTGGTGGCAGATGCCTTCTTCTCTGTATTCTGACCTGTAAAATGCTGGTTGACATTTTGAGAGATTTGTCTGAATCAAAGCTAAAGATTACGATTTGGATGGAATCCCAATTTTTCATCTATCCACAGATCTGCAGGGTCCAGCTGCTGAGAACCCCACTGATTGCAAGACCGCAACTAGGAGAAGCTTGAATGTGTGTGCCTATTTAAAGTCAAAAGTTTTGACAGAAACACCAGAGGATTAAACGTTCTCTATCTTTTTTTATTCCTAATCATATTATTTTGTTTATGCAGTATATGAATATCATAAGGTCTGATGACCCTGAGATGTCCAGACAGATCTCAGAAATAAATGTATTATGTTGTGTATTACATGTTATATGTATTTTGCCATCTGTAGGTTACTTTGAGTTTTCTTCTTTGATAGAGACATTTAATGTATTTTCAACAACAACTTATATGGTATAAATTGATTTTGGACACCAACATTCATTTACACAATGAAAAGGCAATAATCATTGGGGACAGATTGCATGATTAAAAACATAGTCAATATTATTAATGTAATAGAGGCAAACTAGGCACCTCTATAGGGTCCCTGGAGAGCTCAGTTTGGCCCTATCATGACTTAAAATTCCTGACAAAAGTTTAAAAAAGGCTTTACCTCCTGCATGTAAAGTATAATGTAAGCAAAACTAGCCATTTCACTTTTCTTCTAGATGAGATGGGGGAACACAAGTACCAGGTCCATCATTTATAAGTATTGTACATTTGGTGATGTGTCAGCTATGGGCACCTCTCTATCCCATACGCACCAGTGTTGCAATATTTTGCAAACCGCAAACAATATATTTCTGTGTAATGTATGCCTTTACTGCATATGTATGTGCATATGTTAACAGCAGGCTAACAGGCCAATACTAGATGGGGCTGGTGTCATCATCTTGATGTAGAGAGGAGGAGTTGGAACATTCTAGTCAGTCTAGTCTTCGGACAGCAAAGAGGACACATTCAAAGATCTGTAGCTGACACTTTAGCTCATCCTGGACCAGGTGACACAAAGGATAGAGTCTAAACAAGAAAGCAGACCAGATAAGAGAAAGAGGTGTAGGGAAATATCAGTAGAGAGAACTTGTGTAAAAAGGACTTATTGACTTTATGGTAACCGTATTCAGGAGTTCCTTCTGGTGCCTGAGCAAACCAAACCAGAGTTTGTCCCATTGTGAACATCTGCACATCCCAAGGTGGATACTGTGGATGTGTACTGGAAGTACAGCAACATTTCAAAGAATGGAGCAGAAGAGTTTTACTGCCATGAGTACTGTTGAGCAAATAGAAGTTAACACAGTGGAATTCCATTCATATTTCAGGAAACATTCTATTTGCCAAAATTTCTTGGCCCTTCATGGTAATGAATCAATTTTTCCTGAAATGGCAGTAACGCCGAATGGCGTTCAACGCTGATCGTGGCATCTGAGAGTCACATTGAGGCCTTTCAGGGGTAATAAGGGGTTAAAAAAATACATACTCTACTCACCTCATCCATTTGATCAAGGAGAGGCCGTCGTGGTCATCGTGATTGAAGAAAATGAGCCAAATCTCACACACACTGACTTGTGATGTCACCACATCAGCGTGTTTTCTTCAATCAAGATGGTTGAGACAGCCTCTCTGCGATCAAATGAGGGGAGTATGTATTTTTTAACCTTTCATTGACCCTGAAAGGCATCCATGTGACTCTCAGATGCTGCGATCAGCGTATAAAGGGAGCAGCATGATCGCTGTTCCTGTCATTGCGCCCGCTACATCCAAATTTCTTGGCAAAGTTTGGCGAAGCCGCCGAATCAAATTTTGAAAACAGCTAGGGAAAAACTCCCTTCTGTTTGCATTGCATTTATTTAAAATCTACAGTATACCTCACATTTGGATGCTTATGTCAGAGTCGACTAGTGAAGTGCAGATTAAAAAAACTACCATAGAAAACTAATTCCACTACTTACTAAAACTACAGCTTTTGATCTGCTCTTGTGCAGCTGTGAGACCTGTAACATCCATAAAAGTGCATTCTCTGTATCAACTGCTGGTCCAGAGCATGATAAGAACTTACTTGATCTTCATTTGAATTCGTCAGTAAAGAACTATTCTTCTGCACAACTGCCTTCTCATTGCTTCCTGTACTACTATTGCACTGAAAAGTGCTGGTGTCATGACAACCGTGACCCTGTTTGCACCTCAAAACCTTCATTATCCAGGGCACCTCAACTGTCATCAGGCAGTAAGGTCCCAGAACCAGAGTTTTCCCCAAAAGGAAGAACAGGTGCGCTCTTCCCATCACTGCAAGTTGCCTCAGGTGCTTCAGGACCTTGAGTACAACTACTACTACACCATCCAGCCACGTACCAACATTCACCCATGCCTGGTGCACTTAGCAGTGGGCTGATTAGCTCAGCTGCTATATTACTGCGTACTAGTGTTTCTGACTAATGGAGCATCAAGTCAATGGACCTATCAGGTTCTGATCCAGTGACTGGGAGCCCTATTTAAATCTCTTCCTGGCCATACACCATTGCCAGTGATAGGCTTGTTTGGCTCATTAGCTAGATTCCTTGTTCCCTGTTCCTGCATTTGCATACTGATTGCTCTGTGTTTCTGACCTCGGCTTGTCTTCTGACCACCCTCTGTCTGTCGTTTGGTACAGTCTAGTTCCAACCCTTTTTCATACAACTCTGCTTTGGTGTTTGTCTGTTGGTTTTTGTCCGTCTCTGCACTTATTTAGAGTAGGGACCATCGTCCAGTTGTGGTTCTGCCAAGTAGGGCTTATACAGCAAGAAGTTTGGTAAAGCAGGCTGAGTTCTAGGTTAGGGATTACTGTCCTTGTCTATCCCTACCTACATGTGTTACATATCTACTATATTTCTGTAATATTTCCTTTAAAGATCTCTGTTTGCTTTCGCTCCATAGGAGCATTGATGGTATACTACCAGGGGCTAAAAATCTGTCCTACTTATGTGATGGTGACACAGGTGCTCAGCTTATTACAAGACACAGCTCTGATAATTGTACTTCTTATTAGGAAGAAGTTCTCTGTAATTTGGTGCCATAAAGGGCACTAGAAGGGGCACAATAAGAAGTTCTTACAGCTTGCTTCTCCTCTATAGATAAGGACTGTTGTTATACTGCTATAAGCATGCTTTCTCTCTATTACTGATTTCATCTTAAAACATTATTTTGACCGAAGACTTTCGGAATCAGCGGTAATGAAAATGAATAATTTATTACACAAAACACAGCCTAGCTAATTTTGCAGAATATTTTATTAAAAAAAAAAAGGTTGAAATGTATAATGAAAACAATTTTAATGTTCTAAAATGGAGATGCGGGTAGGATAAGAGGAGGATGCAGTGCTGCTGTATACCCGACACACAAGGTTGTACTAGTTTCAGTATGAACAACGCATTTCACGGTCGACTGTCGACCTTCGTCAGATTAACTAACAGTAATATTCTGAACTAACCCTCATTTTGGGGAATCATCTTAACTATCTAACTTTAGAAAGTAAATTTTTTTGTTCCTTGAAAAAACATTAGTAACTTTTAGTAGCTTTTTATCATTTAACAATACAATGTGTGCCTTTGTGCAAGGACAATACAAGGTCTAATAATGGCTACTGAACATAGAAATGCTACACTTTGTAGAGATGCACACAAAATGGCTACAGGTACATAGTATTACAGATCCATAGGCATTTTGTGTGTGTGGCCACATTTTTTCTACTGGATTCATAAGGAACATGTGAGAATAAACCTTTATATATGCCTACATATTAAATTAGAGACACAAAGAGGTACTGTAAGAGCTCATAGCAAGCAAAAGGTCCTGTTTTATGGGTACTGGAGAAGAGCGAAAATATTCTACAGATTCGATTTGTCCAATCAGCAGAACGGTTAGAATTGAGTTGTCCAACCAGCAGGGCTTCTTCATGGACCTAAAATATATTTCCCTACATGAAAACCGAGAGTATTTTTATTGTGCAGCAGTCTTTACTAGCCCTTGTCCTCTTTAAAAAAGCTTGATTATTTTGAGTACTCATTCTAACACAGTCAAAGATATGCCCAGATTTATCAAAGTGGAAAAGAAATGTTCACACTTAATTGCATCAAACCACACCCCTTACAAGTAACCATTCCCCTTTCCCAGTAAGTCACACCTCCTCATTGGATAAGACAAAAAAGTGTCTAGAGAACTTATAAATGTACACTCATTTTGGTACAAATGTCACCAGAAATTGAAAGCAGAAAGGTGTGAGGAATTCATCAAGCAGCTCTCCATATCTCAGCTTCCTTGAACCCTGGAAGTTTGACATAGAGGAATACTGGAGATAAGTACAAGCACACATTTATTTTTAGGTTTTGAGTGGAATTTCACTGTGTGTCTATAGAGCAATGGTCTTCTGAAATGTGGTAAACTTTGCAAAACCCTTGAATCATACCAAAAAGTACCAAGGTAAAATGTCATGGTTTATCTTCAGGGACCAGGGTCTTCTCAGGTCACTTGATGGACACATAGGTGCACAGCTTGCTACAGTACAGTTATCAGAACTGTGTCTTGTAATGAGCCGAGCACCTGTGTCACCATCACATGAGCAGGACAGATTTTTTTTTTGTGTGTGTTACAGCTCCTTCTCAGCTGGGCCCAAGTTCAGAGAACCCTAATCTCTGAGCCTACAATTGCCGTGGAGGTACCACAGTACTAAAGTACTCCTGACGAGAGAGATACAAGACCAGACACCTAAGAAAGTCTAGACCTCATAAGGCCATGCAAGCTTCAGACAGGAAGTATTGTGCTCATTAAAGGTAGAAGGATTATTTCTATGGCAATCTCCCTACATTAAGACGGACTGGCCATTTGTAAATTTCTGCACCCCTCAGTCTAGTAATTTAAGAAGGACTTGAAGTGTTCTTTAAAGAAAAAGAGGACTACTACAAGCATCATCATTGTTGCTGTGCATACACTAATATTGAGAGGATGTTGCAATGTGATATATTGTAGAACTTTACTTAGCTGCTATTTGTACTACTATCATCACAGAATTGCAGATAAAAAGGGCGCACTTCTCAAAATTAATATTGTTCACTGCCTGTAGAGACGCTAAAAGAAAATAATACATTTTATTAGTAAATACTGATTAAGATTGAAAAAGCACCATAACAGGCAACCTTTACTAATGATCTCTCTAAGGTCCATTCACTGATACGAGTCCTGGTGTCTATGCATGGATGGTAGGAATCCCTGACATCATATATGAGAATGACAGAGCAATATACACCTTGGATACTCCTCAGGTAATGGTGTGCTGTCACCAGCATTAATAAATATGCTGGACCAAGCTGCAATGAAAAGATCATATTGGAAAAGCCTGCTATATAGAGGATATAAATATGATCCCTCTGGTGGAGAGTCTGTGTGCCTAATATATTTGACTTTGGTAACAAAGTCAACGAGGAGGCTGGTATGTGCATCCTAACCCTGTTCCCCTCTCTCTAGGAGACCTATCGCAGAAAAGATGTCTTCACTTACAGACCTATCCTGTATGCCAGTTATGATACCACTGACTACTACTTGTTATATGTGCTCAAGGAGTTTAAACATAGCATGTCTCATCAGGACGTCTGAAGAGTAGTGATATTAGGATATATGCATAGAGTGGCCACAACTCGTGTTGTGTGGCACAGCGTCCGGCGCTAGTATGGCCGTCATGCGTGCGCACACAGCTGGCCTTCTTACAAGTGAAGTCTCCACCCATAGGTGGAACGGGAGACTCCGCAGCCACCAATGACTAGGGGGAGCGGGATGAGCCTTCTGGTACCTCCACCCAGATCATAAATCATGGAGAATGATTCATTATAGAGATTGAGGTGTAGATCAAGTAAAATGATGATGGTAATGGTAGGTCTGACTTCCTACATATGTTAATGGCGAATACCTTAAGGCCACAGAGCCCTGTGCCCCTATTATGCAAATAAAGCAGGTATAGCAGATCTGATCATTTAAGCCACGAGGTTGAGTAGTGCGGATTCGGAAGATCCATTGGGCTTTTTTTTAAGTACAAGTCTTTCATAATTCCCTCCTCTTGGGGTGGTTGAACTTTCTCAATGCTCTGGAATCTCAGGACTTTGGGGTGCCCATTGTGAAAAGATTTTATATGTCTCGCCACGGGGGTATCCGTATCATTGCAAATCTCCCCCAGATGTTCTCCATTGTGACGTCTAAACTCTCGGATAGTCTTACCAACATATTTCCCCCCCCACACATGCATGTGATCAGATATATCATGCCCATGCTCTTACAGTTAATAAAAGAGAGTGTGTGATAGGTTTTGTTCATCTTCGTGCCAGAGAATGCTTTGCCTGTCCCTATTAGTGTTGAGCGTGAATATTCAAATCGCTAATTTTTATTGTGAATATCGCCACTTCGAGAATTTGCGAATATTTAGAATACAGTGCTATATATTCCTATTCGCAAATAGCGTTAAATATTCTAATTGCGAAATTTATCGAGAATATATTACATTGCCGATTTTTCGCAATCAAGTAAACAATGACTGGAGATCACAAATTCTCGAATTTGCTAATTTATGGCGAATATTCAACCAAAAATTCACGAAATATTGCGAATTCGAATATTGCCTATGCCGCTCATCACTAGTCCCTATGTATCTGCAGGCTATGCAGTCCCCACACCTAAACGTTGTTGGATAACCATGTCCGTGGAGTAGCGGTCTGAAATAATCAGTGTACCAGGCGATCTTGCAGATTTCGCCCTCGTCTGTAAGTAATCAAGGGAGTCTCCCCAACCAACTTCCCAATGATCTGCCTGTAGGATGCAACAATATCTCTTAAGAATATTTCTCACCTCCTGGCGAGCTGTATCAAAAGTCGCAATAATGCGAATGGGGCCCAAGTCTTTCTGTTTGGGCTTGGGATTGAGGAGACACTCCCTGTTACTTCAGAGATAATGTGCACACCGGCACTAAAATTTGATACGATCCAGGGCCACGTAAAACATTTTGATGCTGAACAGTGCAGTCCAGACACCTGGAGGCAAAGAAAACAGAGGAGCAGTGAGTAAATAGGGAAATAAATAGTCCAGACACCTGTTATCTATATATCTTAATTACCAGCTGGTAACCATTTAGTGATGACCTACTTACCTCTACATTTTAATACTACTATCTATTAAAGGACATTTAGCAGAATATAATTCTTCATCAATATTACATGTTACATTTTTTCCTCATCTTACTGTAACATCATTTGAATATATTATACACTCCATATTTACCATAGAAATAAATTATTAGACTGACCCAAATCAGAGTGTGCCTGCTTATCAATTTACTTTCAGTGAGTAAATAGAGTAGTCTTTTCTAAGGTCTGATTTTTTTGGTGTGTTCTGGTGTCTGGATTTATTTTAGGGTCTTGTGTGGGGTCATTTTGTGGTCTGAAGTCTGAATACATTTTTGGGTCTGGTGAAGGGTCCATGCAGTGATAGGAGTACACCCTTTCTTCCCTCGGGCACACCCTGGCAGTTCCTGCCAAGTGGTAATTCCAGCGGAGTAACAGACTGCCAGAAATTAAAGTGCATATGCGAACCCGGCCTAACTGGATCACTTGCATAGGTAGGCTAGTTCACAGACTTTTTAATCCATAAAACCAGTAGGATGCATCCGGTAACATTATTTAACCCTAGACAAGGAACTACCAATGTCCCTAGAACCTCTTTTTTCTCTATGCACTTGATAGAAAAAGCTAACCAGGGATCACTGTCTAGTTTGTAGATAGCGTAGTGCATATGGCACATGGAGCATAGTCAGCCACACCCCAACAAAATTGTCCTAATCATTTAAAGGGGTTTTCCGATGAGTTAATGACATCCTATAGTACATAACAGTCTCTTTGTAACAAACCTAGAAACCAGCTCTGTACCTCACATGGATCCACAGATCTCCCCATTCATTGTTCCAATTGCTCTGCTAGATTTATTTCAAGCTGGCAGCTTAGTGGAGGGGATTGTCTTTTCTGCTGCAGCTGGTAGCAGTTGAAGGATGGAACTGAGCATGTATGGCAACCTCAGTCAGCTGGACAGAGAATTTCGAAAAAGGGCAAACAGCAGGTGGCGCTATACAGATTTCAGATACAGATTTCAGTGAATAACTCAGTGGCTATACTAAATTTTTAATTCCATGCAATCGCAAAAGTATTCAGATCCAGGTGCTGGTTTGAAAAATGTAGAATATTTTTATTGGGACAACCCCTTTATTAAACATTTAAAGTTTATGCCCCTGAGCCTCTACCAACCTTCCATTGGCCCTGGCTATGGGTGCTATATTACGATTTAATTCAACTCTGAGGTTGTATTGAGCTTTTATGCACACAAATCCACTGATTTAGGAATACAGAACCCATCATTTCATAAACTTAAACATATCTCTTGTATTAAGGAGAAATCTGAACACACTTTTACAGTCTGTTTATGAGATAAGTGCTTCATGGCAAGGTGAACAATAAAGGGATCCTGCATTCAGGATTTTCTTTTCATACTGTTACCACAATAGAAATCTGACAACATGCATTTATAGTCTAAACTCAGATTATGACTTTCCTTTGCTGTTGATGTCTAATCCATAAAATTCAATTCATTACGTTGTTTTGAATTATAATGATAAAACCTTCTGTGTACTTTGCAGAATAGGAAAGTGCTACAGAAATTAGTGATCATTATGTCGATTACACTGACAGAGGGAGACAAAAAATTTTGGGGATAATTTACCCACACGTGTTCTTAACAAGACCATGACAAGTAGAAGGCAGGGAAGGCACTCTGCGGTTAGGAGTACTACTGTGCTCAAAATTATCAGATGAATTCTTACACAGCAATTGACGTTTACAGAATAAGCATCTAAGAAGCATCTGTTTTAAAACATATTGTTTTTATATGAAGGACATGTTTCGATCAAAATTGTAAAAATTTCTAAATAGATAATTCCATGTATTCATGTGCAAAGGATTGTAGAGTAAGGCCTCTTTCACACTACCGTTTTTTTTTTTCCGTTTTTTGCGTTCCGTATACGGAACCATTCATTTCAATGGTTCCGCAAAAAAACGGAATGTGTTCCGTATGCATTCCGTTTCCGTATTTCCGTTTTTCCGTTCCGTTGAAAAGATAGAACATGTCCTATATTTGGCCGCAAATCACGGTCCGTGGCTCCATTCAAGTCAATGGGTCCGCAAAAAAAACGGAACACATACGGAAATGCATCCGTATGTCTTCCGTATCCGTTCCGTTTTTTGCGGAACCATCTATTGAAAATGTTATGCCCAGCCCAATTTTTTCTATGTAATTACTGTATACTGTATATGCCATACGGAAAAACGGAACGGAACAACGGAACGGAAACGGAACCACAACGGAAGCAAAAAACGGAACAACGGATCCGTGAAAAACGGAACGCAAAACACTGAATTCAACATACTGTAGTGTGAAAGAGGCCTAATAAGTAGGCTTTCCTGGGACCCTATGGTTCCTATGAACCTGGTAAGAGTTTCTCGAAGACATAGTCGCAGCAAGGTTTGTGAGCTTTAGGCTACATGCACACGACCGTATGTGTTTTGCGGTCTGCAAATTGGGGATCCGCAAAAAAAAACGGGTGATGTCCGTATGTCATCCGTTTTTTTTGCGGATCCATTGTAACAATGCCTATCCTTGTTGGAAAAAAGAACAAGAATAGAACATGTTCTATTTTTTTTGCGGGGCTACAGAACAGACATAATGAAGCAGACAGCATACAGTGTGCATTTTTTGCAGACCCATTGAAATGAATAGGTCCGCATCCTATCGGCAAAAAAACTGGAACGGACACGGAAATAAAATACGTTTGTGTGCATGTAGCCTTACAGCTGAGATGGCAAACTATAGAACCCATGATGCAGTGTCAAATTCATTGAACATTTAGCCATGGTGTCCTACTGGCTTGATGGACCAGGTCTGATGGACTCAGGTTTCTAAGGGCACTTTCACACTTGCGGCAGAGGATTTCGGCAATCTGGACGCAAACGGAGGGCATTTGTCAGACGGATCCGGATGCAGATCTATCTGACAAATGCATTGAAATACCGGATCTGTCTCTCCAGTGTTCGGTGTCACCGGATCCGGTATTTATTATTTTTTTGCATTTTTAAACATAAGAGGGACTGAACTGATGCATCCTGATGCATACTGAACGGAATGCTCTCCATTCAGAATGCATTAGGATAAAACTGATCAGTTTTTTCCCGGTATTGAGCTCCTGTGACGGAACTCAACACAGGAAAATAAAAACGCTACTGTGAAAGTACCCTAAGAAAATCATGTGCTGCATGACACTTTTTTTCCCATGAGAAATGACAGAATCTGCAAAGATGTTGTGGACATAGACTTATAGTAACCTTATATTAACCACTTCACAGTTATTTAACAAAACAGTCAACACATCTAGGCAAAATACATTGCTGGGAAAGAGACATAGGATACTTTACCTGGTCCTAAATGAATCTCCTCAAGGTAAAAAGTGTCCAAAAATTCTCAAATTATAATGCAGTTAGGAATCAATGGTCTATAGCGCAGAATTGTAACTCAAAGAACTACAGGTGACACAAGCAGTTGCAGTTTGCTAAAATTAAAATTTGTACTAGGAAACTCTAAAAACTACAAAACAAAAGCCTGATTCTGTATATTGTAGAAGATGCAATTAAGGACAAAAATAGCAGTTTTTACTCCAGACTTTTCCTTCTTCCTAATTTACCAACAGGAAGTTATCATTCACTGCCACGTTCCATATACAGCAGAACTGTAGATCGGTCAGAGTCACGTCAAGCAACATTACACTTGCCACTTCTCCCTTCTGAACTATTAGTACTAGAGATGATTGAATTTCCCAAAAATTCAAAACGGCCGGTTCGCTGAATTTTTTAGAAAAAATATTTGGTTTGATCCAAAATTATTCGTGTTTAAAAACAGCTATTTCTTGGCTGCAGAGAGCCTTTATAGCGTTATAGAACACTGTGCCTTGCAGTAACATGCATAGGTAGTCTTCGGCCCAAAACTGACCAAATGACTCAAGTGTGAATTCAGCCTTATATGTCAATGTTAGCGTCAGGAAGACGTGCACTCCTTTTACACCGTCGGCAGCTGATTTCACATAGATATCTACAGAACCTGTTCTGTTAAACGCTTATACAGGTAGAGCCCCCCTCCTTGACAGTGGAGTGGGTGTCAGCAGTAAGTTTGTGTTGACGTCATTGATTATTTTGCCCTTCCTCAGGTCGGTCAGAACAATAACCCCCAATAAACGGATCCTGTCTGTGGAGCATCTGCCTTCACTCGGTCAGCATTTAGTCAGTAATCCATCAGTATTGCTAAAGCCCAGAAAAACAGGAGGAAATCCAAAAGAGAGATAACACGTGAATGTAACATTTGCATGTCTTCTGTGTTTTGTACCCACTCTTGCTTTTGGCTACCAAATCATAAGAAAATTCTGATGCAAAATAGGGACCATGTGATGCAGGCTTTACAGCTGTTACATAGACAGGATCTGTTGGGCGTCTCATTTTTTCTTCCTTCTGACAGATCTGAAGAAGGGTCAAATAAATGATGATGTCAGCAAGGCCAAAAGGCAAAATATTGGCCCAGTAATGTAGTGGGGAGGGTGGTAACAGCATGAAAAGTACACAAAGTGGCTCTTTGGCATATTGGTGAGGTGGAAGCAGCATGAGGAGACCACGGAGTGGCCCAATGACAGACTCTAGAGGTGGCAGCAGCATCAGAAGGAGGCCACAGAGTGGCACAACGACAGTGTGGCGGTGGCAGCAGCAGCATCAGGAGTAGGCCCCAGAGTGGCAAAATGACAGTGTGGAGGTGGCGGAGGCATCAGGAGGCCACAGAGTTGCACAATGACATTGTGGAGGTGGCAACAGCAGCATGAGGAGACCACAGAGTGGCACAATGACAAACTGTGGAGGTGGAAGCAGCAGCCGCATCAGGATGTGGAGGTGGCAGCAGCATCATCAGGAGGCCACATAGTGGCAAAATGACAGAGTGTGGAAGTGGCGGCAGCAGCATCAGGAGGAGGCCACAGGGTGGCACAATGACAGTGTGGAGGTGACAGCAGCAGCATCAGGAGGCCACAGAGTTGCAAGGTGACATAGTGTTGAGGTAGCAGCAGCATCAGGAGACCACAGAGTGGCAAGGTGACATAGTGTGGAGGTGGCAGCAGTATACCCATATTAAACAATGGTCTCCCCAAAACAAATGGAAGGAGGGAAACGACCCTCACATAACATATGGGGAGTACATCCCACCTCTTAAATGAGCCCATAAACAAATTTTATCTATGACCTATGGATTATATAGATACTTATAGACATTTGTTTTGGGGACACCATTGTTTAATTTTGGTATTTGGACCTTGGTTTAATGGCAGAGATCATGCGCCATTCGGCGAACCCACAGACAAAGGTTTGCTGAAGCGAGCGTCGGGGCTGGCGCCATCCCGGAGGGAGCACAGTATGGGTAATGGTTTTTCTGCCTTAATTGTGATGTTTTTTGCACTTGCACTTTAGTTTGTATGTGGGCATTGTAATATATATCCATTTACTCTGTGTCTTCCTCCTGTGGACCCCTTTCCTTGCACTATTTTCTTTGTATGTATTATTTTATGTCATTTTATTTATTAATAAATTGTAATTTATTTTTTATGCGGTCTGGTAGTTTTATATTGGATTGACTCTAGACTCAAGTTGCTGCTGATGGAGCTGGAACTGCTCCTACCCCCCCACCCTGCCACAGCAGCCATGGCAGAGGAACGTGAGCACAGAGGACCCCCCTGGTCAGACCTGCGAGAGGATGAACGATGGCGCAGATAGGCAGCGGCCAACTGACTACATAGAATGTCTCTATAGTAGTTTAGTTTGTCCTCCCTCTCAGCGGGTGTAAAAAAGGCCCCCATTTTGGACTGGTAGCGAGGGTCCAAGAAGGTGGAGAGCCAGAAGTCATCCCTCTGCCGAATGGTGACAATTTATCTGTCACTACGCAAGCAAGTGAGCATGCATAAGGCCATTTGTGCAAGTGACTCGGAGGGACTCCCTGCCTCCATCTCCACTGCATACTGCCACGGTGTGTCTGGGTTCTCTGTCTTGTCTTTCTCATTGCCCTGTAGCTCCTCTGGCTGCTCCTGCTCCTCCTCTCCTGTCGCCTGTGTATAAAAAGCACCCATTTCGCTACACATAGGCGCCATGTCTCCAGTCCCCTGACCAGCCAGATTTACCAGCATCTGTTCTAGGATGTGAAGCAGTGGAATGACATCATTCATCCCGTAGTCCTGGCAACTGACAAATAACGTGGCCTCCTCAAACGGCCTGACCAAACGGCAGGTATTACGCATGAGCTGCTACTGGCTGACATCGAAATTACACAGGGAAGTATTCCTGTCCATTGGACCATCACAAAATTGTTTATGGCCTTTTTCTGTTCGTATAGTTGGTCCAACTATGGAGGGTGGAATTCCAACGGATGGAAGCGTCGCATATCAGCCTATGTTGGGGGAGGGTGTGCTTTGCGGTGTACGATTGGCTGAAGTGCATGCAAAGTTTACAGGCCCATTCTTGCAGATGGGTGAAAGACTTCAGGAGCCGCTTGACAACCATATTGAACACATGTGCCCCACAGGGAGCCTGGCTCAGCACTCCTTGACGCAGCGCAGACACCATATTCTTCCCGTTGTCGGTCACCATGGTTACGATTTTAAATTGTCGCGGAGAAAGCCAGGATTCGATTTCTTGATGAAGGACATGGACCAGTTCCTCCCCGGTGTGACTCCGTTCGCCCAGGCAAACGAGATGCAGAACAGCGTGACATTGCCGTGCCTTGCACATGTGGTATGCTGGAGGGGCACTATGAATTGTCCCTGCAGTGGAGGCTGAGAACACGGTGGAGGATGAGGAGGCAGAGGCGGACATTGTCGCAGGACCAATGGCGTGAGTATGTGGAGGCGGAAGCGGCGTCACCTGGCCAAGTTGCTGGTGTGGCTTTGCAGGAACCACATTCATCCAATGGGGCGTAAAGGACATGTATTGTTCATGACCGTAGGTACAGCTTCACACGTGGGTGCTGCCATGCACTTTGACAGACACCGACAGGCTCAAGGACTGGTACACCTTCTGTTCTATTACGTGTGCAGGGCTGGTACTGCCATTTTGGCAAAGAAATGACGGCTTGAGACTCTCAACCTCAACTCGGCACAAGTCATAAGTTCTCTGAAAGGTGCAGAGTCCACCACTTGGAAAGGGAGGGACTGCAGCACCAGCAACTTGGACATGAGTACATTCAGCTTCTGCACCGTTGAATGAGTGCATGCATACTGTTGTCACTTGGCCATCGCTTCGGTGATCGATTGCTGATGGAATGAGTGACAAGGAGTAGGAGAAGGAGGAGCAGGAGTATCAGGACCAGCAGATGATGGGAAGGACAGACAGCTCCATTCGGCTGAGGTGGTGGAGCCTTGACTGCCTGAAATCGGGTGCGTCCCAATGGGTGATGCAGCGGTTGTTGCGGCAAGCTGGACCACCAGATAGGAGCCACGGTTCTCACAGGCCACTTTAAGGTTATGTGTCAGTACTATAGTGCTTAGTACTGTAATAGTGTGGAGAGAGTATGATAGCCACACGCTGGCCCAGGCTCTTATTCTCTGATTATTTTCTTTCTACTACAATACACTACATAATATTTCCTAACATACAGGCGTCACTTCTGTGTTAAAAATAGTCCCTCAAACACTGCCCCCCGACATGTTTCGCCAGCTGCTCTGGCGTCTTCAGGGGATGAGGCAGTGAGCGTTTGATGGGCATGCTGTGGCTCTTTTAAAGCTTCCTGTTCTGATGTCATCACCATTGACCTATCAGGTATAGCAATAGATCTTGTATAAGTCTATCATTACTTATTCAAGCTCCAATTGGAGTCTATACCTTATTTCTTCTCCTATAGTTTCCTCTCTACTTCTCACATTCTTTGCACCAAGTCCCGAGTCAGCGGACTTGGAACTATACATCTTGCAGGTTGCATCTTGCAGGTTGACAAGGGATTTATTCCGTTAATAAAATTTCAGTTTTACATGAGATAATATAGGCACATGTTAAAATAAGGCAAATGGTAGTCAAAAGACTAAATAGTGTTAAGTGCCTTTAGTGTTATGTGCTAGGGTCCAATTTATGTAGAAAAGGTGACAAACCCACGACTCTTGACTCGGGTTGTCTGATGTCACTTGGGACAAAGTAGTCAACCATTCAAGAACCGCTGGGTTCACCGCACAACGGCTAAAAAGCCATTTTTTCCCACTAATACAAGCCGAAAAATGCTTTAGAACAGGGATGCTCAACCTGCGGCCCTCTAGCTGTTGAAAAACTACAACTTCCAACATGCACTGCTGTAAACTGATAGCTTTAGGCTGTCTGGGCATGCTGGGAGTTGTAGTTTTGAAACAGCTGGAGGGCCGCAGGTTGGGCATCCCTGCTTTAGAACATATAACTGCACAAGGGCAAATAAGACGTAGAAATATTTCCTTGCAATAAACCCTATTAATGACTGTATCAAACAGCACTTGCAACCCAATAACAAGAACAGTTTGCTTGGAATTACAGAGCTGTATAATGGCAATTTGGATCCATAGTCAGTGCAGCAAGGTGTAATAGGACTGTTCCTATTACCCAGGCTGTAAACTCCCCTACTGAATCCTGTTCTGCTTCAATACTGTGGAATTATTCCTCCCTATCCTTTCCCTGAACTTCTATACAGCAAAATAAAAGTTATTTTTGCTGTTTTCTATAGCACTATTTTTGAAGGCTAAATTCACATGTCCATTAACTAGATCTGACAGGCTATTCCAGCAGAGAACAGCTGGTCAGAGTTCACTGTATCTGGTATTTCCAGATACTGTTTTTCACCGCCAACAATTCTCGTCTAGCCTGAACCCTCCACCCACCAAATCCTATTATAGTTTATGAGGTCCAGCTATGAATGGCAGTATCCAGCAATGCCGGACACGGTGAACTCCGGCAGACTGTTCTCTGCCGCAACAGCCTGCTGGATCAGGTTACCAGAGATGAGAAGTTAGCCTAAGAAATGTAATAGATTTTGCAAACTAAATGTTCTTATTCTCTACCTAAATTGAAGTTTCTGAATCCCTAAATTTGTGGTGTGCTACTGTATAGATAAGTTCATTGGTTCATAGCAGTACTCACTACTATCCTATCCTTAAGGACCTTTTACATGACCCAACTGATTGCCTGATGGTGATTTACATGCATCAATTATCTTCTCTGAACGGGAATGATCTATCACTACTGTGATTGCTAGTCCTCATACAGATTCATTGTTTAAATGGGATGATCTGCTGCCCAAAAACTATGATTTTGGGTGGCACATCACATACGTTCTTTGACTTGAACAAATGTCATCTCATTTATCTGGTGATTGTTGGGCAATTTTCATGTGTGAGCATTTTTACAAAGTTTTGTTCCCAATGATTGGACCAAAATTCTGCCCGTATAAAGGGACATTTATTCACTAGCAAATGATCTCTTTCTCTGTCATATATTTGTTTCCATGTTTGCTCTTCACAAATGTCCATTTTGTGAGATAAGTGAGCATAAAGATAAAACCTTCCCCAAACTCATAGTTTCTAAACTAGTCTAATTGTGTTCAATAACACTCTAAACATCCAAGAAGACATAATCTCACTAATAACTAGCTAATAATTGCACATAGACAGGAAGATGAACATCAATAAGGTTAGGTGCAGCACCAACTTCCCCCAGATAACAAACATAGCAAGATGAAGGTACATTGCTATCAATTTAACATCAAACAAGATGCTAGTTGATTTAACGTACAAGGTTATGAACCGATCCACTCATTATGAAATCTCTACCTAATTTGAATTCATTTAAATAAGGACCTTTCCCACCGCTACAAAACTCTGCTCTTTCCTGTTATTAAAGTGATGAACTGTAAATTGATTTGTACAATTTTGTTTTTTAATTAATACCCAAGGGACAAACCATTTCTTTGGAATTTTCACATATAAAATTTGGAATTTAAAGCAATTTTTTCCATTCTGTGATATTATTTTGTCCTTTTAGATATTGAGAATGGGGTTCCTTGGCCCCACCAGAGTTAAGGATTCTGAGGGTTCACCCTCCATCTATACAGAAAACAAGTACTTCCATGGTAATGCAATTATTTAAAAAAGAAATCTGTGTACATATAATCAATAAAGACTACTAAGTTATTTATGAATTATGCTAGCACAAAAGACCCTGGTGGCAAGTGATTGACACAAGTATGAGTTGTCTTCTGCTGAACCGTTGGTGCTGTAAAGCATATAGCACCCATTATTCTGTCAGAACCTGAGCCTACTAGAAGTATTTTTTCTGGAGAACATAATAATACACTAATAGCAGAAAAACTTCTGTTCCCATGTAATGGGAAAATGGTATGGGAAATTCTTTTCAGGGTTTAGGCTATGACCCTTCTAATGTTAATGCTACAGTGAAAATGGACATTTTAGATAATTGCATGCTTCCAACTTTGTGGCAAAAACTGAGTGAAGTCTCTTTCCTGTTCCAGCAAATGAAGTCCATAAAGATATGGTTTGAGGGCTTTGGTATAAAGAACAGACACAAATTCCCACAGATAGGCTTCAGAATCTTGTTTAAAGCCTTTCCAGAAGAGTGAAGCTTGTAATGGCAACAAAACATGGCTCAACTCCCTATCAGCCTCCATGGTTTTGGAATGGGCTGTCCAACATGTTCCTATTGGCCAGGTGTCCACATCATTTTGGCCATACTACATAGTGCATTTAGTACTATAGGTTTGTTGTGAATTATCACAGATGTAGTCACCTAGAAATTCAATTATATCATATTCTGCTGAAGCTTTTTATATAGTTAGGAAAGGTATGTATGCAGTAGAGATTAAATATATTTGTATATATCTACTTTTGTTTGAAAGTTACTAATTCAGTTCAGAACATCAAAACTTGGGAGATATCAGATGATGTTGACAGACTGGGGGGTAACTATTAGCTGATTCTCCTCCATGCTTCATATAGTCGGTAGAACTGAGATTACTGGAACATGAAGTTAATGGCCCAAACATTGAAGCTCACAAAGGCCAGTAACAGTAGCTACTAAAAGCACCTGCATACAATGTTCTCAAAGAGATCAGTTCTATCAGATAAATTGATATCGGGATCAAAGCATTACGGCAAATTATAACTTCATACTTACTGTTCTATCTAGATTCCATAGGAAACAAAAATGTTAGAAATATTTCATTTTGATACTTTCATCCTAAAATGCAATTTACTACAATCCAATTCAATGCCGTGGTGAGTGGTTTTCTGTCCCTTTCTTAGATTTTTTTTGTGGTTCTCTTAGCGACTTAGCTGCCTACAGATAATCTACAGCTATAAATTTTTCAATTTGTCTTTTATTTGAACTTTTCTGTTTTTGCAATGAAAGCTAAAGATGGCTATATACATCAGTCTGCAGTGGATGATTTCAACCAAAATGAAAGTTGATCTGTTAAAATTTAATGATTGTTTTAGCTAACAGATGAGAGACCATTATCGTTTAAAAGGGAAGTTGGCCACATTTAATATTTTCGTCGGATGGTCAGACGAATGGTGTTTTGTTAAAAAAAAGATTGTTCATGAATGAAAGCTCTTTCTTTCAAAGAACGTTCCTGCAAAGATCTTTCAATCATCGCCCAATTTTATTGAATGTTTATGGGCAGTTTACACAAGTGTAATGGTCGATATGGACTAAAATGTGCATGGCAGTGTCTGCTAAATGAACATTCAACAGATGTTTGTATGTTCAACTGATGTTCAACTGTGAACCAACTTCTAATGTGTATGGGCAACTTTTGTCTAATTTAAAATTATTAAATGGGATCAACTTTGATAGGATCAATGTTCACGAGATCACAGGAGCCGCTGGAGATCGAGTCTTCCCAGAATGCAAAGTATGAGGGTGAACTCTGGATGATCTCAGCTCAGAAGTAGACAAAATCGTCAATGTGGCACTGGATTTTGACTCAAGCTGTATCCTAGGACTAGTAAAATATACATGGCACAATGTATTTATTAATTTACTCAACTTTCTATGAAGATTTATTCCATATATGTAAGTAAACTATAAATTGTATATAAAGGTACACATTTGTTTCAACATTGAATAAGTAGTACAGAATTAGAGGCGGACGGCAATCAAATGGCCTAAATGGATTGCCTTAAATGTAATATTCCATTAGTTTTTTATATTAGTGACCATGTGGCCTTTTACTTGAGGAGACATCTACTTATGCTAATGCATTGTGCCATACAAATAAAATTACAGAACTTGAAACTAATAAAGTGGCTTTAGATATGAAGAAACAGCTGTCTTTTACTGTCTATAGCGAATTAGATGCTTTATATGTACAGAATGCATTATGTTGACTAGTGGATTATACTGTCTATTGCAAACATGTAGGAAAATGTAGTTCACTGCTCCTAAGTCATTGTCCATGAGGAGTATTATTGTTCTGAATGTTTCCATTAATCAGAATGTCTTGAAACTAATATTCATAGACCACAGTTTGGTTTATATTGTCGTGCTTGAAAGGCTGTATCTACAAAAACAAGTAAGTGGTAAAGAAATAGTTATATTCAGCTAAACAGATGAAAGGTAATGCTGACTATAGAGTTTATATACCGCCTGTCACACACTCTAATATTTCGTTGTACCCCCTTTCACTTTGATTAAGGCACGCATTCACTGTGGCATCCTTTCCTCAAGCTTCTGCAATGTCACAACATTTATGTCTGTCCAACGTTGCATACATTTTTCTCCAAGATCATGTATTGGGAGATTTGGACCACTGAGCAAAGTCTTCACCAGCACATCCCAAAGATTCTAAATGGGGTTCAAGTCTGGACTCTGTGGTGGCCAATCCATGTGTGAAAATAATGTCTCTTTCTTTCTGAAACACTCTTTCACAATTTGAGCCCAATGAATCTTGGCATTGTCATATTGGCATTTGTGGAATAACCTGGTCATTCAGTATATTCGGGTAGCCAGCTGACCTCATGCTGTGGACACATAATGTTGCAGAACCTAGACCTGACCAACTGGGAGGCTCTTACCTATTTGCTTATATAAATCCAGGTGGCCAGACAGTATATTTTACCTAAACTAAAAATAGAATATGCCAGGAACAGTATTGTCAAAAATTCTTGGATCTTTATTTTGGTTGTGTGATTCTTGTAAGTTCCCAACCATTTACATGTTATGGAGGTACCAGGTGCACCAAGTAGAGCGGCCCCACTCACAGCAAACTAAAAACCTTATTTGCATGAATATGAAGAAGTTTTAGAGGGCTGAATTAACAAAAAGGGTGCAGTCATGTTTTGGGGTGCCTACACTATATAGCAGTATGTTTACTTTAAAACTCATTTTGGAGGTGACAGTCCTCCGTTAAGTATCATAATTGACTTGTTTCATGCCAAGGTATCACTATGTTGTGGCTGGTAAGGTCTAAGGAAAAGAATGAGATGCTCTGTGATATGTGAACTGACCCTTTGTCAATACTAATATTATTAAAGGGGTTGTCCCACAAAAACTATTCTGCCACTTTCAAACGAACACCTGGATCTGAATACTTTTATAATTGCATGTAATCAAAAATGTAGTATGTTATTCAATAAAATGTATCTGTATACCACCAGCTACTGTTTATTCTTCTTTGCATTTCTCTGCCCACCTTGCGGAGGTGGACACACATGCTCAGTTTTATCTTTCAACTGCTCCTGAGCTGTGATAGGTAGACACCCGCAGCAGAAAACACACACACCATGGACTTCAGCCGAAATGACACGCTCCCTGAGCTGCCACCTTGATATAAATCTAGTAGAGTAATTATAGCAATGAATGGGAAGAACTCTGGATCCATGTGAGGTACAGGGCTGGTTCTAGCTTTGTTAGAAAGAGATTGTTGTATACTATACAATGTCTAATTATTATTTTTTTATAATGATCATGGAATAACCCCTTTAAGTTTCCCAAATTTATTTTTTTTAAAATATGCAGGCTATTCCCTTTATACATTTAGTTTACCTAAAGGTTGTAGCTTGATGAGGAAGTTGTTGCTAACCTCTGTACTTTAAGACAGGAAGGGGTAGAAGATAAAGAGGAATATGAAGACTATGTAATAATAATATTGTTTGGTTTCATTCTTCATCTTTTAAAAAATGTTCATAGTAAGATCAATACGACTGTCTAAGCACTAAATGCATCAGGTGTCCATACATCTGCTCCAGTTGTGATTTCAGCTTGTCACTGGGGACAAATCCAAAATTAATTGGCAGAACAAGATGTGATATGTCTCTTGATGATATGAGCACAGATGATTAAAGTACAAAGATAAGTCATATTACTCATATTACTAGTTTAAAGGGTCTACTACTCACACAAAATCTATAATGTCTATCTAGAGGCATCAAATTGAAAAACCTAAATAAAATGGTATAAAACACTAGCTACACAGCTATTGGCCTCACTGGACAGAAGTCTTAGTAAACAGAGAGGCATATCGGTTCATATACATTATGTATCTTTAGTACATTGTAAAGATCTGTTCTCCTTTAATTATCTTTAGATAATAAGTAACAATCATCTGATTTAGACGAATCACGTTGGTCCCACCAAACAGGGGCTTATACCAGACAGTGGACGATTGCATAAATCAGAAAACTTTCCAAGTGAAAAGAGATTTGGTCAACATTATCTGGGGCTCCTTCTGTCCTCCTTAGCCCTTTGTATTAAGAGACTTCTCACTGATTGTTCATGTACTTTAAAATAATCATTAAAGCACATCTATTGGGTCACCTAAGGTGCTATTAGTTGTGGCGTTCACAGGAAAAAATGAGTTTTGTTCTTTATGTAAATTAGGGCTTCAGTGCACTGAGGGACAGGACCTCTTTGTTCACCGCTTTACCAAAAGGGGGAATAGTAAGTGCAGGAAAGGGGATATAAATCGACCTTCATTTATGCTAGCTTTCTGGTGCAAATGAAGCCAGAAATCTACGGTAGCTCTGATCTGCTGTAGATTTCTGTTTAGGTGCACAGGCTACCAGAGGATGTGCCTAATTTATGATGAGGCCTGTGCAACATGATAAATGTGATGCATCCTCAGATAGTGCAGGGGATATCAAGAGAATGCCTGTTTTGATAAATCTCCCTGTTTGTCTCCCCATAACTAATATTCACAAGACAAGTATAATTTTAAATCAGCAGGGATTGACTCTACTTGGCAATAGCCTGAGTTGATAGGGCTGATCCTGCTATGTGCTCCTTAATGGGAATATGTCACCACATACCTGTAAATACGACTGTCAGTCTCTTAGGAGGTTTGAATGTTCTTGGTCTCATCTTTCTGCATGCCCCCAAGTCTGAGAAATACGTTTTTAAATATAAGGCAAATTAGCCCCTTGGTGCAACTAGTTTGTTGCTGTCTTCTCATCTTCTTTGCCCCCACCGCTTCGACTTACAGGGCTAGACTATGAAGTTTCACAGCTGCACAGTTTAGGGCTGAAGTTCGCAGGGCAGATAGAAGCTGTGCTGCCCATCTACCTGGCGATGTCCAGCCATTCTTTCCAAGCTTCACATAATGATAATCTTTCCTCACGATAGTACATCAATATCAGAACAATGGTGTCTGACACCTAGCACCCCCAGCAATCAACTGTTCCCTGCAGTTTCTGGTGTCAAAACTAGCTCTTTGAACAGAGCTAGAAGCACAGCTTTATTCAAAGTGTAGCGGCCGTGCTGGGGCCAAATTCACTTTGGATTGCTTTGTTCCAAGTGCTAGCTCTGGCATCAATGATTGCATATAAAAGCTGATTGGTAGGAACACAGGGTATCAGACCCCCATTGTTCTGCTAGTGATGACCTATCCTGAGCATAACAAAATTAGTTGTGATGCCAGCATCATCCTCAGCCTGACTTTCTGTTAATTTACTCCATAGTACACATAAAAATGAGACGTTTCGGTTATATCCTAACCTTTTTCAAGCAAGAGTATAGCCTAGAAACATCACATTTCTATGTGTACTATGGAGTTAATAAAAAAAAATGTTCATCACAAGTGATTTTGTGGCTGGGGAGGATCCATCGGTTGGACAGCTTGTTGCTTCCCAACTCCACAGGGTGAGAGACATTGGTACTGTTCTCAATTCTTTATATACGTACCTATCCTGAAAATAAGTCATCAATATCTGGAGCCCAGGAAAGCCCTTTCTAAATATTGATGACATATTGTAGCTATGCATTGTCTTGAGCGTGGAGATCCTTTTAATCATAACTAGAGATGAGCGAAGTTATGAAAATTTTAATTTGATTGTGATGAATTCCTTCGTCATGAAGTGCATTCTTTTGTATGTAGCAGGTGCAATGACAGGAAACAGCGATTGCACTTCCCCCCATCATTGAACCCCTTAGATGCTGCATTCATTGCTGATCGTGGCATCTGAGATTAAAATAAAGGCTTTTCTGAGGCTAAACAAGTTAAAATAAAACATACTCACCTTATCCATTTGATCGCAGAGAGAGGCCATCGCAGCCATCTTAATTGAAGACACCGCGATATCTCGGACGGTGCCGTCATCACGTTGGCCGGGTGCAGTGATGTCAACAGTGATAATGTCAACGCGACCGGCCAGCATGGTGATGCAAACGTCACCCCGCACAAGATTTTGCACGGTTTCTGCAATCAAGATGGCAGTCACGTCCTCTTCGCGCGCAAATGGATGAGGTGAGTATGTTGAGGTTTTTTTATCCTCATTTCAGGAAAAATTAATTTGTTACCATGAAACGCGAGGAGATTCGGTTTCACCGAAAATCTAATTTTTCCACTTTGGATACTTCGATTCGTTCAACACTAATAATAACAATAAATTACCAAAATAGAACGTGATCTGTTCTACACTTAAGGTATTTCTGAGACTACTGTATGTTAACACAACGGAGAAACCCAGAGTCAAAAGAACTCCTTTAATCCCCTCCTTGTGTTACATCAACTCTACCCAAAATATCTAGTATTTATTAAACATAGGGGACCCGTGCATAGTCTAAGGCAGTCTAATTAGAGATCAGTTGCTCCGCTAATTATAAGGATACTCTGACAAAATGATTGTTAAGAAAGCCCCTCTATTTGGCAAAAAGAAAAAAATCATTGAAAATGACTAGCCACGGTTCAGTGGTTCACAGTAGCTTACGGATGCCTATTGTATGTCGACTTAACCCCCTTTTCCATTTTATCAGCATGATGCAGATGACACCATCACTTCTTAGTTCCTAGTAAATTAAAACACACACACATATCACAAGAGGCAGAAACGTGTTATTTTGTAAGGCAATTAATAAGAAATGAAACTTTAGACAGCATACGAGTCTGTTCTGTCACCTACCCTGCAATTAGGTTCCAGGGGACAATACACAAGTGTTGCACATTGTAGTTTAAAGACCTTCTCCTATGAAGGAACTTGTTAAAATTCATGAAATCTATTTGACGACTGAAGGAACTTTCTCATCAGACAGCGGCTCTGTGGGGACATTATTTTTTAAGCAGATTGTAACATTTAGTTTGGTTCATTAAGAGTTTAGGATGATGAGCACTTTTTATTAATAGGCGTTTTCTTGGCATTACATTATTTTTATGTCTTTTTACCTTTTTGCTGTTTGTTTTAGGGCTCTGCATGTAAAGTGTAATTTAAGTATATTCTTATTAGTATTACTATTATTAAGACTTTATTTTGCATTAAAAACATTGCACTAATGAGCAAATAACACACTCTCTAGTGTATAGTGCTATTAGGAGGATAGTAATGCTTCTCTTCTCGTGGCTCTTTTGAAACAAAAAATTGTGGTCCAAGAAAGTGAAATCGGTCAGTTGCTGACAGTGTCTTGGACGCCTAAAGGCCTCCAAACACATTAACGTATTGTTGACCCAACCCACCAAGAATGGAAGGTTCAGCTGATAATCTAATTTGTATGGGCAGCTCCTGACTCTCATTAACAGATGATGTTGGAGGAGAGAAGGATCGGGTGAATGAAATATTTTCTCCTGATCCTTTTGTTCTCCCAGGAGATAAGCCGTCACCCAAGGTGTCTGGCAGTGACTTTTTCTTCTCTCCCAGTTGACAACACATACAGACTAAGCTGAATCAAACATTTATGTCTGTGGGGGAGTCGGGAGAGATACATGTAGCTGTCTGCCGAATGATCTTTTGACTGACAGCTATTTAATGTGTATGGCTAGCCCATATAGTCTGATCCTACAGAATTTGTGTATTACAAAATGCTGAAAGAAATTACTTCTGGCTACGATATAAAGGTGTCAGAACAAATACTTCTTAAATTGCTGGTTATGGGGCTGCATAGCCACAGACTGGTAAGAGTACTCATGCTAGCTCCGGTCCACAGCCAAATACACCTACAATGGACATGTGAGCATCATAACTAGAATATGGAGCAACACAAACTCATTTAGAGCCAATTAACATGGGCTGAGGATAGAGACAAACATTGGGAATGAACATTCATCCAAAAGCTCTTTCCCAAGTATTGCTATGTGTAAAGATCTTGCTGATCACCCAACAAACAAGCAAACAATCATTTATCGGGTGATTGCCTGTTTCATGTGGCACCAAGAGCCCTCATTTGTCGGCAGCACATCACCCTATGTAAATAGTGATGTGCTGCCAACAAGCAATGGAACTGTATAGGGATGAAAGGTCATAGTAAAAATTAGGGTTGAGCGAATGTATGTGCAGAAACTAACTGTAAGGGGCCAGGCACGAGACTAAACAAATCTCGCATTACTGACCAAAACATTGTAAGCCTGTACGGTGTGCATATTATTAACAAAGTTTAAGAACATAATGGGTTCGGACTGAGCCGTCTGAATCTGCTTCGCTCAACCCTAGTAAAAATCATTTATCCCCACACAGCAGCAATCATTGAATTTCCTCATTCTCAATCACTGCTCATTCTATCGGCACATGTAAAAGGGGCCCTTGGTCATAGCTGTCTTATAACTATGGGCAGTCTAAACTACTGTTATAAAGTAGATTTCTATCGACTATTTTTACTGAACAGATTTGACTTAAGGCTACTGCTAAGGGTATTGACTAAGTGGTCCCCCAGGCTTCACCCTTGAAGCCCTATACAGGGATCTGGACTCCGCTTCATGGGGAATACCAGGCTGCTACATCCTGTCTCTTTTCAGCAGATTGCTCATCCATAGGGGTGAAGAGACACTGTGTGGAATACCGAGGGATTGGGCAAAACACTAGTCAGAAACAGGTCAAAGGTCAGGGCAGGCAGAGTACAAACAATTCAGTGGTCAGTCTGAGATCAGGGCAGGCAGTTAAGGGTCAGAACGGAGAACTGGCAGATATCAGGTCAGACAGTAAAGGATCAATATCCAGAAACTAGCAGAGGTCAGTACACAAGAACAAGCAATACACTACAGTACTAGAATATCCGCTCCACATAGGAAGGTGCTTCAAAAAGCCTAAGGAGGTTTGCAATTGGCTGGGATGGATTAGGGTGTTTGCATGCTGGCCCGACAAGAACCTAAGACAGAGTGTGCACACCCTATGGGAAAAGGGAAGCAGTGCTTCAGGAAGTAGACTGGTGCTTTTGGAGTGAACGGACCAGTGAAACACTGACAATCTGGCCCCGTGGACAGGAGGAGAAGGATGCTGGTGGGTCTGAACTGCTGGAACCCTTTAGCAGAGGAATGAGTGAACAAGGCACCCAGGGGTGTGGAGCAGTGGGGGGCATGAACCACTGTCATAATAACTACATTAATGGTCTATCTTCCTCAGAATACCTATATTACGCTATTGTTCTTAAGATGATTTTCAGATACTTTGCAGTACTACTTAAGAAATTAGCATTTGACAGCATGGAATAGTGTAGACTCTCACAGCCTTTATCTGCTATTTTATCCAAAGGAGATAGATGATGTGTGCAAGTGTACAATATGCAGGATATTCTTGGATCAGGAATGTATGTAATTTATCCAACTCTACTACTTTGGGTACAAAATTAGTTCAGTCACCATGCAGTAACAAATTTTGTCTTGTCATGGATGGCAGATACAGTGGCCCTACACAGTAAACCCATATAATGGTAACTTCACACTTGTGGCAAACCTATCCTGCAGGGTGTTCTGCCAGAGAACAGTATGGTGGTGTTCTCTGGATCTTGCATAGCCAGATAGCACAGCATGCCCGCCAGAACCCATTGACTATACTGGGATCCAGTGGGGATACGGCCAAACCCTGGCATAAATATGCATTGTGTGCGGCGTTTTTTGTTCGGCCAAATCCTGGCATCCATGCCGGGAAGCTTCCGAATTCCATTGTTATTAAGGGGGTCCATTGGTCATGCAACACTATCGGGCAAGGTCAGAGAAGACCTGCAGGTATGTTCTCTGCCAGGACAGCCTGCCAGATAGCTTTGCCGTAAGTGTGAAGTTAGCATAACCTATGCAGAAGGTTACTTGTTTTGTGTATGCTCACTTCCCCTAGGACTGTATCCATACCCGTTCAAGCTCTTTAACTTCAAGACAGCATTAGTAATGTCAGATTGAGAGGAACATATATGGCTATGTGTAACCGGATGGTAGGCGGTGGTTGGATTTAAAAAAAAAATTTAATTATCCTTTTTTTGATGGCAGATGCCTTCTTCTCTGTCTTCTGACCTGTAAAATGGTGGCTGCCGTTTTGAGCAATTCTTGTGGGACGAATCACAAGAGTTTCAGATTTGCTAAAATTTGAATCTCTTGGGAAATTCACAATTTTTTTTTCTGTGGAATCGATTCATCTCTACTCAGCAGGTTTATATAGAAATATAGCATGAACTTTACCCAAAAATAGACTCCAATCCCTCATTTTACAGAATTCCTTCCAACGATTTACATTTCTTACTTTACATTTTACCCAATAAGCTCAAAGTTTACTTCTAGGTAGCATACTAGCAAATATCCAAGTCTTTAGTCCACCAAGCACAAAACTTCCAAGGATTAAGCAAAACATTTGATGTTTAATCCTCTCTGTGATACAAAGAAGACAGATTCTGCTTGAATCATTTAAAGATGATTTTTGTTCATCACATACGAGAGAAAAAAAAAACTTTTATCCTCAAACTGTCAGAGATGTTCGGCACATCAGCATACATTTAAATTCATGCATCAGAAAGATGGTAAATGATTTATGCAGAAGAAAAACAGAACATTAGAATATCTTCTTCAGTGTTTGTACGGTGGAAGAGAGGGAATAAGCAGATGATAGTTCCCTCATTCCTTTCACTAATGTTAATTAATAATGCAGAAGTGGAACATAAAGTGGAGTGAAATAAGTCTGCAAAACTATTTAACACATTATCAGCCCCAGCTCGTGTCATCCAGTAACATGAGATGCGTCTAAAGCCGCCATGTTCTATCTGGATTCTTTATCAAATTGATTTGGAAAGGAGAATGCCCACTAATTACTATTTAGGCTGGGTCTAGACGTTCTAGATAATAAGATTCAGTGTCACTCACACCCAGCCATGAGCCTTAGCAATACATTGTGTTACACTAAATGGCTACATAGGCATAAAGCAAGTGACATGAGATCTATGTCTTCATAGACTTAAGAGAGAGGTTGTCCGAATCTGCAGGTTTTGGGAGGACAGGCTACCTTATGTGTATGGAAGCTTCTCACCGACATATAATGTTGAGGAAAAGAATAATCGAGTATGCGAAATTGTAACACTTCATCCTTTTGTTCTTTGGGGGGGTAAGCCGCAAACAGAGTAGCCTGTTGGTGCCATGCTACCCTTTCCTATTGCCAACACATGCACATTCACCTGAACAGAGAATGCTAGTGTATTGGAGGTTGGGCACGACCAAACCAACAGCTATTGACACTCCTCAGGATAGCAAATGAAGAGAGGTAGTGGCAGCATCTCCAGAGAATCCTTTATTGGACGGACTTTACAGAAAGTGTGCCAAAAAATTAAGAAGCAACGTTTCGGCTGTATCCCAGTCCGTCCAATAAAGAATTCACCGGAGATGCTGCGGCTAACTCTCTTCATTTGCTATACGGTCGACTGCTGAGGATCTGCGGTTGTGGCTCGGCTGTTGCATTAACGGGGTGTCCATTTACATCCGTGGGTGCTGCTCTACAAACATTTTTGTTTACTATTCCTCAGGATAGATCATCATAGGAATGAGCAGAATTGAAGTCCACAAAGTAGACTTCGATCCGAATTTCAGGATAAATTCATTTCTCCAGGAAACCGAATTTTCTCATGCTTCGCGTTAACAAATTGATTTAGGGTAAAAAACAAACAAAAAAAATGTATACTTACCTGCTCCATTTGCTCGCAAAGCACCGCCCCCCGCTCCATCTTGCTTACAGGTCTCGAGCGTCATCTGATAATGTCATCTTGGGCCGTGAGACATTTTGCGCCAGACCTTCAAGCAAGATGGCGGCGGCCGGCTGTTTTAAGAGGAGTTGACGCTCGTACGAGCACTGCTTCCTCTTCAAGATTACGCTGTGCGATGTCTTGCTTGCAGCGGCGACTCAGTGTAATTACAAATGTCAGAGGATAGCTCATCGATATGTACTTGCTGCAGAACTCCTTTAAAGAGGACCTGTACCATGTCCTGACAGGTCTGTTTTAGCAGCTATTGGCATCCAAATAATAATAATTCCTTTATTATTCCTGCTAGATGTAATGAACAAATAATTAGCAGTTTGCAATGAAGGTCCAGACAGGTGTTACCAGTTGGGAGTGTGTCCCTGCACAGTCTAAGGCTTTTTCACACTGGCGTTTCTGGGTCCGCTTGTGAGGTCCGTTTCAGGGCTCTCACAATCGGCCCAAAACAAATCAGTTCAGCCCCAATGAATTCTGAATGGATAAGGATCCGCTCAGAATGCATCAGTTTGGCTGCGTTTGGTCTCCATTCCTCTCTGGATGCGGACACCAAAATGCTGCTTGCAGAGTTTTGATGTCCGCCTGACGATGTGGAGCCAAACGGATCCGTCCTGACTTACAATGTAAGTCAATGGGGACAGATCTGTTTTCACTGACACAATATGGTGCAATTGAAAATGGATTCGTCCCTCATTGACTTTCAATGTAAGTCCGGACGGATCAGTTTTGACTTAGACTTTTTTTATTATTAATAATGCAAACGGATCCGTTATGAACGGATACAAGCATAAACCACTATTCAATCAGTGCTAGAAGTGTTTGGCTACTTTCACACCTGCGTTCGGTGCGGATCCGTCTTGTATCTGCACAGACGGATCCGCACCGAACGCAGGTGTGAAAGTAGCCTAACACTTCTAGCACTGATTGAATAGTGGTTTACTGTGCAGTGACACATCCCCAACTGGTAACACTTGTCTAGATATTTACTGCAAACTGCTAGCAATTCATATAACTTCCAGCATTAAAGAATGCCATACCATAGGGTCATAGTAGTTGCTAAGACAGACATGTCAGGAGAGGTGAAAGATCCTCCATAAGTTTACTTTATCCTTTATGTCAGGCATGGCCAACCTGCAGCCCTCCAGCTGTTGTAAAACTACAACTCCCACTATGCCCTGCTGTAGGCTGATAGCTGTAAGCAGTCTAGGCATGCTGGGAGTTGTAGTTTTGCAACAGCTGGAGAGCCTCAGGTGGGTCATCCCTGCATAATGTCATCCTCTTTCTTCTATTTGCAGGACCTCTTTTGTGTTGCATCCTAAGCTGCAATATTTGACACAACCCAATGACAAGCTTGGCAATGTTTTTACAAGAAAGCACCCACGCTTTTCTAATCTTGTACAATTTTTAAGAATAGGTTGAAAACTCACTTTTTCAGGGATGTCCATGTCACACCATCATAAAGGTGCAAACCTAACTATCCTCAACTAGCTTCCCTTGTAGCATCATACTGCACCATATGTCTATGTTGGTTTAAAAACAAGCATGGAGACTGGTTCATGTAGCTTCTTTATATTCCCCTTGACACCATATGAGTGATGGGCAAAATTTGCACCATATACCGAATATGTCCCTCCTCCCTTTTCATTTAGGTTGCAGGATCTTATGGACAGGGACTTCTTTCTATTGGTATCATTATGTATTCATTTTTTCATTATTTCATTACTTTATTTATTTACTATATAAGTATATTATTATAATTACCATCATTATTATTATTATCGTTAGAGATAAGCAAATCGAAGTTGACGAAGTGGAATTCGATCCGAATTTCAGGAAAAACTTGATTTGCGCTGAAGCCGGATTTCCTCACGCTTTGTGGTAACGAATTGCATTTTTTCCTAAAAATGAAGGCTGCACGTGTTAGGACATGGAGCAAAGAACTCTGGGAATGAGGGATTACCCACAATACCATGCATGCAGCCAATCAGCAGCCAGCCCCTGTGATGTCAATAAATAGCCTCAGCCATCTTGGATTCAGCCATTTTTCTGTGTGCTTAGTGCAGGGAGAGACCTCAGTAGGCGCTAGGGACAGTGCTAGGAAATACTTTATTGTGCTGAAAAATCGATTTAGTTCAGAGAAAATTATTCAAGGTGTAGGGAAAGGATAGGGAAACATCATCTACTCTATAAAATGAGAACAGGGTGCAATAGGAGAGTGTACAGCCTGGGTAATAAGAGCAATTGTATTACACCATGCTACACTAATTGGGGATCCAAATTGGTGTTATACTGCTGCTTTTAAGTTGTTTGCACTATATGATAAATCACTAATTCCAGCAAACTTTGCTTGTGATTGGGGTGCAAGTTCTGTGGGATACAGCCATTTATGGGGTATATTAATAGGAAAGATACGTACGTCCTATTAGCCGTTCTGCATTGATTTTTCATTGTTTGACTTTTTTGGGGGGTGTATTAATAGGGGGGGGGGAAGGAAAAATATATGTCATAATTGCTGTTCTGCGTTGAAGTTACATTGTACTACAGCCATTTACTGGGTGTATTAAAAGGAAATATATGTACATCCTATTAGCCGTTCTGCGGTGAATTGTGATTGTTATATTTCTTTTATTCGGGGTGTAGTAATAGGAAAAAGAATACGTCTTAATTGCCGTTCTGCGGTGAATTATGATTGTTTTTTTTGGGGGGAAGTTCATTAATCGAAAGAAAAAAAAATATGTCTTATTTGCCGTTCAGCGGTGAAGTTACTACAGCCATTTACATGATGTATTAATGGGAAATATACATACGTCCTATTAACCGTTCTGCTGTGAATTGTGATTGTTATATTTCTTATTTGGGGTGTATTAATAAAAAAAAAAGGGAAAAAATATGTCATAATTGCCGTTCAGTGGTGAAGTTATATTGTACTACAGCAGGGATACACAACCTTTTTATGTCTGGGGACCGCATTGTCACATCGCACTATTTCAAGGGGCTGCAAAAAAAAAGTTAATTAGCGCTTGTTTGCATCAGCCTATTACACAGGCTGAGGCCTCATGCACACGACCGTTGTGTGCATCCGTGGCCGTTGTGCCGTTTTCCGTTTTTTTTTCGCTGACCCATTGACTTTCAATGGGTCCGTGGAAAAATCGGAAAATGCACCGTTTTGCAGCCGAGGCCGTGATCCGTGTATCCTGTCCGTCAAAAAAAATATGACCTGTCCTATTTTTTTGACGGACAACGGTTCACGGACGCATTCAAGTCAATGGGTCCGTGAAAGAACACGGATGCACACAAGATTGGCATCCGTGTCCGTGATCCGTGGCCGTAGGTTACTTTCATACAGACGGATCCGAAGATCCGTCTGCATAAAAGCTTTTTCATAGCTGAGTTTTCACTTTGTGAAAACTCAGATCCGACAGTATATTCTAACACAGAGGCGTTCCCATGGTGATGGGGACGCTTCTAGTTAGAATATACAACGAACTGTGTACATGACTGCCCCCTGCTGCCTGGCAGCACCCGATCTCTTACAGGGGGCCGTGATCCGTACAATTAACCCCTCAGGTGCTGCACCTGAAGGGGTTAATTGTGCTATCATAGCCCCCTGTAAGAGATCCGGGCTGCCAGGCAGCAGGGGGCAGACCCCTCCCTCCCCAGTTTAAATTTCATTGGTGGCCAGTGCGCCCCCCCTCCCTCCCTCTATTGTAATAATAGCATTGGTGGCACAGTGTGCGCCCCCCCGCCCCTCCCTCCCTCTATTGTAATAATAGCATTGGTGGCACAGTGTGCGGCCCCCTCTCCCTCCCTCTATTGCATTAACATTGGTAGCAGTGTGCGCACCCCCCGCCCCCCCCCCCCCCTCCTCCCTCTATTGTTTTAATACATTGGTGGCAGTGTGCGCCCCCCCCCCCCTTCCTCCCTCTATTGTTTTAATACATTGGTGGCAGTGTGCGGCCTCCCCTCTCCCCCCCCCCCCAGATCATTGGTGGCAGCGGAATTCCGATCGGAGTCCCAGTTTAATCGCTGGGGCTCCGATCGGTAACCATGGCAACGAGGACGCTACTGCAGTCCTGGTTGCCATGGTTACTTAGCCTTAGCAATAGTAGAAGATTCATACTTACCTGCTGGCTGCTGCGATGTCTGCGTCCGGCCGGGAGCTCCTCCTACTGGTAAGTGACAGCAATGCGCCGCACAGACCTGTCACTTACCAGTAGGAGGAGCTCCCGGCCGGACACAGAGATCGCAGCAGCCAGCAGCCAGGTAAGTATGATGCTTCTACTCCTCTGCCACCAATGATCGGGGGGGGGGGAGGGCGCACACTGCCATCAATGCTATTACAATAGAGGGAGGGAGGGGGGCGGGGGGGCGCACACTGCCACAAATGCTATTACAATAGAGGGAGGGAGGGGGGGCGGGGGGGGCGCACACTGCCACCAATGCTATTATTACAAAAGAGGGAGGGAAAACTCCAATCCGATGGTATAAAAGAACTCCAGACTTTACATTGAAAGTCAATGGGGACGGATCCGTTTGAAATGGCACCATATTGTGTCAACGTCAAACGGATCCGTCCCAATTGACTTGCATTGTAATTCAGGACGGATCCGTTTTGCTCCGCACGGCCAGGCGGACACCAAAAAAAATACTGTGGTGTGCATGAGGCCTTATTCGCTTCTATCGATTATCAGCAGCCCATTCCTGATTACACGGTGAGATGTGCTGACGATAATTGTACATCTTTCATCCTGATAAAATATGCAAATCAGTCGATAAACGAGTGATTCCTTGTTTATCGGCTGATTAGCCTCCCAATTATACCAGCCAGATATCAGGAATGAGCGTTCCTACGAACACTTGTTCCCAGTAATTGTCCTGAATATCGTGCTGTGTAACAGGGGCTTAGAGATTTCCTGGTAAAAAAAGATTTTTAACACGTTCCTGCAGCATGGTTCTGAAACAAGATTCATACTTTCCTGCCCCTGCTGCTCCTGCTGTGCGGCGTCTGCGCTCCTGAACATAGAAGCCCAATGGCTTAGGTAGGTTTAGCGTAGGACTCGCCTGACCTGAGACCACCTTGGCGCTTGGTAGGCTGGCACAGATGTGTTTTGATCAAAATATATTGGGGGTGTCTCAGATTATATCATATCAGAGTGAGGACTTTGTCCATATATAATGCTTGCATCTACTTTACTAAGTGCATTATTATCTTATTTCTGTGATTTTCTTTAATATGGCCAGGGACAGCCGCAAATTTATATATAATACCGTACAGGATGTTTTTACCTTAGTTTTTTCTGTAATTTTTTTTGCTCCCGCTGTCTCCATCTTCTGGCGCTGTTTACATCTGGCTGGCTATGGGCATAGTCACTTGTGCCTCTCCAGCCAATGACTGTCCTCAGTGGTGATGTGACCACAAGCAGCGTTTCACCGCTAAAGTCAGTCATTTGCTGGAGAGGTGCCCCGGGACCGAAAGATGGAGACAGCGAGGTCATCATGGAGCAGGAAAGTAGGAATCTTCTGTTTCAGAGGCCATACTGCAGGAAATTGTTAAAAATCATTTTAACTAGGAAACTCCTTTAAGTGGCAACGTTTTTTCTGGCCTCCTATTCACAAATGAGCGCTTTACTTTACTGCACAGGACGGCGCTCACTGGTTATTACCACCTTCTGCACCCCCAGATGTACTGTAGGTGCCCTGCAATAACCAGTAAGCATTTTCCCCGAAGGCTTACGCACACGGCCATTGTTTTAGTCCGCATCTGAGCCGCATTTTTTTTATGTGGCTTGGATGTGGAAACATTCACTTTAACAGGGGCGCAAAAGATGCGGACAGCACTCCATATGCTGTCCGCATCCGTTACTCCGTTTTGCAAAATGTAGAATACACATGGCTGGTGTCCTGTGGACCGAAAGAAAAGGTACAGTCATGTGTATGAGGCCTTACTACCCGGGAAAGCAATCATTGGTAAACCCTTTAACCCCTTAAGGACCGGGCTCATTTTCACCTTCAGGACCAGGCCATTTTTTGCAAATCTGACCAGTGTCACTTTATGTGGTGATAACTTTAAAACGCTTTGACTTACCCAGGCCATTCTGAGATAGTTTTTTCATCACATATTGTACTTCATGACACTGGTAAAATGGAGTAAAAAAAAAAAACATTTTTATTTATAAAAAAAAATACCAAATTTGCCAAAAATTTCTCTACTTCTGTAATACATATTAATACCTACAAAAATAGTTATTACTTTACATTTCCCATATGTCTACTTTATGTTAGGATCATTTTGGGAATGACATTTTATTTTTGGGGGACGTTACAAGTAGGGATGAGCGAACTCGAACTGTATAGTTCGGGTTCGTACCGAATTTTGGGGTGTCCGTGACACGGACCCGAACCCGGACATTTTCGTAAAAGTCCGGGTTCGGGTTCGGTGTTCGTCGCTTTCTTCGCGCTTTTGTGACGCTTTCTTGGCGCTTTTTGAAAGGCTGCAAAGCAGCCAATCAACAAGCGTCATACTACTTGCCCCAAGAGGCCGTCACAGCCATGCCTACTATTGGCATGGCTGTGATTGGCCAGAGCACCATGTGACCCAGCCTCTATTTAAGCTGGAGTCACATAGCGCCGCCCGTCACTCTGCTCTGATTAGCGTAGGGAGAGGTTGCGGCTGCGACAGTAGGGCGAGATTAGGCAGATTAACTCCTCCAAAGGACTTGATTAACTGATCGATCTGCAGCTGTGGATCATTGAGCTGCTGATCCTCAATTGCTCACTGTTTTTAGGCTGCCCAGACCGTTTGTCAGTCACATTTTTCTGGGGTGATCGGCGGCCATTTTGTGTCTTGTGGTGCGCCAGCACAAGCTGCGACCAAGTGCATTTAACCCTCAATGGTGTGGTTGTTTTTTGGCTAAAGCCTACATCAGGGTGAAGCTGTCACACCAAGTGCATTTAACCAGCAATAGTCTGTTCATTTTTTGGCCATATACAAAATCAGGGGCAAGCTGCGCCTGTCACCAAGTGCATTTAACCCTCAATGGTGTGGTTGTTTTTTGGCTAAAGCCTACATCAGGGTGAAGCTGTCACACCAAGTGCATTTAACCAGCAATAGTCTGTTCATTTTTTGGCCATATACAAAATCAGGGGCAAGCTGCGCCTGTCACCAAGTGCATTTAACCCTCAATGGTGTGGTTGTTTTTTGGCTAAAGCCTACATCAGGGTGAAGCTGTCACACCAAGTGCATTTAACCAGCAATAGTCTGTTCATTTTTTGGCCATATACAAAATCAGGGGCAAGCTGCGCCTGTCACCAAGTGCATTTAACCCTCAATGGTGTGGTTGTTTTTGGCTAAAGCCTACATCAGGGTGAAGCTGTCACACCAAGTGCATTTAACCAGCAATAGTCTGTTCATTTTTTGGCCATATACAAAATCAGGGGCAAGCTGCGCCTGTCACCAAGTGCATTTAACCCTCAATGGTGTGGTTGTTTTCTGGCTAAAGCCTACATCAGGGTGAAGCTGTCACACCAAGTGCATTTAACCAGCAATAGTCTGTTTATTTTTTGGCCATATACTACATCAGGGGCAAGCTGCGCCCGTCACCAAGTGCATTTAACCCTCAGTAGTGTGGTTGGTCAAGCTGTGACACCAAGTGCATTTAACCAGCAATAGTCTGTTCATTTTTTGGCCATATACTACATCAGGGGCAAGCTGCGCCCGTCACCAAGTGCATTTAACCAGCAATAGTGTGGTTATTTTTTGGCCATATCCCAGTCTAATTCTGTCACTAAATCCATACCGGTCACCCAGCGCCTAAATACTAGGCCTCAAATTTATATCCCGCTAAATCTCTCGTTACCGCTGTCCTGTTGTAGCTGGGAAAGTTATTTAGTGTCCGTCAAAGCACATTTTTTGTTCTGGGTTGAAGTACAATTCCCAATTTAGCAATTTCATAATTTAGTGGTTTCTGCTATATCAGAGCTATTTGAAATCTATCCCTAAAAGGGTATATAATATTCAAGGTGCACATTGGGTCATTCAGAATAACTTCACACACACCCGCTACTGTGTATTTTCAAGTCTAATTCTGTCACTAAACCCATACCTGTCACCCAGCGCCTAAATACTAGGCCTCAAATTTATATCCTGCTAAATCTCTCGTTACCGCTGTCCTGTTGTAGCTGGGAAAGTTATTTAGTGTCCGTCAAAGCACATTTTTTGTTCTGGGTTGAAGTACAATTCCCAATTTAGCAATTTCATAATTTAGTGGTTTCTGCTATATCAGAGCTATTTGAAATCTATCCCTAAAAGGGTATATAATATTCAAGGTGCACATTGGGTCATTCAGAATAACTTCACACACACCCGCTACTGTGTATTTCCAAGTCTAATTCTGTCACTAAACCCATACCTGTCACCCAGCGCCTAAATACTAGGCCTCAAATTTATATCCTGCTAAATCTCTCGTTACCGCTGTCCTGTTGTAGCTGGGAAAGTTATTTAGTGTCCGTCAAAGCACATTTTTTGTTCTGGGTTGAAATACAATTCCCAATTTAGCAATTTCATAATTTAGTGGTTTCTGCTATATCAGAGCTATTTGAAATCTATCCCTAAAAGGGTAGATCATATTGAAGGTGCACATAGGGACATTCAGAATAACTTCACACACCCGCTACTGTGCATTTCCAAGTCTAATTCTGTCACTAAACCCATACCTGTCACCCAGCGCCTAAATACTAGGCCTCAAATTTATATCCTGCTAAATCTCTCGTTAACGCTGTCCTGTTGTGGCTGGGAAAGTTATTTAGTGTCCGTCAAAGCACATTTTTTGTTCTGGGTTGAAATACAATTCCCAATTTAGCAATTTCATAATTTAGTGGTTTCTGCTATATCAGAGCTATTTGAAATCTATCCCTAAAAGGGTAGATCATATTGAAGGTGCACATAGGGACATTCAGAATAACTTCACACACCCGCTACTGTGCATTTCCAAGTCTAATTCTGTCACTAAACCCATACCTGTCACCCAGCGCCTAAATACTAGGCCTCAAATTTATATCCTGCTAAATCTCTCGTTAACGCTGTCCTGTTGTGGCTGGGAAAGTTATTTAGTGTCCGTCAAAGCACATTTTTTGTTCTGGGTTGAAATACAATTCCCAATTTAGCAATTTCATAATTTAGTGGTTTCTGCTATATCAGAGCTATTTGAAATCTATCCCTAAAAGGGTAGATCATATTGAAGGTGCACATAGGGACATTCAGAATAACTTCACACACCCGCTACTGTGCATTTCCAAGTCTAATTCTGTCACTAAACCCATACCTGTCACCCAGCGCCTAAATACTAGGCCTCAAATTTATATCCTGCTAAATCTCTCATTAACGCTGTCCTGTTGTGGCTGGGAAAGTTATTTAGTGTCCGTCAAAGCACATTTTTTGTTCTGGGTTGAAATACAATTCCCAATTTAGCAATTTCATAATTTAGTGGTTTCTGCTATATCAGAGCTATTTGAAATCTATCCCTAAAAGGGTAGATCATATTGAAGGTGCACATAGGGACATTCAGAATAACTTCACACACCCGCTACTGTGCATTTCCAAGTCTAATTCTGTCACTAAACCCATACCTGTCACCCAGCGCCTAAATACTAGGCCTCAAATTTATATCCTGCTAAATCTCTCGTTAACGCTGTCCTGTTGTGGCTGGGAAAGTTATTTAGTGTCCGTCAAAGCACATTTTTTGTTCTGGGTTGAAATACAATTCCCAATTTAGCAATTTCATAATTTAGTGGTTTCTGCTATATCAGAGCTATTTGAAATCTATCCCTAAAAGGGTAGATCATATTGAAGGTGCACATAGGGACATTCAGAATAACTTCACACACCCGCTACTGTGCATTTCCAAGTCTAATTCTGTCACTAAACCCATACCTGTCACCCAGCGCCTAAATACTAGGCCTCAAATTTATATCCAGCTAAATCTGTCCTTAGTGCTGTAGCTGGGCGAGTTATTTAGTGTCCGTTCAAGCACATTTCTTGTTCTGGGTTGAAATACAATTCCCAATTTAGCAATTTCATAATTTAGTGGTTTCTGCTATATCAGAGCTATTTGAAATCTATCCCTAAAAGGGTAGATCATATTGAAGGTGCACATAGGGACATTCAGAATAACTTCACACACCCGCTACTGTGCATTTCCAAGTCTAATTCTGTCACTAAACCCATACCTGTCACCCAGCGCCTAAATACTAGGCCTCAAATTTATATCCTGCTAAATCTCTCATTAACGCTGTCCTGTTGTGGCTGGGAAAGTTATTTAGTGTCCGTCAAAGCACATTTTTTGTTCTGGGTTGAAATACAATTCCCAATTTAGCAATTTCATAATTTAGTGGTTTCTGCTATATCAGAGCTATTTGAAATCTATCCCTAAAAGGGTAGATCATATTGAAGGTGCACATAGGGTCATTCAGAATAACTTCACACACCCGCTACTGTGCATTTCCAAGTCTAATTCTGTCACTAAACCCATACCTGTCACCCAGCGCCTAAATACTAGGCCTCAAATTTATATCCAGCTAAATCTGTCGTTAGTGCTGTAGCTGGGCGAGTTATTTAGTGTCCGTTCAAGCACATTTCTTGTTCTGGGTTGAAATACAATTCCCAATTTAGCAATTTCATAATTTAGTGGTTTCTGCTATATCAGAGCTATTTGAAATCTATCCCTAAAAGGGTATATAATATTCAAGGTGCACATTGGGTCATTCAGAATAACTTCACACACACACGCTTCTGTGCATTTCCAAGTCTAATTCTGTCACTAAATCCATACCGGTCACCCAGCGCCTAAATACTAGGCCTCAAATTTATATCCCGCTGAATTTGAATACAATACATTGGGCCAAATAATATATTTGTTGTTGTGGTGAACCATAACAATGAGAAAAACATCTAGTAAGGGACGCGGACGTGGACATGGTCGTGGTGGTGTTAGTGGACCCTCTGGTGCTGGGAGAGGACGTGGCCGTTCTGCCACATCCACACGTCCTAGTGTACCAACTACCTCAGGTCCCAGTAGCCGCCAGAATTTACAGCGATATATGGTGGGGCCCAATGCCGTTCTAAGGATGGTAAGGCCTGAGCAGGTACAGGCATTAGTCAATTGGGTGGCCGACAGTGGATCCAGCACGTTCACATTATCTCCCACCCAGTCTTCTGCAGAAAGCGCACAGATGGCGCCTGAAAACCAACCCCATCAGTCTGTCACATCACCCCCATGCATACCAGGGAAACTGTCTCAGCCTCAAGTTATGCAGCAGTCTCTTATGCTGTTTGAAGACTCCGCTGGCAGGGTTTCCCAAGGGCATCCACCTAGCCCTTCCCCAGCGGTGAAAGACATAGAATGCACTGACGCACAACCACTTATGTTTCCTGATGATGAGGACATGGGAATACCACCTCAGCATGTCTCTGATGATGACGAAACACAGGTGCCAACTGCTGCGTCTTTCTGCAGTGTGCAGACTGAACAGGAGGTCAGGGATCAAGACTGGGTGGAAGACGATGCAGGGGACGATGAGGTCCTAGACCCCACATGGAATGAAGGTCGTGCCACTGACTTTCACAGTTCGGAGGAAGAGGCAGTGGTGAGACCGAGCCAACAGCGTAGCAAAAGAGGGAGCAGTGGGCAAAAGCAGAACACCCGCCGCCAAGAGACTCCGCCTGCTACTGACCGCCGCCATCTGGGACCGAGCACCCCAAAGGCAGCTTCAAGGAGTTCCCTGGCATGGCACTTCTTCAAACAATGTGCTGACGACAAGACCCGAGTGGTTTGCACGCTGTGCCATCAGAGCCTGAAGCGAGGCATTAACGTTCTGAACCTGAGCACAACCTGCATGACCAGGCACCTGCATGCAAAGCATGAACTGCAGTGGAGTAAACACCTTAAAACCAAGGAAGTCACTCAGGCTCCCCCTGCTACCTCTTCTGCTGCTGCCGCCTCGGCCTATTCTGCTGCTGCCGCCTCGGCCTCTTCCTCCGCCTCTGGAGGAACGTTGGCACCTGCCGCCCAGCAAACAGGGGATGTACCACCAACACCACCACCACCACCTCCGTCACCAAGCGTCTCAACTATGTCACACGCCAGCGTTCAGCTCTCCATCTCACAAACATTTGATAGAAAGCGTAAATTCCCACCTAGCCACCCTCGATCCCTGGCCCTGAATGCCAGCATTTCTAAACTACTGGCCTATGAAATGCTGTCATTTAGGCTGGTGGACACAGACAGCTTCAAACAGCTCATGTCGCTTGCTGTCCCACAGTATGTTGTTCCCAGCCGCCACTACTTCTCCAAGAGAGCCGTGCCTTCCCTGCACAACCAAGTATCCGATAAAATCAAGTGTGCACTGCGCAACGCCATCTGTGGCAAGGTCCACCTAACCACAGATACGTGGACCAGTAAGCACGGCCAGGGACGCTATATCTCCCTAACTGCACACTGGGTAAATGTAGTGGCAGCTGGGCCCCAGGCGGAGAGCTGTTTGGCGCACGTCCTTCCGCCGCCAAGGATCGCAGGGCAACATTCTTTGCCTCCTGTTGCCACCTCCTCCTTCTCGGCTTCCTCCTCCTCTTCTTCCACCTGCTCATCCAGTCAGCCACACACCTTCACCACCAACTTCAGCACAGCCCGGGGTAAACGTCAGCAGGCCATTCTGAAACTCATATGTTTGGGGGACAGGCCCCACACCGCACAGGAGTTGTGGCGGGGTATAGAACAACAGACCGACGAGTGGTTGCTGCCGGTGAGCCTCAAGCCCGGCCTGGTGGTGTGTGATAATGGGCGAAATCTCGTTGCAGCTCTGGGACTAGCCAATTTGACGCACATCCCTTGCTTGGCGCATGTGCTGAATTTGGTGGTGCAGAAGTTCATTCACAACTACCCCGACATGTCAGAGCTGCTGCATAAAGTGCGGGCCGTCTGTTCGCGCTTCCGGCGTTCACATCCTGCTGCTGCTCGCCTGTCTGCGCTACAGCGTAACTTCGGCCTTCCCGCTCACCGCCTCATATGCGACGTGCCCACCAGGTGGAACTCCACCTTGCACATGCTGGACAGACTGTGCGAGCAGCAGCAGGCCATAGTGGAGTTTCAGCTGCAGCACGCACGGGTCAGTCGCACTACAGAACAGCACCACTTCACCACCAATGACTGGGCCTCCATGCGAGACCTGTGTGCCCTGTTGCGCTGTTTCGAGTACTCCACCAACATGGCCAGTGGCGATGACACCGTTATCAGCGTTACAATACCACTTCTATGTCTCCTTGAGAAAACACTTAGGGCGATGATGGAAGAGGAGGTGGCCCAGGAGGAGGAGGAGGAGGAGGAGGAGGAAGAGGGGTCATTTTTAGCACTTTCAGGCCAGTCTCTTCGAAGTGACTCAGAGGGAGGTTTTTGGCAACAGCAGAGGCCAGGTACAAATGTGGCCAGCCAGGGCCCACTACTGGAGGACGAGGAGGACGAGGATGAGGAGGAGGTGGAGGAGGATGAGGATGAAGCATGGTCACAGCGGGGTGGCACCCAACGCAGCTCGGGTCCATCACTGGTGCGTGGCTGGGGGGAAAGGCAGGACGATGACGATACGCCTCCCACAGAGGACAGCTTGTCCTTATCCCTGGGCAGCCTGGCACACATGAGCGACTACATGCTGCAGTGCCTGCGCAACGACAGCAGAGTTGCCCACATTTTAACCTGTGCGGACTACTGGGTTGCCACCCTGCTGGATCCACGCTACAAAGACAATGTGCCCACCTTACTTCCTGCACTGGAGCGTGATAGGAAGATGCGCGAGTACAAGCGCACGTTGGTAGACGCGCTACTGAGAGCATTCCCAAATGTCACAGGGGAACAAGTGGAAGCCCAAGGCCAAGGCAGAGGAGGAGCAAGAGGTCGCCAAGGCAGCTGTGTCACGGCCAGCTCCTCTGAGGGCAGGGTTAGCATGGCAGAGATGTGGAAAACTTTTGTCAACACGCCACAGCTAACTGCACCACCACCTGATACGCAACGTGTTAGCAGGAGGCAACATTTCACTAACATGGTGGAACAGTACGTGTGCACACCCCTCCACGTACTGACTGATGGTTCGGCCCCATTCAACTTCTGGGTCTCTAAATTGTCCACGTGGCCAGAGCTAGCCTTTTATGCCTTGGAGGTGCTGGCCTGCCCGGCAGCCAGCGTTTTGTCTGAACGTGTATTCAGCACGGCAGGGGGCGTCATTACAGACAAACGCAGCCGCCTGTCTACAGCCAATGTGGACAAGCTGACGTTCATAAAAATGAACCAGGCATGGATCCCACAGGACCTGTCCGTCCCTTGTCCAGATTAGACATTAACTACCTCCCCATAACCATATATTATTGGACTCCAGGGCACTTCCTCATTCAATCCTATTTTTATTTTCATTTTACCATTATATTGCGAGGCTACCCAAAGTTTTATGAACCTCTCCTCTGCCTGTGTGCTAGGCCTAAATATATGCCAATGGACTGTTGCAGTGGTGGCTGACATGAAGCCTGATTCTCTGCTATGACATGCAGACTAATTCTCTGCTGACATGAAGCCAGATTGTCTGTTACGGGACCTCTCTCCTCTGCCTGGGTGCTGGGCCTAAATTTATGACAATGGACTGTTGCAGTGGTGGCTGACGTGAAGCCTGATTCTCTGCTATGACATGCAGACTGATTCTCTGCTGACATGAAGCCAGATTGTCTGTTACGGGACCTCTCTGCTCTGCCTGTGTGCTAGGCCTAAATATATGCCAATGGACTGTTGCAGTGGTGGGTGACGTGAAGCCTCATTCTCTGCTATGACATGCAGACTGATTCTCTGCTGTCATGAAGCCAGATTGTCTGTTACGGGACCTCTCTGCTCTGCCTGTGTGCTAGGCCTAAATATATGCCAATGGACTGTTGCAGTGGTGGGTGACGTGAAGCCTCATTCTCTGCTATGACATGCAGACTGATTCTCTGCTGACATGAAGCCAGATTGTCTGTTACGGGACCTCTCTCCTCTGCCTGTGTGCTAGGCCTAAATATATGCCAATGGACTGTTGCAGTGGTGGCTGACGTGAAGCCTCATTCTCTGCTATGACATGCAGACTAATTCTCTGCTGACATGAAGCCAGATTGTCTGTTACGGGACCTCTCTCCTCTGCCTGGGTGCTGGGCCTAAATTTATGACAATGGACTGTTGCAGTGGTGGCTGACGTGAAGCCTCATTCTCTGCTATGACATGCAGACTAATTCTCTGCTGACATGAAGACAGATTCTCTGTTACGGGACCTCTCTCCTCTGCCTGTGTGTGTGCTGGGCCTAAATATATGCCAATGGACTGTTGCAGTGGTGGCTGACGTGAAGCCTCATTCTCTGCTATGACATGCAGACTGATTCTCTGCTGACATGAAGCCAGATTCTCTGTTACGGGACCTCTCTCCTCTGCCTGTGTGTGTGCTGGGCCTAAATATATGCCAATGGACTGTTGCAGTGGTGGCTGACGTGAAGCCTCATTCTCTGCTATGACATGCAGACTAATTCTCTGCTGACATGAAGACAGATTCTCTGTTACGGGACCTCCCTCCTCTGCCTGGGTGCTGGGCCTAAATATATGCCAATGGACTGTTGCAGTGGTGGCTGACGTGAAGCCTCATTCTCTGCTATGACATGCAGACTAATTCTCTGCTGACATGAAGACAGATTCTCTGTTACGGGACCTCCCTCCTCTGCCTGGGTGCTGGGCCTAAATATATGCCAATGGACTGTTGCAGTGGTGGCTGACGTGAAGCCTCATTCTCTGCTATGACATGCAGACTGATTCTCTGCTGACATGAAGCCAGATTGTCTGTTACGGGACCTCTCTCCTCTGCCTGGGTGCTGGGTAGTGTTGAGCGCGAATATTCGAAAAGCAAATTTTTTTCGCGAATATCGCAACTTCGCGATTTCGCGAATATTTCGAATATAGTGCTATATATTCGTAAAAACGAATATTCGTTTTTTGTTTTTTTCCCCCCCCCCACAAAATTACAGTACACATATAATTGATTGTTTCCCAAAGGTCCAACAGCTCAGATCTTACTCACATTGCCTAGAAAGTGATTGAGGCGCGAATCTTCGTAAGGCGATTTTATTAGCGCACATGCGAATATCGGCACGTCCCAGAACAGAGGCAAAGGGCTTTGCATTCATACATTAGTGAATTGAGTTGCGAATCTTCGTAAGGCGATTTTATTAGCGCACATGCGAATATCTACACTTGTCCCAGAACAGAGGCAAAGGGCTTTGCATTCATACATTAGTGATTGAATTGAGCTGCGAATCTTCGTAAGGCGATTTTATTAACGCAAATGCAAATATCTACACTTGTCCCCAGAACAGAGAGGCAAAGGCCTGTGCATTCATATAGTATAGCACCATATTCGCGAATACGTAGAACTTCGTAAAATTCGATTTACGAATATTCGTATTTTTTATTTTACTTTCCACCTTACAGATTACATTGATCTGTACTCTGTCAACTACTGTCATCACCCCCCACTGTATCTCGATTGATTCCCAAAAGTCTCACATTCCCTAGAAAGTGATTGAGGTGCGAATCTTCGTAAGGCGATTTTATTAGCGCACATGCGAATATCTACACTTGTCCCAGAACAGAGGCAAAGGGCATTGCATTCATACATTAGTGATTGAATTGAGTTGCGAATCTTCGTAAGGCGATTTCATTAGCGCACATGTGAATTTTGCATAGCATATGTATTATGCGATGCGAAAATTCGAATTATCGCATATGCGAAATAATAACGAATTTGAATAATCGCGAATATTTTACGAATATTCTTTCGAATATTCACAAAATTTCGCGAATTCGAATATGGGACATGCCGCTCAACACTAGTGCTGGGCCTAAATTTATGACAATGGACTGTTGCAGTGGTGGGTGACGTGAAGCCTGATTCTCTGCTATGACATGCAGACTGATTCTCTGCTGACATGAAGCCAGATTGTCTGTTACGGGACCTCTCTCCTCTGCCTGGGTGCTGGGCCTAAATATATGCCAATGGACTGTTGCAGTGGTGGCTGACGTGAAGCCTCATTCTCTGCTATGACATGCAGACTAATTCTCTGCTGACATGAAGACAGATTCTCTGTTACGGGACCTCTCTCCTCTGCCTGGGTGCCGGGGCCTAAATATCTGAGAATGGACTGTTCCAGTGGTGGGTGACGGGAAGCCAGATTCTCTGCTATGGAACCTCTCTCCAATTGATTTTGGTTAATTTTTATTTATTGAATTTTTATTTTAATTCATTTCCCTATCCACATTTGTTTGCAGGGGATTTACCTACATGTTGCTGCCTTTTGCAGCCCTCTAGCTCTTTCCTGGGCTGTTTTACAGCCTTTTTAGTGCCGAAAAGTTCGGGTCCCCATTGACTTCAATGGGGTTCGGGTTCGGGACGAAGTTCGGATCGGGTTCGGATCCCGAACCCGAACATTTCCGGGATGTTCGGCCGAACTTCTCGAACCCGAACATCCAGGTGTTCGCTCAACTCTAGTTACAAGGCTTAGAAGTTTAGAAGTAAATCTTGAAATTTCTCCGAAATTTTCAAAAACCTACTTTTTAAGGACCAGTTCAGGTCTGAAGTCACCTTGTGAAGCTTACATAATAGAAACCAGCCAAAAATTACCCCATTCTAGAAACGACACCCCTCAAGGTATTCAAAACTGATTTTACAAACGTTGTTAACCCTTTAGGTGTTCCACAAGAATTAATGTTAAATAGAGATACAATATCAAAATTTCACTTTTTTGGCAGATTTTCCATTTTAATATTTTTTTTCAATATTTATGGCCCTGATTCTGTAGTTTACAGAAACACGCCATATGTGGTCGTAAACTGCTATACAGGCACACCGCTGCCACCTCACCGCTATGTCACTGTGCCACTCTGTGGTCTCCTTGTGCTGCTGCCACCTCACCACTATGTCATTGGGCCACTCTGTAAACTTCTCATGCTGTTCCCACCCTCCCCACTCCATTACTGGGCCAATTTTTTGCCATTTTGGCCTGGTTGACTGTAAGGTTGAGTTCACATTTGAGTCATTTGGTCAGTTTTGGCCCCGTAATTGACTAAATGAGTGAAGCGTGGAGTGATTCTAAGAGCAACGCCTGTCATCTGTGTGTCATACTGACTCACAGTATTGTTTTACTATCACAGCAGACTCCTTATGCGTGTTACTGCAAGACACAGTGTTCACCACCATATTACAGGCTCTCTGCAGCCAGGAAATAGCTGTTTTTTTAACGCAATTCGCCATAAATAAATTTGGATCGAATCTAATCTTTTTGGAAAATTGACCGAATAGAATTTTTAAAAAAATCGCTCATCTCTAATTATCGTTCATATTATTAATGGCAGTGTTGGACCCTGGCCAACCAGAGGAAATAATTATGATGGTCTGCTCCTCGCTAATAAAAGCATATCCACTTTACACTGCAGTAGTAAAGTGGTATTAGTGAGCTAATAAAACCTAGTTTATAAAAAGAGTATAGAAAAACCGAGACTGATCACTGACTCTATTTACTTTGATTAATCACATTTAATATTTACACAGGTCATGACTGAATAACCTGAGCATGTTCTTATGTGAATAGGTGCAGATGGTATGGGTCAAGACTCTTTAAATAGTGGCATTAATAGTATAATCTGATTATGAAAAAGCTAATGTTTATTCTTTCAGAAGGAGGCAAACTCTTTCTCCTAGTAGAAACCAATAGCAGCCATAGAAAGTCTTACAGGCCATACTGCTCAGGAAAAGGACTGCAAATTAGCTCTCCTCCAAAAGTACGAAAACTGTCTCTCAAAAGCCAGCTATAGATACTTACCATGTAAGTCATTTTTTTTTTTATACATTAAAGAACAAAGAGAAACAGTATCAAACAATCTCAGACCAGTGTGGAAAAAAATGTCCGAGTAGCTGGTAGTATACCCGTCATACACTCCCTTGCATATTTCCACAAAGCACCAGAAGAGGGGTAGTGTTGGTAATGAATAACTAAAACTTAACTTTTATTCTAGTTGTATTTAAAAAACAGACCAAATAAATAAAATACTTAAATAATGGAATAGTCTTACTGGTTAGTGATGAGCGGCAGGGGTCATATTCGAATTCGCGATATTTCGCGAATATTTTTTAGAATATTCGTCGAATGTTCGAATATTCGAAAATTCGAAAAAAAAAATTCTTGCAAAAAATCGGCAAGGTAATGATTGTGTAATATGCGAATTTTCGTAATTCGAATTTTCGGATTCGAATTTTTATTGCGAATTTTTCAACTTTAAGACAAAGAAGATTATAGCACTGTTAGCTAAATTGCTATATATTCGTTTTTTTCGAATATTCGCTATATTGCTATATATTCTTGATTTAGAATATTACAAATATTCGAAAAAACGAAGTTATAGCAATATAGCGAAAATTCGAAAAAACGAATATAGAGCAATTTAGCTAATATAGTGCTATAATCTTCTTTGTCTAATAGTTGTAATTTTTTTCTCATCTGAAGTTCAGATTGGAAAAAAATTACAACTATAAAAAAAAGATTATAGCACTATATTAGCTAAATTGCTCTATATTCGTTTTTATCGAATATTCGCTATATTGCTATAATTACGAATATTCTAAAAAACGAAGTTAAAGCAATATAGCGAAAATTCGAAAAAAACGAATATAGAGCAATTAAGCTAATATAGTGCTATAATCTTCTTTGTCTAATAGTTGCAAGTTAAAAAATTCGCAATAAAAATTCGAATCCGAAAATTCGCATATTACACAATCATTACCTTGCCGATTTTTTTCAAGAAAAAAAAACAAAAGATTATAGCACTATATTAGCTAAATTTCTCTATTTTCGATTTTTTGAATATTCGCTATATTGCTATAACAGTTTTTTCGAATATTCGGAATATATAGCAATATAGCGAATATTCGAAAAAAACGAATATAGAGCAATTTAGCTAATATAGTGCTATAATCTTTTTTTTATAGTTGTAATTTTTTTCCAATCTGAACTTCAGATGAGAAAAAAATTTCAACTATTAGACAAAGAAGATTATAGCACTATATTAGCTAAATTGCTCTATATTCGTTTTTTTCGAATTTTCGCTATATTGCTATAACTTCGTTTTTTCGAATATTTGTAATATTCTAAATCAAGAATATATAGCAATATAGCGAATATTCGAAAAAAACGAATATAGAGCAATTTAGCTAACATAGTGCTATAATCTTCTTTGTCTTAAAGTTGAAAAATTCGCAATAAAATTCGAATCCGAAAATTCGCATTACGAAAATTCGCATATTACACACTAATTACCTTGCCGATTTTTTCAAGAAAAAAAAATCGTGCATTTTCGAATATGACCCCTGCCGCTCATCACTACTCCTAAAGTCAAGTATATTGCAGCCTTCTTATTGGCCCACAAGCTAGAAGCAGGAAGGGATCATGTGTACTGATAAAAAAAAAAAAAAAAAAAAAAAGGAAAAAACGAATATTCGAAATTACGAATATATAACTATATTCGAAATATTCGCGAATTTTCGAAGTGGCTATATTCGCGATAAAAATTCGAAATTCGAATATTCGTGATCAACACTATTACTGGTATGACGATAGATCAATAAACACTTGATAGACACTTAAATAGTGGGCTAGTTGGGGCAATGTCAGTATGGGGAGGGAAAGGGAAATATATAAGCAGTTGATATTTTCCATAATTGCCCTATCAGGTCTGTTATACCCTATTAGCCTCCTAAATACGGAGTTATCGCCCTGACAAGGATGGCCTCATCTGGAAGCTATCCCTATTACAAAGCCCTAGAAAAATCCCTATTGCGGGGAAGGGGAGGGAAAACTTAATGACTGTCCAAAACTCCAAATAAATAGTACCAAAACAGTACCCACGTAGAGCTATGGTATGGCAAAGACTTCTCAACCAGCCAACCAGTAGATTTCTCTGCCCTAACAAGGGGCAAGAACATCAGAACAACTTTCTAATAATGGGTATCTCTAAAAGCATTAGTCATGTCTCGGGGCTCTTTAATCGGTTGAATATTAACTATCAGGGTGGCTACTTTTACAGTAAAACTTCTCCAAAAGACCACCTCTTTTGACAAGACCACCCCTGATTTTAGACTTCTTCTTCATTAATTTAGAAGACCATCTGTATTGCAATTTTGGATGGTTGTCTCAAAGTGGTTTCAATGTAATACAAAGACCCTTATCTGAGTCCTCTCTAAAATAACTTGATACTAGATGTCAATTTTTAGACTGTTGAACTGTATGTTTTATAGGACCAGCAAAAAAATGTGACCAGGTGTTCAGAGTATAGAGAGCGAAGTCACCAGAACGTTGATGAATTCCAGGCATGGAGGTCAACCAAGAAATGCAAATATAGGTTGCTATGCTTTGCTGGGTTATTTGGGAGTACACATCAAGGGGACTGCATTTTGTCCAAAAAGAGAGATGCTTTGGAGAAGAGTTGAGACCTTGGCCCCTTCAAAGGCTCATAAACCTATAAATGACAGTCAAAACTATAAACATGTCTCACGGGTTCTGCCTTTTGTCCTCTAATCCAATAACTGCCTAGCACCCTTCTCCAGAACATTACTCACACTCCAAATATCCTTATCTTTGCTGAAAATCAAACAAACATGGGAACAAATTTAAGGACAATGATATATTAGCTTTTTCTCAAGAGTGAAGATGTTTGACTTAGCAATACAAAGGCTATCAAATCTCACTGTGTCACATAAGGTAGTAAATGAGCCCCCATAAGATTCCACTACTTTGTCTGAATCAATGATGCACATCCAAACAGAATGATCTCCATGTGGGACCATTTGGAGCCATCCTTCTCAAGATGCTCATCTTACCAGTATGAGACTTGAAGTCATTGTTTATTTTAAATAAAATAGAATTATATTAACTTTTAGGCTGGATTGACATTCATGGTTTTTGTAACCTCTTTTTGTAACAGTCTTAAAAAATAGCTGTGAATCTCTATGGTTTTTAATGTGTATTTTATCTCAGTGGTTTATGTTTCAGCTTGTATATAGTAGAAAAAAAATAAAAATTGTAGATTCATATTGAGACATTATTCTAACTCAAGCTCCATCTGAGAGGCATATAATCATATAAGAATGTTCCAAGGTTATTTTTGCTTTTTAGAGGTTTTTAAGCACTAATCCCATGATTAAAGCCTAAAGAAGTTGCCCAGTCATTCAAAATTGCTTAAAACTGCTCAGAATGGGGTAAAATAAAATAAAAGTCATACTCCCCCTTTGCTCCTGTCCCAAAGCTTCCCCAGATTCTCTGCCAGTCTCCATAATTCCTGGTCCCTCTTGACGTGGACTCGAACATGTGTAGTGATGGACGAACATCAGCCGGGACGATCGCGATCAAATGTTTGTGAACCGCTAGTTCACGGCGGGCCCCATTCACTTTAATGGCAGGCAAACCTGAAAAACCTTATGTTCATTATTGCAGCCACCAAATACTTACAAGAAGTGCACAAATCATCCCACAGCATGGACAGGGACATACCAGAGGGGGATCAATAGCAAAAATTCCCACAAAAAATATGTATTTTAATCAGGGGCCATTTTTATGCGTCTTAAAGGGAAACTGTCAAAAATGTGGCCTGCTGGAGCCTAGACATTTTTTATTTTAGGCCACAGGAGTATATGATTCAAAAATTAGGCATTCACCTGAAAACATCAGGTAATTATGTCGCTGGAGGTATATTAGACGGTCATTAGATATCAATGTACGTTGAGTGATCCATATAGTCAGATGCCCTCAATAGTCCACATCCCACATAGATAGCCCATTTAGTCTCTGCAAATTCAAAGATGTCTCAGTAACCACCTCTGTCACCCAACTTATATGACAATTTTATATGAATGGCAACTTAAAGGGATTATCCTATGATTAATGTAAAAACACGAAAATTTGACATCATACAGTACATAACACTCTCTTTCTAACAAAGCTAGAACCAGCTTTGTACCTTACATGGATCCAGAGATCTACCCATTCCTTTCTCCCATTGCTCTGATAGATTTCCTGTCTACTGCACTTTAGGAGACGTGTCCCTTCTTCTACAACTCTCTATAGCAGTTCAGGTAACAGTTGAAGGATGGACCTGAGCATGTGTGTCCACCTCCGATGGACAGAGATATATATATATATATAATAAAAACAAACAGCAGGTGGCGCTATACAGATAGATTTCATAAAATAATTTTGTGGCTTTACAAAATTTTTAATTACATGCAATTACTAAAATATTCAGATCCAGGTGTTGGTTTGAAAACTGCTGAATATTTTAGTAGGACAACCCTTTTTGGAAATCACTGTGTGATTTCCAAATACAACTGTGCTAAAATAGATATCACACAACATCCTTCTATGCTGCACTGTTTGCAGAACTTGAGAGTCAGCATTAAAGGATATTCTTTTTGTGTACTAATTATACCTCGGCAGGCATTTACTGATCTGCTTGTTTTGTTATCTTATCCACTTCTCTGCTACCTCTTCTATTGTAACTCCCAGACTTGATAAGGCAAGTGTTTGTTTTTGCAGGCTATATGCTGGGCTTAAGCACCTTACTTTGAAGATAACACTTGTTTCTTCTCAAACATATGCTGGGACTACAGAAATAATCTTAATGCAACCAACAGGTCTTTCTGCTTTCTGACTATAGTCGACGTTGCTAACCTTATTTTATCTGAGAAGTGCCAAGGGCTCTGTATACTGCATGTGTTAATAAAATTGTGTTTCTGCATCAGAAATCAAGAAATCTGTCTCTGCTTCCATCACAAAAACACTTGGTATATATTACAGCAAGAAGGTCATTTCTAACATGTAACTCACGTTATATAGCCCAAAATAATATGTGACATGTCTTGACAGGGAGAGAAATTGACTTATGAATGTGTAATATTAGTAAAAGTCAGGGTAGAAATAACTTTCAGTGTGATTGTGTAAGAAAAAAAGATTCTGTGTACTTCCTTTTAGTAAATGCTAAATTTAAAACATTTATGAGTTTATCCTAATAAATTCTAAATCCAGCTCATATTTGATATTTTGAAGGGTTCCTAACCCCTTAATGAGCAGCCACCTTTTAGCAATTTTGCAGTTCTGGTAACATTTAGGGTATTTTAGTTTTATTGGGGTTAATGTGTGTGTGTGTTTTTTTTTTACATTTATAGCACATTATTTTGTAAATTAGCAAATTTACACTAAAATACAGTATTAGAATGGGTTTCCAATTCTGTTTTGGTCATTTGAAATGTAATATGTAAAGATGAGTGAATCGATTCTAAAACTATTTGGATTCAGCCCAAATTTTTTTGTGATTTGATTCGGTTGAGAAACAGTAAGAAACAAGAAAGAAAAGTGAGTCGGAGGAGACCTCAGAATGTCATACACAAATTTTCAGGTCAAATCAAGCACTTTTGGTTCAGATAGAATCAATTCAGACTCAATTCGAATCGGTCAACCGATTTGGCTGAATTGAACCCAAATGGAATTTTAGGTGATTTGCTCATATCTAGTCATTTGTATTGTCTCAGATTAGGGGATGTCTAAGGTTATGATTTACAAGAGAGGTGGTGGTGTCAGAGCTATTTTTCCCTTTAATTATTTTTGTTTTATTTTCCAATTTTTTTCTTCTATATATTTTTTTATTGTATGTTAGCTTCTATATGTCCCCCATGAGCTCATAAAATACTTTTGAAGGAAATTAATTTTTTTTCATTCATTAATTTATTTTATTTGGCAGGTACAACAGGGGCATTATTAGGAGCCAACCAAAGGGGAAATGCTTGGCTGGCCAGTGATTCTGCGGCATAGTCAGCTGCTAACTGGAGGTACTGGAGGGCATACCAGCAGCTATTAACTGGTCCCTGGTAGCCTCAAACTAAAAGGGGTGTCTATTATGATACAACCCATTTAAGGTTAAGGGTGAGTCAAGAGTTAAAGTCTGTGTAGACTGACTAGTTTTCATTACATTTGCAATCGTATTAATAATTGCCAAGTGTCAGTAAAGGAAAAAATCATTGACAAAAATCAAAAGTATCATAGGGACATTTAGAATAGACATGGCTGCCTTGCATAGTCTCCTGGAAGAGCTGTCAAAAGGTAACAATGACTCTACACAGCGAGCAGTTCCCTCATGACCAACAGTGAGGATCGTCTTGTTGGAAATGATCATCAGATCATTGGTAAAGATACTTCAAATCACTTATCATTTGCTGGTGATATGAAAAGTGCTCAATTTAAAGGAGCCTTCAAGAACCTTCCAAACACGTGTGACATGATTAATAAATCTCATCATTACTTTTATGAATTACTGTAATGGATGTCCCTATAACGAATGTTGTCAGATAAATGGCTTTGAGCTCTGTAGAGATTTTTTTTATGTCATTGTGTAGTCTTTAGTTGGGCACACATACCCAACATATTAGGTGATTTAGTTAGGATTTTCCCCATTTAAGTGGTTGGAAATTACGACTTATGGGCTGATTTATACACTGGACTCTACAAACTACCTGTGTAACAAAGGGATGCCCCAGGACTATTCAGGTCTACATTACGTCATTTGCATTCAAACACTGCTTTTAAATTCCTAATGGGGGATTTACATTTTTTCTGGGTTCTCACATTTCAATACGTACTTAACACCTATGCCTCAGAGGATAATGGAGAGAATCCACCAAATACATAGTGGTAGCTGAGCCTGGCCAGCTCTCAAGGGAATCCACAGCTTGAAGAGATGTAGGCAGTGGCACAAGCTACTATCATACCTTCTAAAGGGAACGTGTCATCACAAAATTACCTATTTATCACATTTGTAGATTAAGCATTTCTAAAAAATATATATATTTTTTTTTTCTTCATGTCCACCTACATTTTAAAAAATTTATATAGCCCTGCAATTTCCACAGATATAATAATAGGTCATCATTTCCTGTTACAAGTAACTTTTCAGTAGCTATTATCCTTATTATCACAGGCAGAATTACAATGACGAGTAACATCTCTCTATAGATAACACTGTATCCATCATTCACAGTAGGTGATATCACAGCTTATCTACTCCTTCCTGACCTCAGCACAGGTCACAGAGTGTGCCTGCAAAACTCTCCCATACAAGACAATAGGGTCCCCTCCTGCTCATTGTGTCTATGGCTCATGTAGCTGTTCTCAAAAAACAGTAAGCCTTAACATATTTTAGGTCTAGTGGACAGTGTGAAAATTGCCGAATTCTATACAATTGTTAATATAGATAGTGACATGAAAAAATAAAAACAAAATCACAAAAAATTCAAAAAATGCTAAAAACATAAAAACAGGATTTAAACAGTGTTACTTTTTGATGAAACATTCCATTTAAAGGGAGTCTGTCACCTCCATATGGCCATATACAGTGCTTACATGGCTCTGTAGCACACCTATACAGGATTGTAACGGTACCTTTGTTCTTTTCTTTAGACTTGCACCAGCAGGAAAAACGAAGTTTAATTCATATGCAAATGAGCACTTGCAAGTGCCCAGGGGAGGAGTTCAGTGTGTAGGTGCCCAGGGGAGGAGTTCAGTGTGTAGGTGCCCAGGGGAGGAGTTCAGTGTGTAGGTGCCCAGGCTGCTCTGCCTTCTTTGCACTTTACTCCTCCCCAGCCTCTGCCTTTGCCTATCCTCCAAGTCTCTTGCCTCATCGATAGGTCCGGACTTGGAGGGCGGGCAAAGGCAGAGGCTGGGGAGGAGTAAAGTGAAAAGAGGGCAGAGCAGCCTGGGCACCTACACACTGAACTCCGCCCCTGGGCACTTGCGAGTGCTCATTTGCATATGAATTCAACTTCGTTTTTCCTGCTGGTGCAAGTCTAAAGAAAAGAACAAAGGTACCATTACAATCCTGAATAGGTGTGCTACAGAGCCATGTAAGCCCTGTATATGGCCATATGGAGGTGACTCCCTTTACCATAGAAACGACCAGAACGCTCCTTATGAAGGGCTATAGATAGAAAAGACATTTCCCCACAATAGAAATAATTTTTCCATTTGCATTGCCTCACATACATTTTGTTATGGATGACTGCAAATTAAAATCCACATTAAATACCTATCCAATCCAAACTGAATGTCCCCTCTGTACTATATCAGTAGTCATCTGTGTACCGTATAAAATCTGTATGTGTGTATGTGTGTATTCTCAGATAAAGTAAGGATTATCTGGACAAGGATTTTCCTTGACTTCCTTTCATTAATCCTATGGATGAATCGTACGGTCAGCCTCTACAAAGCATAAACAAGCAGATAAGAGGTAAAGTAACTCAACAGTAAACTTAGGTAAGTAAAGGGCCCTTCAAACAGGTCGAGAATCGGACAGATAATCGCTTTCATAGGAACGTTCATCAGCGATTATCTGGAGCAAAACACTTGATCACCGGGTAATCACATCTTTCATGCAGTCACCTAAATTGTCAATTGCCAGCCGCAGATCATGCTGACAATCGACTGCTAAATTGTCCAATGTAAAAGGATCTTTAGGGCTGTATTAGACTACAGGTGAGGCTGATGATTGTCAGGAAGGAACCATACCTTCTCGGCAATCGTTGCTTGTCAGTGATGGAGACTGCTGCTACTACATGCAGAGATCTCCTTTACAGTATGGAGAGTAGCGAACGCAAATGCCATTGCCTATCCCCATACAGAATTATTTCCCAGCTTGCATAATCTGCTGCCGGCAAATTATGATTTTTGTGCCTGCCTTCTTTCAGCCATCTCTTGTCTCTGCAGAGTTTGACACACAGACATCTTAGTTTGCTACTTTTCCATCATCCTGCCATCACCAATGCTATGCCCACTTTGCTCCTCAATAATATACTGCAGAAACTGATTATTCACCCATAAAATGTCCCCTTCAATAATTATTTGCACATAGCGTCCTAAAAAATAACTGCACCCAGAAAATAGTGTCCTTAACAGTGCCGTAAACTTAGTGTTCGCCAAAAATAATTATTCTAAACTGACACTGTGCCGGGGTGCCCCCACAGTGATAGTGCTGCTAAAAGTCCCATCAGTAGTAATAATTATCTGCCAGAGTGCTCTTAGTGTTAACAGTGCCCCAATAGTAATAACTCCACCATTGTGCCCCAGAAGTAATAATTCCCTCATAGTACTCATACTATTAATCATGTTCCCCATAGTCCATCAGTAGTAATAAAGCCCGCCATAATGCCCCTAGAAGTAATATTTCCCCTTATGTGTTACTGCATAAGTATAAAAAAAAGTCCCTTATATTGGGCGCCAGTACAAAAATACCCCTTTATAATGTTCTCCAGAGCAAAAAGGCCCCCTAAAAATTGCCACTTTATGTGTGCCAGTACCAACAATACACCTTATGTGTCACAGTACAAATAATGCCCCCTTATAATGTGTGTCAGTACAAAAAATAGTTAGAACGTGTATCTTATGAGATAATATTTTCTGTAGGATCAAAACCTTTGCAATTCATATCAGTTCTGGATTTTTTTTTTTTTCTATAGGATGCAAAGATATTTACAAGGG